>NC_138150.1:30637852-30967852 GCF_964199315.1 Orbicella franksi | reverse complement strand
CGAAGAATTATAACGCACGTGTACAGCCATTTTTCTCCTCATTAAGGTGGCCGAACACAGTTTTGGCGCGCGCTTTTGCTTATGCAATTCAGCGCGCGCACAAGTATTGCAAAAAACAAACATGCCGTCAATAGAGCGATCAATTTACTCAATACTCGCCTTAACTGTGCTATTTTTCTCTATAATTGAACGCAGTGTATTGATGGCTTTAGTCTTTTATTACAAAGATATGTTAGAAAAGGTAGCGATGCAAAGAACCCAGCAATTCTCAGCTTTTTCTTTGTTACCGAAAGAACCCAGTTAAATGCAGCGCATGCGTAGTAAGTCAAAAAATTGCTATTGAATGAAAAATTGCACTCTCGGTCTCTCGGAAATACGCCTATTTCACGAGAACCGCTGATTAGAATTTCACGAAATTTTGCATGAGAATACTTTAGGAAATAAGTAACTGGAGTATTGAAAATAATTGATCTTTAACAAAGGAAATTTGAGATATTCCAGTGAACCTTCAACAAGGGATAATTAAAGATCTCTCTGTTAAATTATTAGCAAAATGGTGTCAACTTGTGAGAATCGTTACAAGCTTGTTGCATGCAAATTATAAAGAAAATCTAATGACTAGTTTTTCTACGAATAAACAAAACTGATTTTAAAGGCCTCCTTATATTTATTCATGTTGCCATGGCAACGGCACATACGTCAGCTTAACCATCAAAAAAGCAATGTTTGTGTTGTAAATTTGCTGCCATTTTTGGCGACCGAGGGATCAAAGGTTTTGGAGAAAAAGGTGAATGAAACACAGGTATCAAAACTGTGTTCAGCCACCTTAAACTTTTTGTTTAGCGACGTTGCCGTTGCCGTTGCCGTCGTGGTTTTCTAAAGCTCCCTAATATACGTGTTTCCCTAGACAATAGCCTCAGTTTTCAGAATAAAAACTAAGGATAAAAAACGACGTTTCGATCTCTCTGAGATCATTTTCAAGTTGTAAAAAAAGCGAATGAAATATACATATATAAGTACAAATTAGGGCGTGAGAACGGTCCAACGATAAAATATGTTAATACAAGCGCTAAAATGTAAGTGTTAAAATAATGAAATATACTACAAAAAAAACTATATAAATAACTTTGCACGGATTGAATCTGACTGTTTGTTCAAAGTTGGCTGAAGCTCCTTTATAAAGAGCATTTCGTAGATCAGGCAGTCGAATATACTTTGGCACTGTCTCAAGATCTTAAAATCACGAGTTGCTGGTTAATGGTAGGCGGCTTCTTTTCTTTTGGTTTGATCTCGTGTCCGATCTTACGGCTTGTTTACACGGGGCGACTATCAATTCCAATTTTGCGACCTAGTTCCCCAAGTTGCCTTCGCGCGGAATTGACTGAACTCTTATCCTTGAATGGTAACACCATTCTGACATCTACAGGCGCTTCATTTACGTTACATGCTCGTGTGGAAATTGGATCGCCAGAAACTTTCTTGGTGACAAAATTACTGATGGTCGATTGCAGAAGTTAGGCTGGATACTGAAGTTGGGAGAACGTCTGTTTGAGACGATCAAATTCCAGGTGGAACAGTTGCCAGGTAGACGACACTTTAAAGGCACGATCCAGCATTGTTTTTAGCATTGACTTCTTGTATCTAACATTGACGTGGCTCTTGTAATGCGGTGTCAGTTGGTTTTCTGTACACCCTTGTCTCCAGGCGACCATTGCATTTCCTGATCTCCGTTCCCAGGAAAGGAAGTTTACCATATTCGCCAAGTTCCATGGTGAAGTTGGCAGATGGATGGCTTTCATTTAGAGAGGAAAGGAATGCTTCAGCTGTTTCGGTGTCAGGCATTATGCTCAATGTATTATCCACATAGCGTTTGTAAAACTCGGGTAACTTGCCTTGGTCCTGAAGTCGATCTTCGATACTGCACATAAATGCGTTGGCCATTAGTGGTCCAATTGGCGAACCCATAGCAACACCATCGGTTTGTTCATACAAACTCCCCTCAAACTGAAAAAGCTGGTTCTTGGTGGCAATATTAAGCAACTCCACCAAGCCTGATTTTGTAATGTTGAGATTATGCTGCTTATTTAACCAGTCGTCCTTAAATACCTTTTCAGCTAGAATTTATATCGTCTCATCAACAGGGACATTGGTAAAAAGTGAAGTTACGTCATATGAAACAAGGATGCTGTTGTCGTAAACTTCCATGTCATGGAGAGCATCCACGAAATTAAAAACATTACTGATGGTGTGATCATTGACTGATAGAGGTTTAAGCTTTTCATCAAGCCATTTTGCCAACTTGTAATTATATGTCCCGGTTGCCGAGAGCATCGGTCGCATTGCTAATTGTCGCTTGTGGGTTTTTGGCAGGCCATAGGGATCGGCTAGTCTCGAACCATTCTGGATAACTGTGCCAGCAACTGCCTTGGGAATATTATTTCTACAGTGGCAGGGAGCCTCAGAGAGATCTAAACGTCGTTTTTTATTGCTAGTTTTTATTCTGAAATGAGTTTCAAAAAAACTACTTATAAGAATAACCTGAGTTTGTGGATAAGAAGTGATTGTTAAAATGGCGGCACAATGATGTCAAGGACATATCGTGATTTATTTTTTCTCAAGAGGGCACGGTAACGAATCCTGCAATCTTATTGGTTCTTAGTGCGGTCCGGATTTTCCTATCTCTGACCACGGTCACGGTACCGGCGGGAAACCGCGCGGGTGAAATTGTCGCGTTGGTCAATTTTCCTGAGTGAACCGGCGGTAATCGTCAATCTTTCGCCCTTTTTATACTTCAATCGACGATTAACCAACGAAAGTTTAGCTCTATTCACTTTTAAATGGCAAGGAAAGTCAGTGTAAGTAAATTCAATTGAGTATTTCGAAGTTGTGAGAATTTGTTTGGTTGTTTGTAGCTCGGCGCTGTAATGGCACTTAATCCTGTAAAAATAAATATGTTATTTGCCGGCTTAAGGTCGGTCCGTATAGTGAAAAACTGTGACCTCGGGCTTGAAACTGCTGCCCTCGGCCTGCGGCCTTGGGCAGCATTTTCAGGACCTCTGTCACGGTTTTTCACCATACGGACCTCCCAGCCGGCAAATAACATGTATGTATTTTCAAGAGAGATCCAGATAAATACCTTGATCTTCTCTTGACTTTCTACCAGAATTACTCCTGATCATGAGGGGTGGGGGGAGGAATTGTACTCAAGAAATAAATTTGAGATTAATTATACGAATGCATCGACTTTATAGGGACGATAAAGTTCACAATTCCTTAACACGAAAAATCATTTGGTTGTTGAAGATTCACTAACCCGGAGATGCCTACCCCATGCCGCTACCTTAGAAATGGAACCAAAATATTTCTAAAGAAATGATTTTTCTTTTTACAACAGATATATTTTATTTGATTACCAATAGACTTCAAGAAAGAAGTAAGATAAGAATAAGCTAATTGTTATTCTGACATTAAAAACATTGATATTTTATATTTGTACATCATATATTAACAGGCGTCTACCGGATGTACACAGATTATGTTCTATCAGTAAAAGCAAAATTCCCAAAAAGTATTTTCGTGGTCGAGATGAAAAGTTAGTCATTATAATGCTTCTAAACTTATTCTTACAACAGGACTGTCTAGTAACTACAAGTTTGCTTGGTTATGTCTTTGTAATATATTTCGCAGTGTGTCTATGATAGCGTGTCGAATGTGTCTCATTTTCCAGCAGTAAATAACAGGATTGAGAGAGGAATTGAGAAACAACAGGGTCAGTGTGTAAAACGACAGACCTTTTAAAACTGAACTTGGCAGAGATATCAAAAAGGTAAATCCAACGCAATACTCTGGCAAAGAACAAAAGAAAAACACAAGATATACGTATGACGTACAGGCGCGGATCTAGGAAAAATGTTGACCGATTTACTGCAAAAGGTTAGGGTTAGCCGAAGGCGCAAGCTCCTAGGGGGGTCCGGGGGCATGCTCCCCCAGGAAAGTTTTTCAATTTTAACTACCTAAAGTACCCTTTCCTGGGTTTTTGAGTCCCTCAGACTGTAATAAGCTCCGAAGCCGGTTAAGTTTGTCAAGCTTTAATCAAGGAGTGAATCCAAGATGGCTGACTCACATGGTTAACAACTAAGATATACAGGCATCATGGGAAATTAATCAGCCTCGCAAGGCATGATGGCTAACACGCTTTTCTCTTTATAATAGAACATCAAATATATTATTTTTTTCTTTTTTTTTTTAACAAGACAGACAACCACTAGACATAATAATAATAATAAAACTAATCAATCAAGTCCCTATTCAGAGAGTTTGTTTGTCTCTTTAGTACTTGTCCCAATAATCATATAAGGTTCAAAGCCCTGTTTGTAGGATTGGTCGTCCATCCCGTCCTCCGAAAGGACGTCTACAGCAATGGGTAGTGTTCACCTGCAAGAAATAAAAGGCAGGTCGGTTCAAGAGTTAGTCTGAGTAACGAGCTGGACGTCGAGTTACTCGGCCACTCCGGGTGACAGTTTGTCCAACAGGTGAACTGGATGCTGCAGGACGGGAGGGTGCCACTGGTGAGGATAGTGTGGGTGGCTGGATTGTGGCACAAGGTGGCAAGGGGGACACAGGAAGTGGGGTTTCAGGTGCTGGAGATGATTCAGATGAAGGTACTGTGGGTGCAGTTGCTGGCACTGGTGATGAATCTGCTGTTGGTCTGGACTGCAAATGGAGTCGTGGCACACCAGCACGTGATGAATATGGTCGCAGCTTATCTGGGAGGGTTGGTACAGGCCTGGGCTGAGGTGGTGTTAGACTGCTTTGAGAGGGGGCAAGCTGTACTGAGCCCGATTTCGTCTAATTTGTGAGGTGCCAGTCTGTATTAGGTAGGATCGTGGACCAGCAGGACTCACTATCTGTCCAGGAATCCAAGCCTTAGCTGAGGAGGATGGTGGTGGCTTGGCGTAGACATAGCTTCCAGGAGGTAGTTTGGGAAGTGGTGGTCCAACACGCTTGTCGTATGCTTTCTTTTGCTGTGATTTGCGGTGGAGGTGCTCAAGCACCACGGTGTCGCGTGGGGAGGTGCGAGGTTCTAAGGTGGCGGCAGACTGTGGTAGATCCGTGCGAAAGGTGCGGCCAAACAAACGTTGAGCTGGGGAGAAGGTGTGTCCAGCAGGTGGAGTGTTGCGAACAGAGAGTAACGCTAGGTCCACATCTTCCGCAGTGAGAAGAATGTGTTTGGCAGACTTCACTGATGCTTCAGCTCTGCTATTAGACTGAGACCAATAAGGTGAGGAGGTAATGTGATGAAATTTATATTTCTCTGCAAATGTTTTGAATGCCTCAGATGTGAATTGAGCTCCGTTATCTGTGATGAGGGTATGGGGAACGCCGTGACGTCCAAAGTGTTCTTTGGTTGCTTGTATGACCGCTGAGGCCTGGATGGAGGGAAGCCGATCAAGTTCGTAATAGTCACTGTAATGGTCCACAGTGACCAAATAGGCAGACCCATTGAGAGCAAACAGATCTTGAGAAACCAGTTGCCAGGGTAGCGTGGGCACTGGGTAAGGCTTTAGTGATTCTCGAGGATGTTGCTGGGCATGCTGTGCACAAGTGGTGCAGTTTGTGCACATGTCTGTGATTTGGCTGTTGAGGCCCGGCCAGAACACACAGCTACGAGCATGTCTAAGAGTAAACTCAGTACCGCGATGAGCTGCATGCAGCTTGTAGAGGATGCTTGGTCGAAGCGAAGAAGGTATGACAACACGATCTTGTTTATATAGGAGTCCTTCGTGCGTGGTAAGTTCATGACGGACCGACCAATATGGATGTACGAGGACAGGAACTGCGGCTTTGTCATTTGGCCATCCTGTTTCAATGAGAGTACGCAGAGCTTTCTGTTCAGGATCTGTGTTTGCTTCAGTTCGGATTTCCTGGACAGTGGCATCCTGGAAACCAGAGAGTTCTGGGTTGTTCCCTTCAAACTCCACACGGTACACCAATTCATCATGGACTCCCTTGTGTGTTGTCTCTGGCAGAGGGGCACGAGAAAGAATGTCCGCAATAAGGAGTGAGGATCCTTTGCGATACTCCACCTGGAATGAGTAGCGCTGGAGTGTGAGCATCATGCTCTGCAGGCGGCGCGGGGCAGAGGCCAAAGGGCGTTTGAAAATGGTTTCCAGTGGTTTGTGATCACTGTGGACAGTAATCCCAGATTTTCCGAAGAGTAGCTGGTCAAACTTCTGAAAGGCATGCACAATGGCAAGTGTTTCTTTCTCAATTTGCGCATAGCGCTGTTCAGTTGGGCTGAGGGAGCTGGAACTGTAGGCAACAGGTTGCCAATGGACGTCAGGTGATTTGTTGGGATGGTTGACAGGCTGAAGTAGGGCCGCACCAAGACCATATTCAGATGCATCAACTTGCAGTACCACTGGGGCATTTACATCAAAGTATCGAAGGCAGGGAGCTTTGGATACTAACTCCTTGGCTTTTGTGAATGCTTCGGTATGTTGATCAGCCCACAGGAACTCTTGGTCAACATGTGTAAGGTCACGGAGAGGGCGAACCACTTCACTGAGATTGAGACAAAATTTGGACAGGTAAGTAATGGTGCCCAAGAAACGTCGAGTGGCCGCCTTGTCCTGAGGTTGAGGCATATTCAAAACAGCATTGGTAATTTCGATGCTCGGTTTGAGCCCCTCTGGGCTGAGGACATGTCCCATAAATGGTGCAGTATATGTTTTGAATTTAATCTTGTCAGGATTTAGTTTAAGATTGTGCTGAGAGAGTCGTTTCAAGAGCTCAAATACCGTGTTGTCATGATCAACATGTGCATCGGCCAGGGATTCGCCACGGCCAACCACAATAATGTCATCAGCAATATTGACGACACCTTCCATGCCACAAAGAATATCATGAAGACGACGCTGGAACTCTTCAGGAGCAGAGCTGATACCAAAAGGGAGTCGAGTCCGGCGGTACCTTCCCCATGGAGTGTGCATAGTGGTCAGAAATGAAGACTCATCAGTTAATCTGATTGTTTGGAATGCATCCTTTATATCAAATGTGGAGAAAATCTTGGCCCGGTGGAAGCGGTGGATGTTTTCCTCTAGAGTAGGAATGGGGTACACCGGCCTGATGATGGCTTTGTTGATTGTTTGCGATGGGTCTAGGCAAATACGAACTTTCGCAGGTTTTGTGTCAGAGGCAGGGCGCTCACGAACCACCATATTTGAGATCCAGGGTGTGGGTTTATTGACCCGAATCAACTGTCCCGTGCTAACAAGTTTGTCTAAGGCCTCTTTGATGGTGGGAAGTTTAGGGGCAGCATAACGGTGGGGAGCGGCTTGTATAGGTCGGATATCAGGGTTGAGAGTTAAGGAGAAGGGCTCATCCAGTTCACCTAGTCCCTCGAATAAGTTAGCATAAGCAGACTTTATGTAATGAAATGTTAACTCACCAGGTGGTGGCGGAGGCAGCACTGGGGCAGTGAGCAGTGTATTTGCAGTGTCCACATCATACTTGAGAATTCCCATGCGTGTGCTGTCAGCAAGGCCTAGTAGTGGGGCATAGTACTGCTGAGAAGTAATGACTTGAGCCACTATGTCATAAGACATGCCACGACGAGTGCAGTGAAGTGTGACTTGGCCTCTGTTTGGGATGATGGATTTTGAATAATCCATTAGTCGAACCACTCAGGGTTTGATTTGGATAGGTGGCAGCTGATTAAGGTCATTGACATGAATTGTATTGCACGAACAACCAGAGTCAACTTGAAATCTGAAGTGCTTTGATGGAGGTGATGATGATGTGGGACCGATGTTGAGGTCAACATAGATTCCTTTGGCTGCAGATTGCACCTGATAAACCTCATGAGTGACAATGTAGTCGGCTTGCGGGTCAGCTTCTGCATCTGCAGCTGACTCTGATACAACATGTATGGACGTGGCCCGGCACACTTGTTTCCAGTGACCCCGTTTTCCACAGCCATGGCAAGTGTCATTGGAGGCAGGACAGTCACGGCGGTTGGTATGTGGTGCACGCCCACACCACATGCAGGTCGAAGCACTGGAAGAGCCCGGAGGTCGGTCCTTTACACGTCGATTCGGATGGTGAGGAGTCTTGGATTTGTCCACTGCTGGGGTAACCTTATGTGCTGCTTCCTCGAGGTGGTGTTTTGTTATGGCAGATTCAGTTTTCAGTCCAGCCTCAAAGTCACGCGCTTTGGAAATTACCTGAGCGAAGGTCAGTGTTGATAAGTTTTCTTTGGCAATGATATCGCTTCGGAAGGGCTTAAAAGTATCATTGAGGCCAATAACAAAAATGTCCCTTTGTAAACGATCGTCTACTGCTGTGGGAAAATTACATTTCTGATATTCCAACCTGACCAGTGTGTGCCAATCTTGTATTGACATACCAGGTTCTTGTTTCAGAATACGTAGAAAATTGTGAGTACTTTGAATGATAGGCTCTTCTCCAAGGTAGTGCTGTGGAAGCTGCGCGAGCCATCTAGCTGGATGTTGTTTGTCATCATCAGGAATTTGAGCGTCGATTGTGGTTGTGAGCGCGTCCCATTCGGCCGGAGGAAAGGCTCGGCGAAGAGCGGCCATAACTTTCGGCCTTTTTGTTGCGATCCAGTAGTCGTTGCTGTCGACTGCTTTGGCGGGGTCTACATAGTCCTCCATTATGCAAAAATCTCGAAAGTTAGCCAAGAAAAACTTCAACGCTCGGCGGCGATCGTCAGAGTTAGCGTCGAAGATTGGTCGATCTTTTCCCATGGCGGCGAGCGGAGCGAGAAAAAAAACGGTCACAGACTACAGAGGCAAGAGGCCTTCAGGCGATTGCGGGTTCCGAAACTTCTGACACCATGTAATAAGCTCCGAAGCCGGTTAAGTTTATCAAGCTTTAATCAAGGAGTGAATCCAAGATGGCTGACTCACATGGTTAACAACTAAGATATACAGGCATCATGGAAAATTAATCAGCCTCGCAAGGCATGATGGCTAACAAGACAATATATTTGCCAGTTCCATTCTCCTTGGATGAAGCCTTGTAAATCTGCGAATTATTTCGTCAAAGTCAATGTCCATGTTGTAATGAATGTGCAGCAAGGCGAGTCCTGTCAATCTCGTCTGTAACATCGTGCTTCGGAAATATGTTTTCAGTCGCCTCAAAGCTATTGCTAGAACGAGTTTCCACTGCAAAGATAAATCTTTTGTTCAAGTATTAGAAAGAGGAAAAATTTCAGCCCAGACAAACACGTCTGGGTATCACGTTAGCCAGGCGTGTGCATACCGAACGAAAATAACTTTTCAGTAAAATTAATTTGTCTACTCTCAACCATTATTAACAAAGACCCAAACTAACCTTTTTTCCTGACGTAGTCAGTAATTTGTGACATCTTGACGTTGTTATGTATTCCACACTCTTGTTGAAGTCGTTGTCCAAAGACGTTGAATGATCATACAGGCTAATCGAGTAGCAGAATTGTATATATCGCCCGGGGAAATTAAATTTTGGTCTAGACGCCCGCGGCGATGACGTGATGGCGTGACCGCCGTCGGGAGACTAGTGATTTCCCGGCTGTAAAATTTTGCCGCCAGAACGTGTCTATGACCCTTGTCTATTTCCGGTAATTGGCAAAAAAGAATAAATAAAAAATAAATGTCAAAACTATTTTCGAGATTCAACTTGCAGTTTACTTTTATTAAAAATATATACATATCTATTGATTTTTTTTATTATGAAAATTCTGACCGATTTCCGTAAAACGGTGGAAACAGGTATGGATCCGCGCCTGCGTGTTTACAGTCTATCGAACTTTATCTCTGGCAATCTTTGTTAATCTTTCCTTTGTGTACTTTTGCAGTGAAAAAGCTGGTTCACCGCGTCAAATGGACAGGATAAACCTTCAGATACGGAGGGTACAGGAAACCTGAAAAATAACAGTTTAATAAGATAGAAAAACACCAAAGACATAATGATAAACCATAAAGGAACAAGGATGGCTAAGGATAGAGAAGATTAACACGGATTACAAACGACGAATTTGAGAAATTGAGGCTAAACTTTTCAATATACGCAAACGGTGACGGAGCTCCTTTAAATAAGCTTAAATTTGGCAATTTCCGTAAAAAAAAAATCACGGGAAATTATGAGAACTAAAGAAAATGTTAAAAAGAAACCGAACAAATGGCAAGATTTAAATTCTACAAAGAAACTGAATTCTAGATATAGAAGCGCTAAATTAAAATACCGCAGTGCAGCACGTTCTTTCCAGCGAACTTCGTCCGCAGGAATTTTTACGGTCAAAATTAAAAATGTTGGTTGTATCGACGGTTAGATCTTCATGCGATTGCGTAAGCGTTCTCATTGTCAGAGAAAAGTTTTTCTTCCAAAGATATTTTCCAAAGACGTGAAAAAGAGGTAAGAAAACTGAGTATGCGTCATAATTTGCGTGCGCATAAATTTCGTCATTATTAAAGTTGAATTATGACGCAACTGTAATTACTTAGCTGGACCAAACGTACGTTTTACGACACTTCACCGCGGTGTTCTTGTCTGTGAGAGTTTCGACAGTTAGAGACCAATTTCGATTTATTAAATGTCTTACTTGGCTCCGAGGCTTAGGGGAATAAAACAAAAGAGACCGCCTCGGGTCCAAGGGATGAATAATTAACTTCTTTTTTATTATTCCGTTAAGCCTCGCGGAGCCAAGTTAGAATTTTAATATATCAAAATTGGCCTATTAACTACAAACATAGCATATTCAGATCAAAATTCCTTTCAGGTGAGTGTTTTTCTCCCAAGTTGCTCATTTTTCACAATTCAAAGCACACAATCTTAACGTGGGATGCATTTCTTTTGTTCAAAGCATATTTCTCGTGGCTGTAATGAATTTTAATGTGGGTATATATAAAGAAGTGTAGAATGACACACCCATTTTAGCGTCGGTCGCCGTTGCATTGAAGGCGAGGGCGAAGACATCTTAGTCGCTGTGCTCTCTTCAGGCAAGTCCATATTTTCTTTATTTATTGCCGCCGTTGAATTGAAGGCAAGGGCGAAGATATCTTAGCCGATGTGCTTCCTTCAGGTAAGTCCACATTTTCTCTAGCTAGTTACGTGTCCTAGCTGTTTCCCTCGTCTTTCAATTTGATCATTTAATGGTAAAATTAAAACTTTCCTTAATGCTGTGGAAGCTTCGAGGTGCATGTGGTTTTCCTTGACACCGAAGACCGTATTTAGGCGAAGTTGAAAAACCGAATAGCAAACATTTCTCTTGTGAGTAACTGAATGATTATTTTTAATAAAATATTTGTTTACGGCTTGATAATCTGGTTGGTTTGCCGTTTGACTTTGTCATTCGCAATTTGTTTCGTCACCTCGGAGCGCTACCACGCACACTCTTTTTAACTGTTATAAAAACAGAAAATTCCAACCGCCTTTGCTCTGATACGAAGAGAACAGTTATGTAGTTGTATCAAAACCTATAACTAATCTTCAGTTCGTTCCCACTGCAGTGCACCACGTGCACTTTGTTGGTAGTCGTTTAAAAGTGTTATTCCACATTTTGAGGGAGTTTTGTCAAGTGCAAGGCCGATAGAGGTCCGTTAACTGATAGTAATAGTCATTCAAGTCCGTTTTGCTTGAGTTAACACGCGAAAAACTTAACCAGGACTTTCCTGTTTTTTCACAAGAATAGACCAGAGGCAGCAAAGTTGTATCCAAAGGAATTGAATTGGAGTGACAGGCGTCATTCGCCAATTCAAATGAATTGTAGCACGACCAGCTATGGACTCCTGGCAAGTTTCATGTTGACGACAACTCCGTTGAAGTTCAGATAAGTGAATCACAGTTGTCGCTAGATTTCATTTAATATAATCCTTTGAAGTTTTGCAGCTAAGTCCAGTTTAGGGGCATTCAGACGTAACATTAGAACCGGTTTGCAATTTAATAAAGAATGTGATCGATTTCAAAATGAGTGCATGTCGCTGGTAATTTTGTATACCTTGGTGCTGAATGTTTCGTAATTTTAATGGACGAGTCTCGTGTTTGGACGTATTTTTGCTTAAAATTAACCCACAGACAAAATTGACACGTAGTATTTATTTCGTACTATTAAATTAAAACATTTTTCATTTATCTTACAAATACAGGAAATCGAGTACCGAGTCTAAGATCTTACGATTTGGTGGCACTAAAGTTTTACTGTTTTTTTTTTTTTTTTTTTTTACATAGTCCATTCGTAGAATGCTTCAGTTTATCGTCCTGCGATCGTGTTTTTCTGTTTTAAAAAACATTTTTTGAAATCCATAGCAAGAATCTAAGAGCTTCTAACTTATTGACTACACTGGCAAATTCGTTTATTAATTCTAAAAAAAAAAATTATCTGAGCTGAAGCCAACTGACGAGCCTGTAGGCGTAGTTCAATGAGGAAAATGAACAAAAAATAGAAAAAATTCTCAGCGCAGGAAAAGATTTGCAGGCTCGTTAGGCTAGCTATATTGTTATTTGTTCGCCAACATGAGAGCAGTTGGCTTTTGAAACAAAGAGTTGTTTGGTTGTAGAAAGTTAAATTCAAAACAATTGACGTCAATGTCTGCAAGCAGTGAATATTGCTCTTTATCTCTGATCCGTTGACAGAAAAACTTATTGCCAGAATGTTGTCATGGAAATCAAACGCAGATGAATCCGATGGATTGACCACACACTTTCCAAGGTTGCCTAGAGATGGACACCAACTGGCAACAGCAAACCTGGTTGGCCAAAAACAACCTGACGCCTGCCATGAGCTCAATGAGCAACGACATATCGTACAAAATAGAGATAAATGTAGATGGATTGTGGCTGCCTAGTGTCCCACAGAGAACGAAGAGGATCAATCAAAAAAGTAAGTAAATCTCGTTATCAACCTTGCAGCAAGTCTTTTATCGTAAATGGCGGCTATCCTTCATTATAAACTCATTCTTACACGACCAAGTTGAATAGAAATACATGAAAGATGAAGAGTTGTTCCAAATCGATTGTTTTAATTTGAGAGGGCCATTTATTAAGGTTCAACTTTGTGACCACAACATGCGAACAGGTTTTTGGGGTGAGCAAGTTATTTGACCATGAAATAATCATAAGTAAACCTAGGTGATAAAATAACTTAAGATGCTGCCGTTTGCTCTGCTATCTCCAGGATGACCAAAGATGTGTTAAAGGACAGTTCGCGAGTTTCTGGATTTATTCATCAACCTTAATTATTTGAATTTCATCAACGTTAACTGAATTCTGGATGGCAGTGTGCAGAGCTTCACTTCCGGCGTACGATCGATGACTATTGGAAAAACATCTCATCTCAGATAAGTAGGTAATGGTATTCCTATCTTTACACTCCAAAAGTGTTAAAAATCGTGATTCCGATTGTAAAATTGATAGATTTTCAAGTTTCGTGCCATTGCTGCATATAAGCGTACGGTTGTCTTGTTGTCCACAAAATGCCATAATTTATATCAGTACAATACACGTGCACTGTATTATGTTCGATAATAATTATAATGAGACTACCATTTGTTTGGAAGGACTTTGGGTCGAACTTTTGTTGGCTCAGATCATTTTCGCCTGGAGGGTGGAGTTATTATGTGAAGGAATTGAACGTCTTGCACTTTTCTTTTCATGTTACGTTCTTGGAATTAAGCGTCTGAAAACGTTTAGGTGAAGAGCAGAAGACCACGACGTAAATAGTCATAAAAAAGATTCTTTAATAATCATTAAATCCAATTTTAATAGCTAGCTTATATTATTAACCAAGTTAGAAAGCATTATCCTGGATTCTTAGAAGCGCGAACAATACAACCCATCATTCTATTCCATTTTTGAAGAAAATGCTAAAATTCGAAAACACATCAAAACACTACTGTTTTCTGCATTTACATAGTTATCAACTGTATCTAACACTGCTGTAAATTTATTAGTTGACAAGGTAGTGTTGATTAAATATTCTTTTTTCTCTGTCTCTCTCGCTCCATGCGGCTGATATATCACTGTTGACAGAAAGGGCAGCCATCTTGGATCGCAACGTGCTGTTGGACTCTGGCACAAGTTGACTATTGGAAACATCAAATCTCAGATAAGTACATTATTTCTACTCTCGTTGACTTTTAACAGTTTCAGTGTAAGAATTATGGAAATCTCAGAAACTGATTAACTAGAAGATATTGTCTTGATGAAGAAGCAAATTCTTAGAATTAATATTAACAACAATATGAGAAAATCAGTAACGAGAATATACATTTTTGATCATGGGATGTACTTAAGAGTTATCACTTTGAAAAACTAAATTCTCAGAGTTAACATTTAAAACAATATGAGAAAACATTTTGAGCATGGGACGTGTTAAAAGTTACCACTCAGTTCGTTATGCTGAAGGTCAACCTGAAACTATCGAATATTATTTCTCGCAATTCTTGTTTTTTTCAAGGTATTGATGAAGACCATAACCAAAAGTTGCGGAAATGCAGATAAGAGAAAAAATATTTTGCTTAATTGAAATCAATGGTGGTTTCTTTTCGAGAAAAATTTAAATGAAGAGGAAGGGGTAGTAATTAAGACATGACCGCGGCTTGTCAATAAAATCAACTCGTGAATGCTCACTAGTTTTCCCATTAAGCCTGAGATGAATGATACATGGAATTGTTGTTTTGCCTGTATGCATCCTTTACATTTGAGCAGTATTCTCGAGAATATAAAGTGAAGTATCTTAATTGAAAGGTTTTAATCTTCCAGTTCGTCACTTCTCACACATCGCAAACTACTTGTAAGAGTGCTGTTTGAGTACAACCTTATTAAAATTACTTTTAAAATTTAAAATAAGATCGCTCTAGAAAGGGCTTCTTCTGTTTTGTTTGTGTTTCTGTCGAGTAAAGAAGGATTTTGAATCTTCACAAAAATTTTGGAAAGGCTGTTTTGTTTTTGTCGAGTAAAGAAGGTTTTGAATCTTGAAAAAAATCATGGGCACAGCTAGTCAGACATCCGGACTACAATAGATCGTTTTTATTGTCATGTCATTAAAAAAAACAAACAAAGAAGAAAATGCGATCTTATAGAAGATAAATAAAGAAGGCACCTGCGGTTTTAGGTCTATGCGCTATCCCAGACTTCAGATATTCGCGTAAATGTTTTGCACAAATTTACAGAGCCCAGTATGCATTTGTTTCAAACGTAGGACGTTATTCTGCTGAAATGTTGCGAAGATATATACTTTTCGCACCTCTTATGCCTGATGAGGATAGAAACTCTGATGGCTCTTTAGGTTTGGATTTTAAAACTTGATGACGTCACATGAAAACGTCCCATTGAAGTAAGCATAGAATAGAATCTCCTTATTCAGATCTAATCGGTAATTAGTTCTCCAATAATAATTAAGACAAAATCCGAGGGGAAATTGACCAATTTCAGTTTTTATTGGACAAAAACCTTCTTCCAGAATATTTGTAAGTATATTACAGTCCTTTTTACATTTTCTAAAAGCTTGAGGTATAAATAGTTGCCTGAAATAACACCGAAAACAATTTCCCATGGAGACGTAAGAAAATAAATTTCAAAGTTGAGAGAAGTTGTGCAAACATTAGCGCTTGCCTTCACTGTGCTACGCAATGTAAGAAGGTTCGAAAAAAAAAGCAATCATTATCAACACAATATTTAGATTAATAAATTTCTACGTGACTTAGACTGCCCTTCCGTCCAAAAGGTTTCGTTGCCGTTGCCGTCGTGGTTTGCTTGAGCTCCCTAATGTCCGGAAAGTTAGAACACACGGGTAACTGGGAGCGTAGGGCGGTGTTTCGTAAGACATTTCCGTAAATTCAAATTTATAATCACATTACCTTTGTGAGATAACTGCTTGCAAATGATTTGTTTCTCCGCCTCTTTTAGCGTAATTCCGAGAGCAGTTAACGCAATTTTCCTGTGTTATTTTTTTTTCTTTGGTGACATCTGACAATAAGTATTTCTGATTTTCGCGAGTGGATAATTTCCAGCTAGAGCTGATACGAAAAGTAAGTGTTCCGCCCATGAGTGGTGAATTCAATGTTTGGGCGTTAACAGGGTCTGAAGACAGATGTCAGCGAGGCATCAATTCTAAACCAAACCCGGTTGTTCACTGCATCACATGACTAAAAAATAAATGTATTATGGCTATGTTTGACAAAGGGAAATTGTGAGAGGCGAGAGAGTTTACAAAACTGTTTGGTTACGTATATACCAGCAGAAGGGGAAATAAATAGACGGCTTTCTTGCCAATTTAGAGTTGAAAACTGACTCTTCGTACATCACTTGCACAAAAAAGTGACTTGACTCAGCTCGAAAGCTCAATTCAAGGGCACCGGTTTAGAAATTGCAAATGAGCCAATGGATAATAAAGTTATAAAATTGACAGTGGATCAGCAATTAAATCTCTTCACTGAATTAAGACATTGCCAAAGTAGTCAGGTGATGAGAATAAATAATACATCAACTATAAGATATTGTCTTGATGTCAAAATTTACAATATTTATTGCCAAATTTTCATCTTTTGCATATAAAAATATACGAGAAAGAATGTAGCAACTAAGTATTGAATGTTTCATACTTTTAAGTGGAAAAAATATCAAACGTAAGATTTTGTCAAATCGCTCGCATTGTGGGCTGAAATAGCGCCACAAACACCACCAGCAGATTGTTTTCAGTCGTGTGTCGTGACGAAACTGGCTCTATGCATTGTTAAAGAGGAGGCTTGGTAGAAGAAATGTACAATTTACAAGCTCTTTGCGGCGTTCTTATTGGAAAAGAGCAGAGAAAAGACGTGTTTGAAAACTTTGTTTAAGTTCAATCTTGACACCAAAATTGCAGTACATGTTCAAGAAGGGAAATCAATGCTCCCAAAATAACCATTACGTTTGATTTAGGAATTCTGGCTTTATAAATTACCCACAGACAGGTTGTAAGAACTGTTCTTGTGGCATATTGTGTAGATTTCATCTCGATACAGTCGTTTTTTAGAGCATTAAATGAAGCGGCTGCAATTTGTAGCAGCTCAACTTAGCATGTTTTTTTTTTTAAAAACTAAATGACGACTAAGATGTTCAACGACAAAATAGGAAAAAAATTCCAAAGTAATACCAGGAGTGCGAATTTAATTCCTTGCATGGTACAGTCACATGAAAAATGATAAGGAAAAACAGTACTTTTGTTCTAAGGGTCCTGTACAAAAAAAGTTAAGGTTGTGAAGTTCTTAACTGGTGATTTGTAGAAGAAAAAGTGAGAAACTGTTGAACTATAATTCAGAGGTGGATTGTTTATAAATTCAAGAGAAAGATATCTTTGCGATTTCGATGCAAACGAAGATGTGATTTTCCAGCATTCTCTCCGCTCCAGTTTTCACGTATTGTTCCTAGAAAGCGATAACAAATTCAAGTTAAAAAGTCGTTCATCGCTGAAACGTGTTATGTAGATTATAGAAATGAACTCTATTATTTCCAAGAAATAGTGATCGACAGCTCATTTCTCCTTTCTGCAGATGATGAGAATTTCAATTAATTTCAGTTAATTACAATAATATTAATTTCAATAAGATGATGAGAAAAAAGGAAGTCATCAACTTTGGATCATTGTCTTGATGGAGCAGTGAATAGGCCATTTCCGAGTTTACCTTGTCCTTCTGTTTGAAAACGAGTTCTCGTGCAAAACCACTTTTGCGATGGAAGGCAAATTTCACTCTCGATTTCTGATTTTTTTCTAATTTCTTTGTGTACGATGACAATTAAGTAAGATGTTCGATTTGCAGACACGTGAGTTAAGTTATAATTATCCATTTCCAACGTTCAATAGTGCTGCCCACTTTGTTGCAAAAGTAAACAAGAAGTAAAGTTATATTATTCCATAATGATGATTAGTTTTCGATTTTCCATTATTTTATTGTAACCACAAATAATTTGGCAACACTCTGTTAGAAATGCTGCGGGATAGCTTAAGGCATTTTAAAATTATTCAGTACCTTTAAGATTCCTGGAAGGAATATAGCCTGGAATAATAAGATATTTCTGTTTGTCGTGAACGGATATTAAATTTTCCAGTTAGTACCGATAAAAAGTGGTAACTCCATGCATGTTTGGAGCGTTTCTAGCTACGGTCTTGAGAGAGGTGTCGGCGAGGCATCAAATTCCCCAACAAACCCGTTCTCTGTATAAAATGATTTACTATACACGACAAGTTCAGTGAGGAAATAAACGCACTCTGTTTAATATGTCTGACAGTGGGAAATTGACAAGCGAGATAGTTTACAAATCTGATTTTGCCATCAGTCTCCAAAACGAAATAGAGCTTTTTCTACGAATTTTGAGTTTAAAATATGTTTCTTCACACTTCAGTTACACAAATAAACAGTAATTTGAGGTTCACTTAAAGAATGGCTTGATTTAGCTCGAAAGATCATCTCATGGGCACTTTATAAAATAGTAAATGAGTCAAGTTAAATGCTTTGTCTTACGGATAATAAAGGTTTAAAATTGACAGTGGAAGAGCAATGTGTTCGTCACATAGAAAATAGCGGCAAGGTAGAACTGAATGAACTTTTTAGTTCCCAAGAACTAGAAATCAACATACAATTTCTCCTAGCTGTCTTAAAACATTCTCAAAAATTCAAGTGATGAGAATGAAGAAGTAAAGCAACTGTATAGGACATTGTCGTGATATCAAATCTGACAACATTGCCGAATTTTCTAGTATAAGTTTAGTCAGTGTATGGGTAGATACCATGTGAGCTCCTTGCTGTTTTTAAGGTAGCTGAAGTAGATCTACGGTTCTTGTTCATTTTAGCACAACACGTTGTTAACTTGACTTTCTATAGAATGATAATAGAATCCTGGTTAACGGATTTGGCGATAAAGTAGCACCCAAATATTGATGGCAACCTATCAAACCTAAAAGATACGAATAGCTTGTGTATATGAAAAAAAATTAAGAAAGAAAAACTTGACATAGAGATTTGAAATTGTTGCGCTCATTCTTGTTAAACCAGTATGGTTGGTAAATTAGCATATAACCATAAGCATATAAGCATATATTTTCAATTGTCTAGATAGCCCTTACACTTGCCTTCTAACTGATCAATAATGATAATTCTTGTCAACAGGTTCACAGAGATTAGACGGATCCGTTATGGAAATGGGCTGCAGCACTTATCAATATTAAATTTAACCACCTTAAAATAACGTGTTAAAAGAAGGAGGTGAGCAAGTCTTCGAAAAGAGTTAAGTGACTTTTTGGGAAAACATTACTGAATTTTTGAAAGCTATTTAATCAATAAAAAAGACTTGCAAGGTAGCTTTCATCAGCATTTTCTTCCCTGAAACAATGTGAATCAAAGTACAATACTTAAGTGAAATTTCGCAAAGCCTTTCCTAGTGTTAAGAAGGTGTAAGGGCTAATTAAAGGACTCACAACAAAAAGCTCTTGAAACCTTCTAATCCATTAGAACATTAAGTAACGAAAAAAAGATATATAAACAAGCTGCAAACTAAGTTTGAAGCCAAATGCTGTGTCCTTGTCCATTACTTAAATACTAAAAGAGTATGTTAATAGATAAAGATCTAAACCCCTTTAAATGATCGCAACATGTCAACCTCATATATCTCAACATTGTTGTGCGTAACATGTTGCGCGCGCTTGGTCACCCTGTTGAGATGTGTTACGACATATTGCGTGCTGGCGGCTCATACTTGACAAAAAACACCAAACATGTCGCAACAGGGTGGCCAAACACGCACAACAAGTTGACTCTTGTTCCCTCCTTCCTCCTCCCCAGAGGAGGTAGTAGGGAGCAAGATGACTCTTTTTCCCTCCTTCCTCCTCCCCAGAGGAGGTAGTAGGGAGCAAGATGACTCTTTTTCCCTCCTTCCTCCTCCCCAGAGGAGGTAGTAGGGAGCAAGATGACTCTTTTTCCCTCCTTCCTCCTCCCCAGAGGAGGTAGTAGGGAGCAAGATGACTCTTTTTCCCTCCTTCCTCCTCCCCAGAGGAGGTAGTAGGGAGCAAGATGACTCTTTTTCCCTCCTTCCTCCTCCCCAGAGGAGGTAGTAGGGAGCAAGATGACTCTTTTTCCCTCCTTCCTCCTCCCCAGAGGAGGTAGTAGGGAGCAAGATGACTCTTTTTCCCTCCTTCCTCCTCCCCAGAGGAGGTAGTAGGGAGCAAGATGACTCTTTTTCCCTCCTTCCTCCTCCCCAGAGGAGGTAGTAGGGAGCAAGATGACTCTTTTTCCCTCCTTCCTCCTCCCCAGAGGAGGTAGTAGGGAGCAAGATGACTCTTTTTCCCTCCTTCCTCCTCCCCAGAGGAGGTAGTAGGGAGCAAGATGACTCTTTTTCCCTCCTTCCTCCTCCCCAGAGGAGGTAGTAGGGAGCAAGATGACTCTTTTTCCCTCCTTCCTCCTCCCCAGAGGAGGTAGTAGGGAGCAAGATGACTCTTTTTCCCTCCTTCCTCCTCCCCAGAGGAGGTAGTAGGGAGCAAGATGACTCTTTTTCCCTCCTTCCTCCTCCCCAGAGGAGGTAGTAGGGAGCAAGATGACTCTTTTTCCCTCCTTCCTCCTCCCCAGAGGAGGTAGTAGGGAGCAAGATGACTCTTTTTCCCTCCTTCCTCCTCCCCAGAGGAGGTAGTAGGGAGCAAGATGACTCTTTTTCCCTCCTTCCTCCTCCCCAGAGGAGGTAGTAGGGAGCAAGATGACTCTTTTTCCCTCCTTCCTCCTCCCCAGAGGAGGTAGTAGGGAGCAAGATGACTCTTTTTCCCTCCTTCCTCCTCCCCAGAGGAGGTAGTAGGGAGCAAGATGACTCTTTTTCCCTCCTTCCTCCTCCCCAGAGGAGGTAGTAGGGAGCAAGATGACTCTTTTTCCCTCCTTCCTCCTCCCCAGAGGAGGTAGTAGGGAGCAAGATGACTCTTTTTCCCTCCTTCCTCCTCCCCAGAGGAGGTAGTAGGGAGCAAGATGACTCTTTTTCCCTCCTTCCTCCTCCCCAGAGGAGGTAGTAGGGAGCAAGATGACTCTTTTTCCCTCCTTCCTCCTCCCCAGAGGAGGTAGTAGGGAGCAAGATGACTCTTTTTCCCTCCTTCCTCCTCCCCAGAGGAGGTAGTAGGGAGCAAGATGACTCTTTTTCCCTCCTTCCTCCTCCCCAGAGGAGGTAGTAGGGAGCAAGATGACTCTTTTTCCCTCCTTCCTCCTCCCCAGAGGAGGTAGTAGGGAGCAAGATGACTCTTTTTCCCTCCTTCCTCCTCCCCAGAGGAGGTAGTAGGGAGCAAGATGACTCTTTTTCCCTCCTTCCTCCTCCCCAGAGGAGGTAGTAGGGAGCAAGATGACTCTTTTTCCCTCCTTCCTCCTCCCCAGAGGAGGTAGTAGGGAGCAAGATGACTCTTTTTCCCTCCTTCCTCCTCCCCAGAGGAGGTAGTAGGGAGCAAGATGACTCTTTTTCCCTCCTTCCTCCTCCCCAGAGGAGGTAGTAGGGAGCAAGATGACTCTTTTCATGGTTAATTTAGTCATGTATTCACTTTAGTTAATGACCCCAGGAATCGTAATAAATAAAGTGGAAATGTTTTTATTTTTGACAGTGATTATCGTCTACCTGGCTTGGAGGGAGAATTACTTTGCTTTTAAATTTAGTTTAATCCAAGGTACATTTTTTATTTCCAAAGTGGAGCGCAGTGCCTCAAGAAAATTGTCAGTGAGAGATACCCCTACACGATGTTTTGGGCTCAGTGGTTTATCTTTTGGCTAAAATTCCCCACTATCTTACTGCGGAATATTGTTCGAAGACCATTTATTTCTGTTCCTCAAACCTCCACTCCCCTGAATGAAACAATCACGCGTGAGGAATAAATTTCTTCCATAATCCTTTACTTTCCTAGGAAGGAGATTTGGAGGGAAGTCTTAACCATAATCTCTTAATCTTTCCTTAAAAGTCAAAAGTGGTTACCGTTTTGAGTAAAACTTCCTCCCAAAGTAATTTTCGTTAAAACGGTCAAGGTTTAGGAAATGGCTCTAAGACTAGACTGCTTATTTATGCCCATATTGTCGACACAGTGTAGTTTAGTCTTACCGCTACTTCTTAACCTTTAACCCTCTCAGAGAAAAGTACTTTGGGAGGAAGTGTAGCTGATATTACAACCCCTTTTTGAACTTTAAAGGACTAGTGGAGGATTATAGATGAGAGTTAAACTTCCTCTCCAAATATTTTCTCTAGGAAAGTAAAGGATTATGGACGAGATTTAATCCTCCTTCGCGATTGTTTAATACAGGGGATTGGGGGTTTTGGGGGACAGGAATTAAGACTCTTCGAACAATCTTCCCCTGTGAGATGGTGGGGGATTTTTGGCCGAAGATAAACTACTGTGCACAATGGCTCGTGTAGGGGTATCTCACGATTTTTTGATTATCTGATGATTTTTTTCTGGCATTGCCCTCTGCTTTGGGAATGAGCAATGTTCATTGGATTAAACTGAATTTAAATGCAAAGTAAAGGACAACGACACAGGTTTAACCGCATTCACCTTTCTGGTTCTGCGGCCTATTTTTTTCTACAGTTATTTTCTAAATAATATTTTATCACAGGAAGGTGTAAGAGCTTATTGGAGTCTAGTCTTTAATTTGCTCTTTGCACCTTCCATGCATCAGCTAAGTTTACTTTCGTTATTTCCGAAAATCTCTATCTTTTTATTCTTCCCTCATACAGACTTGATATATATATTCACGTCCGCTTCATTTGTTAATCAACTATTCCATCGTAACTTACTATGAAGATCGACAGATTTACGATAAACTGAGTACAGGTAATTTTCTTAAAGTTTATTTCCAAGCTCAAAGAGAGTTTATTTGAAAGTGTTTCTGCATTTGTCTTTTTTTTAACCAGTTGTTCGTTGTGGTGTATCAATGTTCACTTTCTTTACTATTCCTCAGGCTACCTGTTGATGGAATCAAATATTAACAGCTCATCAGAATGTGTCACGCTGAATCAACATGTATTATTATGCGATGAACTGTCGGAGTGAGGGTGCTGCTGCGATACTCTTCTACTTAAAACTTACGGTGCTTTCATATATAATGAAATGTTCACAAGGTAACGCTAGCTTTTGGCTTCAGAAAAAAATAAACAAATACTAAGCAAAATAAACTAGTTGTTTAAATATAGAACTCTTACTAAATGATTGCCAATTAAATCTGTGCACTTTAAAACGTCACCATAGTGTTATCGAGCGCAGAATGAACTGTCTTTTGAGTCCATCTTTCAGCTTTGTCCGAACGATTATCATTCTTTGCAGACAATCTTCAACCACTGATTAGTAATGATCGTACAAGATATACCTTAGCCAATCAGAATGCAGTATTGCATTAGTATAATCCGGTAGATTTGTACTAATGATAAACAGATTACTGTATCGTTGTCAAGCACAAAAACTGTTTGATTTTGTGAATTCTTTTGTTAGAAAACATTTTTGGACCTAGAAATTTTAAAGTTAAAATTGTAAATTTAATTTTCAAAGTTAAAACTTTAACTTTGCAGCAACTATTTACCTCTGCTGGCATGTTGACACGACCTTGTTTCCTTACTTATGATCAACAACACGCTCTGCCTCGATCTGAACCGGTAGGGAAAAAATGACTTGCATTTAATGTCTTTTTTCAGGTTTTCTGAACTGCACTTAACAAATCTTAAGAAAGAAACTGACATATTCATTTCCACTTGTCCTATTCGCATCCTTGGATGAGCCGTGGCACAATATTTCTCTGCAAAAGAAGTCGAGTGATACAAAACTTAAGCCCTGCAAAGGATAGACGAACATGGTTAAAATTCAAAAGGCTTGTTCAAAAGTTCTAAAGCAAAAATTAAGGCTAAATGATAATTATGTCTTGAAACCTTTACTCAGTAATACTGCTTGTAAATACTTCTTGTAAAATCACGGTTCCTGTAAGTGAGATTAGTGTTTAGCTTCTGATATATAATAACGTTTTCCAATAACTTCCCTAATCTTCCCTATGTCGAATCGATGTGAAAATTATACACTGATTTGCTAAAATAAGCTTAGATCAGGAGCCATAATCGGAGAGGGAGACCGTAAGCGCCCGCTATTTCCAGTATTGGGGTTGTCCCTATCATATGGGACAATTTTGCTATTTTTAGAGCAAATTGAAACATCGCCCGCGGCACACGCGCGTACATGCTGCGAGGTTTTTTGCGGATATCGCGCGCGCAGGAAATGGCGTCTGAAATTCTCGAAATTTTTAATGCTTTTGGCCCACAACTCAGCGGGTTTATGTCTATTCAAATTTTGCTTAAGTATTGTCGTCGTAAGGTGCACCAATTTGACTGAAGTATTACACACTGTCGAATTTAGGTGTGTCCCGTTTTATATCACCGACCAAGTTGTGTTCCGCTGCTTCTTTTACAAGAGCTCCACATTACTCCACTCTAAACTTCAGATATGTTGAAGATTAATAGCTTTTCCACAACACAGCAAAAAACTAGCTGGATATATTTGGATATAGCAGCGTTTTAGGACTTCAAAGTTTCCCTCCTCTTGCCACACGCTGGCGGGGATTTCGCCAGATTCTATCGCGACCGAAAGCAATAAAAAATTGCAAGTTTACGTTTAGCCTGAATTGTAAGCAACGCTTGATGTTTCACCAAGTTCCAATTATCTTACGACTGTAGATACTGCTAAGCTTTGTTTGTGTAAAAATCCAATAAATTGTCTGTTGTCGATGAATAAGAGCGCCCGCCGATGCGTGTTTTGTACAGTCAGTAAACATGGCAAATTGGACTTCCGCACTTTCGAGTGAACATCGAACATCGAACATCGAACTCATACAATATCTCTAGTTTTTAAATATGTTTCATGTTGATAAATGTTTAAGAACATATTAAAAGCTTAGCTGAAAATATGTGAATACAGCAGAAATAATCAGCAAAGTTACGATGACGCTTTCTTTAATCAACTCGAACAACGATTTCGATTCAGTGTTGGTTGAGTTATGTATTTTATTTTCGCGGTATAAAATTTCACTATCTTCAAGAAACACACATGATGTTGGTAGCTTTTCGGCGTTGGTGAAAATTGTTGCAGAATCTCAGCACAAAAGATTTGTTGACAAGTGAAAACACCGGCGACTCGGACTTGAAAGTGCACGCCCTGAAGCTACTTGTACGCGTCAGACTTTCCTTCCAAAAACTTTTGCAAACTTGCCAAACGAGCAGAAACAATAAGAAATTATCAAAAACAGGTTTTGGTTATGATTGTTTGAGAAATTCACAAATTACCTCGATACCAGAGTGGAGAGTTTTCTTACGTAAGCTTTATTCTTAAGTCAGAACAAGCAAAACCTTACGTGAACAACTAGCGCGAGAAAATATTTTTCATTCACAGCGCGAAATTGAAGTCTGATCTTGTTTTCGATCCTGAAAAAAACTCACCTTTTCCACTAGTTCGAACAGAGCATGAAACTACATTTAAGCGCCCTGGTTCTTATTCCCTGTCATCGCTGTGAAAAATCCGCAACAGAATCTCACAACTCTCGCCTTTTGATCACGCAACAAGGCAACATCTGTCACAATATTGCCTTCTATATTCTTTATTTAACAACGCAACGGGTACTACACGACAACACGAGCGGACAATGTGGCGGATACCAGAGGTTGTACTTGAAGCTCCCGAGGCCCGATGGGAGCACGTGGCATGACGCAATATGAGAACATCCACGCGAGAACCCACGAAATGTGCGTAGATCCGTACGGATATATGTCGTCAGCTGGCGCAATTTGTTCTAAAAATAGCAAAATTGTCCCATGTCATAGGTGCGCGCAGATCCCAATACTATGACTCCTCCTTAGATTGAAGATTGTTTATTTTTACGGGAATCGACATTCCAAGGAAGCGGCAAACTGGGCGCGCATCAATTAACAGACTATGTAAATTCAAAGCTTTCTAAAGTTTTCGGTTTTATCTATTTTCCATTTCATTATTACATTTCATACGTATAAACAGTAGCTTTGACACCTTTTGACCTGTGTACTTCTTTTATTTATCTATTTTCTCAGGGTCCATTTTTGTTTGCTGTTTTGTTTTAAAATGTATCGCGACCATTACTTCAATTTATCATTTCAGCTACCCTGTGAGAATAGCGTCACATATTTATTTTAGCTGGAATGTTATTTGTTTGTTGTTTGTTTGAATACCGACACAAAAACTTTATTCACATGGAACAAACTGTTGTTTTCTTGAGAAAACGGAAAATACTCAAACTACACTTTGAAATCCATGTCAGTGAAACATCGCTACATCGAAAACATGACTTTTCTCTCAAGGCTTGAGCGCAGTCGTGCTCGGACACAGGCAAGTATTGAAACCAAACAACGCTCGTAAATATTTTCAGCCACCTGAAAAATTAATTCTGTTGTCTCTGTTCTAAAAGTTAATGTTCATATTAAATGGTGTAGCAAGACACTGAATTGCCCTAGTCGATGATATTTTTTTCATTCACTTCCATGTTTAGCATTGTACTTATATCAGTTATACAGACGAAAAAGTAGTGCATGTTTATATAGATTTTGGTCAAGCCTCGAACATAAATGACCAAAAAATGATCGTGTTTACCAAAGCGCAGTTATAATTGTCACGCCGATAAAGTCATGAGCTCTATCAGTCGTTATAAAATTAAGTTGCTGTTCGTTCTTGAAGATCTGACAATACTATTTTAAAACACAATTGATTTTGAGCAACTCCTTCTCTAAATTAAATGAATCGCCTTTAAAGTTCATTTGCGGCCTCGTATAAGGAAAGCATTGTTCGCACTGCAAATTATCATTGTTCTATTAAACTGGAATTGTTCTCGTAAATTGTCGTCAATGGTTCTCTGTCTGCAGCGTAAGTGGATCACTCCCTTCTTAAATCTTCGTTCGCAAAGCCAAGCCGAGAGTAGGCTGGAATGCTACTTTAGAATCGTTGTTTTTCACAATGTTTATATAAAAGTAATTTTGTAACAGTTACTAGTACCACCAGGTTTTTGTTCTGTTAAATTTGAATTCAAAATGTCAGGAAATAGGACTTCAAATTTGCATTGCGGAGAATATTCGGCCGTTTCAAGTTGTCCCTTAAAATAACAAATTGCGTTGTTCAACCTTTCAATTCAGTCTCAAGCTCAAAATATTAATTTTCCCCATTGATTGTCACACGTTTCTTTAGTTGTTATTTCTATGAATTTGGTAACATTTTCTTTGGAACAAACTTGACAACGCAGAGAGGTCCGATGAGATTATATTTTGATCACTCTTGGATTGAACCCGTTAATGGCAAACGACTTAGTCTAGAGAAACAAGAAAACGACTTATCTGACGTGAGATATTTCCAGTGTCCAAGAGCTAGCACACTGCAATCCAAAATGACTACATATTCCTTTGAAAGGACACTTAACCTGGAAGAAAAAAGGAAATTACACATCAACAAAAAAGCTGGTTATTATTGATTGTATCGCTAAACACTTACCGTTTCACAATATTCTTACGAAAGTTATAATAATTAATGATTTCATTACGTCGTTGGACAAGTCTTCAATCTTCAACAAGTAAATTTAGATACCGTAAATCCTCGAATTAGCGCCTCCCGTAAAATAAGCGTCCCCTTCGAATAAGCGCCCCTCCTATCGGCCAAAATAAGCGCCTCTCCTCGAATAAGCGCCCCCCCTGTCTTCTCCTAAATTTGAAATAAGCGCCCCGTTGCGCTAATTCGAGGATTAACGATGAAACAGTTTGGTGAACAGTTGCCGGAGTTCCCGCAAAAATCAAATTGGCGACATTTGCGAGTTCCTGTGTCACTGACAGAAATATCACCTCACAAATTAAACTCTTCTTACTGATTACAATATACCCTGATTCCAGTATTTTCTCTCCAAGATGCTTAACAAGGGTCAGCAAGGCATTGATATAGTCAGACTCTGATCACTCTTTGAACTGAAACCGTTCAATGGTAAACAGAGAAGAAAACGACTTATCTGCAAAAGGGTGTTTCCAATGGCTGTAAACTTGAACCAGGTTTCAAGAGCTCATACACTTTGATCCAGCAAGCTACACTTTCTATTGAAACGGTGTTTGCATTCAACCTGGTGATAAAAAGAGCAAAGAGCAACAAATTAAGATACTTTTCAACGATGATCGAATCTCCAGTTTTGTTAATTTCGAATATTTACCCCTAAATACACATTTACAGTGCTTTTCTAAAGCATTACGTTATTGAAATTAATGAACAAATCTCTCGCAATCGTGTTACTTTTAAGGATTCGTTCGGACATCAGAACAATTCCTCATTGCCCAACCGGTATCTGAGAGTTTATGGGTTCGAATCCCGTCATGGACTGAGATGTTCAATTCTTTGCCACACGCTCACCACAGGATCAAAATTTCATCTTTCAGTACTCCCGATCAGATTTCTCTACAGGATTACAGTTATTAATGTGGTCAACGACAAATTCAAGTAAAATAAAGAAAGGGTTAACTTATCTGAATTAAAAGATTTTTCCAATATGTCATAGTGCACCAGCGTCCAAGAATTACACACTGCAATCCAAAATGGCCACACTTTCTCACCTGGCAAAAAGGAGATTAAACATAAAACGAGCTATTTTTTCATGAACAAATTCGAGTCGTGTTTATAAACTTAATAGCAGACAATTCTGCAGTGACTTCTTAAAGCAGGTATCAATACTGTATGATATAATTATTTAAGGAAACACTACATTTTTGTTGGCTGGCAAATCTCAAACAAACTTCCTGGTTCTGCCGAGGACATTAAAATAGTTGAAAATTTTCTCTGCAAGATACTTTGAAATGTATTGACATGGAAGGAGATTTTATTAACTTTGGACTGAAACCGAAAAAAACGGAAAATTTGAGGTGCTGGACTTATTGTGGAGAAAAAGTAGTTTCCAGCCATTAGCAAGCAGTGAACTACTGATTGAAACCATTGAGTCCAAGAGCCAACGAAGTTGCTCTTCTTGCACTGGAAAATTTTCAGTCCTTTGTTTCATAAATTTGCCAGAAACCAATAGAGGCAAGTTGAAGATAAATTTCTAAAACCGGCAAAAAATATTTTATGAACGTTACTGCTGAGCTTTTGGTGGTACATTTAGACAACATTTCTCAGTTAACGAATAGAAAACTGCGAAGATAATATCTGGTCTATCTGAACCAAGATGTTTGCAATACTTAACTTGTACCAAAGAACATTAGAGCCACGAACTGTCGTACAAAATGGACTTGTTTTCTCTCAGCATACCTTTCTTAAAACCTACATGAAAAGAAAAGAGGAAGCTTTGATATACTGACTTAAATTGCGTTAGGTTTAGGAATTTTTTGTCAAAAACAATGTAGAGCTAGCGGTTTACAGAGACATTTAAAGCATAAATGTTACTCAGGCAGCGTTTGAACGCACGAAGCAGTATAATTATTATTTTTTTGCTACTTTTACCCTCAGGATGTACTCAACATGATAAAAGAAAATTAACTGAGACTGTAAATGATATACCGGTAAGACAGAAGAGGCTAGATAAGAAAATTATGACGAGCTTACCTGTTCAGATGTCGTCCGCTTGCATCGAAGGGTAACACACAATAATCCAAAATGGCTGCTTTTTCCGGGTTCAATGCATTCTGTGTTCAACCTTGGAAAAAAGAGAGATGTCAATAAAAGAAGTACTTCTCCTTTTATTCAATAGTACAGTCTTGCAATTAGTGTACAATTTTGCTATTTTCAGGTTATTATATTGTATTTGCTAGGCTGAAATCAAGACAATAGAGAAATGCACTTTATAGTGGTTACTGGCTTTCTTTTTGCTTAGAAAATTTACTGCGTACAAACGTGTTAGTTCTGGGACTCTGGTGGTATATTGTATTTCCTGATCAATATTGCTCTGAATTAAATCGTTTACCAGGGAAACGACGAACAAATAACAAAACTACAATGTACTTATCTGAAATCAGTCATTTCCTGTGGTCAACTTCCAGGTTGCGCTAGAGCCCAAGAACCACAACCTGCAATCCAAAAAGATTTCGGTTACGTTTTAATTTAAATTACCATATACTAGAACAAAAAAAAAAAATATATAGAATTGTAGCAAGGGTCAAACTGAACCACAACAATACATTTATCGTGATAGCTTCTTGTTCTTAGTCAGAATTTATAAGTCAAACTTTGCTATAAGGTCAGATCATACTTGTAAATTAAAGATAAAGTAAAACCTAGAATTTACCTGAAATTAGAGTTGTTCGCAGCAAGCATAAAGAGGCTGATAAGGAGAGAACGGAGCTCCAAAGCTGAACACGGCTGCTCATAATGGTTACATTTCCTTTGGATACCCCTCTGTTCGTTTAGTGCGAGGCGGGAGAGACGAAACTGTCAAAAAATATATTCAGTAGGTCAATCAGTTAGGTAGTTAGAAACCGGCCACACAACGTCGGTCAATATCGCCTGCATTAACAAACTTCTTAATGTTCTCTTAGAAGTATTTTATTTGGAGTGAGATAGTTTTAATGTTTCCGCCAGAATTCAAAGCAAGTTTGTTCAAAATTGGTTCTATATTCGTCAAGTAATTTCTGATTTCACGCAAATTATGAAAACCAGTGAGGATAAATAAAAAATAGCCACAATGCAATTATAACTCAAATCTGCGTTATGTCTGAAATTATAACGAAATGTTTTGATATTACTTACCCGAAAATGTATTAGAAATGAATCCTGGAGAAAAGGACAAGGATGACTGCATAACAACTCAACAAAGCCGCGCCCAAAGTAAAACCGCCTAAATTAACTCCAGTTAAAAACTTCACGAGCAGTTAGTTCAGCGATTGTATTGAAACAAACTGTTCGTGCATGAGAAAAGAATTTAAATCCTCAGGAAATATTATTGACGTAATTTTAAAACTGTTGATATTAAGTCAGTCAGATCTTCATATCCTTAGCAACTCAGAGCATCGGAGCAATGGACAACAAACCGGGTCTAAAACACAGGTCGCATTCCACAGGTCAAGAGTAAAAATCCCTACTCTACTGATGAATAACTATGCCAAAAGTTTCTCCTAGATCTAAAACAACATTTTCGCAAAGTAGTAAGGCTAATTAGGGCTAGGAGACTGAATCTTGGTGCTGTTTATTTATCTGAAGCACAGTGACCTGTACTCTGACCTGTGGAATGTGACCTGTAGTTGAGACCCGCCGTGGACAACATAAAACAGTTACAAAAACGACGAACGAGAGAGCTAGTAAATTAACTTATTTCTGAAATGTGGTATTCAGTAAGAAACTTTCAAACCTACTATTCCGATGTGCTTGTCTAAACGCACTTGGTAATTCTTTATTCCGAAAGTTTCACACCCTCCCAGTATTCAACAATTTCTTCAATGTGTGGACGTAAAAAATTGCTCATCGAAATGGTTATACTAAACCACTAAACTGCGGAAAAGTGCAGGCGTAGCGAAAAGCGAACAAGGACATGAAAAGAGAACACGAAAGCGTAGACTTATCTGCGAAGGGGAGTTCGTACATCCACGAAGATGCTGCTTCACCTCTACATCACACGACGGTTTCTGACACTAAAATGAACGGGATGTCCTTTGAGATTTCCTTACATACGCGATTAAAATTCATTCCACCTACTAGAAAAGTGTTTGCTGCATCAGAATGTTTCATTGAGATTTCTGTGCGTCAAACAATAGAGCATACAGTGATATCATTAAAAAAATATCGAATAAAGCACGCACTCAGTCGTAAGTTATTTTCTTCTAAAAAAGCACAGGTATTTCAAATGAAATTCGTTGAATAGTTTTCAAGAAGTTGACTCTTGAAGTCGTGTGTGATATCTTTAAAAGCCCCAAGGAAAGACTGAACATGTGTCTTCGGGAGCTTGAAATTCATCGCCGCGTTTTAAATGCACAACGTGTCTTATTCTCAGTTGTGTTAGCATTTTACAGAGCCAAGCCCTGAAAACTGAAGGTGTGAGATGTTTACCAAGATAGGCACGGAACGCGTGCTCGAACTATTCGGTGACAACACTGGGACTGTACAATTGTGTAAAAGCAAAAAATATAAACATATCAAAAATAATTCTGATAAATGTATTTAACATCAATTCTGTCTTGAATTCCAAACATGATTTGTTTCCCACAATGGAAGGATTTGAGTTAGAGACAAAACTAGAGGTCCAGAACAATGCTTTTCTCTGACTTTCCCTTGATAAAAATAAAATTTCTCTAATCAAATAAATAACAGATATAGTAACGAGTAGTAATAAGAGAATTAACCAAATACCATTTTGTAACCCAGACCATTATTTTCTTGTTTTAACTCCCCCACCGTAATAACCGAACCTCGCTTGCTCGCGTCGGTTATTACGGTGGGAGGGAGTTAAAACAAGAAAATAATGGTCTGGGTTACAAAATTTTATTTGGTTAATCCTCTTATTACTACTCCTCTTATTACTACTGTGAAGAAACAGGGGAGCGCCCGAACCGAATTAAACGGGATAACCGGGGAGAGGGATTCACTATTTAGACATAACGCGAGCTGTGTTATACTGTTCGAACACCGGACATGAGCTGTCAACTTTCCGAGGCCATCCAAAACCCCCCTCCAGAGCTTCGTGAGACAATTTACAAGGAGTATCTCGGAATAAAAAGGAGGCAAAAAAAGGAAATGGGTTGGGATGAGGTACATGATGATATTGAAGAGGCGCCCTTCTGTGAAAAACGATCAAGAATTGTAAAGGTCATGGTTTACCGTAAATGCAACTCCTGTCGCCTAAAAGGACTATGTTACGAGTGTTATAAAAATGGAGTAAAACACTATCTCGGCTACCCCATATATGACGAGAACGACTACGCCGAAATCTTTCAGAAATTTTACTGAGCGGCGGCGATATTAACCTTCGTTCGAAGCAAAAGTTTTGTTTTGAAATCTGTGAGTTGCGTGACATTATTCTCAGAAAGACTGGAACCAAATATAAATATTCCCCAGGCCCTTGGACGAGCAGTACTGAAAACATGGAGGACAACTAACGATTTTTTTGTTTGGGCCGAAAAACGAACCAGAACAGAATCACAAAAATACGCTCAGTCAACGCGCTGTAAGTTATTTTCACCACAGAAGATGTCGAAGTGAATCGAGCAGGAGAAAACGATGAAATAACAAGATATGATCCCAGCGTTTGATCGATCGTAACATGAAATATTCCTTGAACAAGGGACTCAATCGAGCCCGTTTAAGTTTTCTCTGCTTCTCGCATGGCTTCAACGACTTGATATGTTATCTGTCTGGCCTCTTTCTGCCAAACGGGTGTAGAAAGTTCCATGAAAATAAAGCAAATCGCGTGGAAAAGCACAAGCATTTTGGCCTTCAGAAGTACTGTTGGGGTATAATTTATTCAGCCAATCTCTAATTATAGTTCATGATATCTTGTGTTAACTACATGTAGATTATAATATTATGATATGTTATTTCTCTTGTCTACAATATTTATATATTCTGTAACTCAAAGGTACACTCCATTGTATTGGCAGGGTAATGAGAAAAGACTGTACGAGTTTATAGTGAGGCATTTCTTAGCCTGCTGTTCTGAGGTAAGAAATTTCACATTATGCTTTGCTAAAGATACATTAGTATTGCCTGAAGTTGTGAATTGCGAGCCATATCATAAACTGAACTGACTCTTTTTGTCAGGATGCCAAAGGTCAAGAGACAAACGTGGAAATAGAGATTGCTGGAGAAAAGGTGAGTTGACATCCTAACTTGTGAAAACAAATCATTTTGGGTTTACTGTGCCATGCATCCTACCATTACCACTTGAGAAAGTTTTTTCTTAAAGTTTGAATTTTTTTGATAACTTTTTGCTGGCCTCTGTTTGAACCAGCAAATCAAAACATGGGAATGTTGAAGGTAAAGATGTTAAATTGTGAAATTCAACATTTCAAAAGTCTCAATCTGTGAACATTTGAAACCAGCAGGAAGTTGTCACAGTTTGATATGCAGTTTCAAACGAAAGCCATCAGAAGTTTTCAAAAAGATGGCAAAAAGTTGTCAAAATCTAATCAAAAACTTTTTTAGGTGGCATAGTAAGGTGAATAGCATTGTAAAATAGTGCCCTAGTGTCCAGATATGCAGTAGTTGTTTTTTACACATAAAATGCTTCTTAACTCTTACAGTAAATATAGAGATGTACTATATTCAAAATGTACTAAATTAGATCTTATTGTTATTTCAAGTTGAGAATAAACTGATTATTTATGGATCTCTGTACTCCATGCTTTTAGTTCACAGCTACAGGACTCATGATAATTGCAAGAAACTATCTTGATGTTTACCCATATGACAAGTGGAATGCAAAGGTAGGTTAATTTTATTTCAATCATGTTCTGTTTTCTGAATTCAGATCATTATGTCTGCACACATCAAGCGGTTTTTGTAATCAGGAGTGTGCAATGTAAATTTGTATATTGAGAACTGTTTAGATTGGTTTCATGATTGTGATTTCTTAAGCTTACATACATGTATTACAAACTTCTTTTACATATAAACCTTTTATGATTATCTTAGCATGCTCAAATCTGCTTTTGTCATGTTAGACAATCCCAGTGTACAACCAAGGTGAAGAATTTCAACCAAGTTCAATTGAGGTTTGTAATTACTGAGCTTGACGTCTGTTGATTAACGAGCTGTTGTAGGTCAGTAGTTAACATAGCATGAGTACTTGTGTTCTAATTATTTCAAACTGTTTGCAGATGGTTGATGGTGAAACTAAACCTCCTTCTTTGTTAACTGAAGCTGATCTGATCAGTCTAATGGAGAAACATGGTATAGGTAAATTGCAAAAGCTCAATTTGCAAACTTGTTCAAGATTCAATGTCAACATTTATTTAACCATACATTTTCAATGATAATATTCTCCGTGGATCCTTGAGAGGATTAGTTTGGAGTCATGAGTGATGAAAATTTTTTTGATATTACAAGGAACAATCTCATTTTTCTTTATTTTACTTTCTATTGAAATCTAGTGAAATTATATGATTATGCAAAGCATAGGTTGAATTTTATTCAAACATTTCTCTTATTTAATGTACAATTTTCCAAATATACACATATTATAACCATGAAAATTCAAATTAATACAAGTTAACTCCTACCTAGTAACTTTTCAAGTCCATTCACTTAATATTATTTATAATTCACACACCAATGGAGTGGAACCTTGCCTTACGGCCTCCCTGTTATTTATGGCCACTTTATTCTGGCCCAAACAAAAGCTCAGTCAGTCATTTTTGTATTTAAAGAACTCCTTTTACATGTAATACAACCACCCGGTTAATATGACCAGATTTTTGTGGCCCGCTGATGACCGTTTTATCAGGGTTCCACTGTGTCTCTGTTTAGCATAATTAATGATTGTATTTTCTGTCTAAATATTTAACTAAAGGAGAAGAGAATTTTAGCGATGATCCACAGTTACAGACAAGTGAAACATTCTTGTTGTTCACCTTTTGCATACAGGCACAGATGCAACTCATGCAGAACATATAGAGACCATAAAAAACAGGTGCTATGTGGGAGTGCAGCAAGATGGGACCTTTCTACCAGGCCAGCTTGGAATGGGACTTGTCGAAGGTAATAGCTTCACAAAGAGCTATTGAGTTGTAATTTATAAAGACTAATTAATCCTCAATATGGAATAATCTTCTCAGAAACTGTGCATTATTTTCGTACAACAGTCCTCTGTTACAATGTTGCTACTGGTGCTCTTAACTCTGCTATTTTGACCCAGAATCTGATCATATTTCCTTGCATTTCTCTTGTATTTGAAAAGGTTATGACTTGATGGGATTTGAGCTTTCCAAACCAAGGCTGAGGTCAGAACTTGAAGCTGATTTAAAAAGGTGAGTGAGATATACCGGTTACAGCAGCATTTTCAATAAAAGCTGATTGTCAAATATTTTATTCCCAGCTGTTCTCAAATGTAATCACATGTTGGTAATTCTGTTGGCTGTTAATAACAGAGCAATTCTGCACACTTGTTTGCTCCATGTCCGCCCATATGACCATCAACATTAGACTATTCTAAATGGTGAATTTTCTTTTATTACTGTATTATTTTATTAAATTTAATGCCTACTTTATGATCTAACTTTGCAGAATTTGTGAAGGAACAAGAAAGAAAGATGGTAAGGACAATTTACAGTACTGTGCACCTTATCACTGTCACCTGATCAAGTTTTTGATCAATTTTTACTACTAGCAAACTGGAATCTTTTTAAACAACTATTTGATATCTTCCAGTGAAAGTGTAACATGTGTGATAGGTGCAGTTGTCAAGTTTCTCATTCTCACTCAGTCTGTTGTCAACTGCCTCCCTCACTTGTTGCATTTTCATTGGCTGCTCAACATTTATTTAACAAGATGGCCACCATGAAAAATCACCCCCTTCAAGATTTGTTGCTGCCAAAACGGTCAAGAATACTAAGTAAAAGGGGGGAATAATTGCAACTCCCCAGATAAGAATGGAGATACAAAAACTCATTTATAAACAGATGTCTTTCTAAACTAGTGCAGATTTTAAATTGTTTTTATCTTACTTTTATTCATGATTTCGATTGTAAACTTACTGGTATGTCTGCTGAGTCTGACTTTTTCAGTGAAGACTTCATTAATACATTCATTCATTCAAAATAAGACAGATGTCATCAGAGAGTTCTCAGAGATATGAAACCCTAACCCAAAGTTGTCAAAAAGTAATAAAAAGAACATTGTCAAGTAGCAACAGCGTGGTGGACAGTATTTGAGACATGTGCATGACCAAGAAAACAAGATGTAGTAGACTTGCTTTTGCCATAAAATATCTGACAATTATCTTTCCTGTTGTTTAGATGTACTTGTTGAACAGATAGCCAAATATAAGGAACAGTTTGTTCAAGCTGTACAAGAGGTGGGCTTATATGTATTCTTCATTTACATGTATTCAGATCATAATGGGACACAGTTTTCCTGTGATGCTTGAACCTTGTTATTGAATAAATTACCTTGGCCCACATTAGGCTTCATTGTTACAGTAATCAAAATATCATTGTTGGAAATTGTTTGGATACTGTAGGTATGCTTGCAATAAAGGCTGGAGATGAGACGTTTATAACTATTTACAGGTCTAATAGTTACTTCAGATATACAATATATTAAATTTTTTACATTTCCTGTACAATATTTCATGATCTAAAGAGTTCAAACCAATATATTCAGTCTGCACAAACTCTTATTTATTTTTGTGATATAAAGATTATCTTGCAGTGGCTGAAGTGTTTTGTCAAAAAATGGTGAAACTTGCTTCAATGTTACTAATTTGGATTTAATTGTCTTTGGCTGCTCAGTTTATAGTAGGTTAATATTCAAATCAGTATTACAGACTTCTTGGAATTCATCAATTTTGGTGGTTCGTGATTGGTTTGTTTTCTTTCTCCGTATAGGCAGTCAAACTGGATCAAGCCTTATCATCTTATTTTGGAGATCCTCAAGAATTTATCAATGAAGGTAAAACTTACTGTTACATACTGTTGTATGCGTAAATAGAAGGGGAAAAATGTTTGATTGAATGCATTGTTTATGTCACTGAACATCAAGCGCAGGATAACTGAATGACAGAGTTTGTCAACCAGGGCATTATGCTCAAAACCGAATTAATGCTGATTACTAACTTTTTATCCTAATGCAGATCTACTCAGTGTGAAACTGAGAATTGATATTTTAATTTACTTTCATTCGCAACGGTTCAAGTATTGTAAGAAATCTTGCTCTTACTGTATAACCAAATTCTTGGTGGAATCCGGACTCTGCTCATGCCTTCCCAAGGTCAATCTAAAAACTTTCCAAACCTTTAGTGATTTTTTTATGATTACAGTTCTTGGTAATGAGGACGAGAGAGGAACAGAACCTCTTCGCCTTTGTCCTAGATGCAAACCTGAACAAATGGTGCTCAAGAAAACTAAAGATGGCAGGTACGCTGAAGTTGTTAAAATAAGTATACAAATACTTATGGCTGATGTACATGTAGTGACTGCAAATATTTACAGTGATTTTCCAAGTTTTGTCATGAAACCATCAGTTTAGAGTGTTTTAATGACTTTTCTCTGCTGCTGCTGTTAGGTGCCAAGTTGACCTTCTTTTTGAAAGTAGTCACCTTGTCCACTTTTACTTTCTTCCAAACTTACTCACAGGGTTTCATTAAGGGCTGGGCACCAAGCAAATTGAGTGGCTGTGAGGATGGTTTTGTCTGCCGGGTTAGGCCATCTGGAAAAAAGTTTTTCTTGGAGAGGAGTTCAGTTCAAAACGTTTTGCCCGCCTGTGAAAACCAGTTGCCTTCCTACTGAAAACATTAATGAAACCCCTGTAGCTTCCCACCCAGGTTTGTAATATTTATAGTTCCTGACTTGTTAAAATGCAACAGCCTTGTTACGTTTTTCTTCTTTTGACTCTGCAGCTTCATGATAGGATGTCAAGGCTACCCAAGATGCCGTGCCAGTGCCTTCTTCCCTAAATTTGTGGTTGAGGCTGCAGTTCATGAGTCTGTGTGTCAGCGGTGTCAACCAGGAGATGTACATAAAATCAGTTTCAAATTCAAGAGAGGTTCTGTTCCACCCATGATGCCTTTAGAGTAAGTTTTGAAATTTGCATTGTTTAAAGGTGGGTGGAGGATTTGTGTGATTCACCTGTGTTTGCTGCATGCCTGAGTAGCTTGAAACATCATGCAGAACATGTTGGCTTTGACCCATTTTCCTAATTTACTATGAAAATCCAGCATTTCCTCAAGGCAAGCTAGGTCTGTGTCACCAAAATTTTCCCAAATGCTTATGATGAAATAATTGTTAACCTTTAATGTTGAAAGCGTGACACTATGTTTTCTTTTTGCTAAAACATTCAGTTAAGTGCTTAAGAGCTTCTGCCTGAGAGACCAGGGCAGACTTGGAAATGAAGGTCGGCCGATTTCGCTTAAAATTGGTACACAAAGTGGTTATGTGGACTTATGTAATATGCTAAAGTTTCAGGTTCAACGACCTTCTTTTAGCCGAGTTCTGGTCCCCAGAGGCAGATTTTTAGTGTAATTTTGGCCACTTTTCAATCTCTCTTTTAGCAACGTACAATTAATTTCAGACAAAACCAAAACCATATTTGTAATGCCCTATCCTTAAGCTTCAATGGATAAAAACATTAGCTCACGGAAATATTTCGTGAGCCTGTGGCTGTGATCGTAACTTGCTCCTATTTGAAGCATATGGGAAGCAACCGGAAATGGTCTGTTTTTCAGACCGCATATTTTCCATGCCCATGTTTTATATCGTGAAGTCTTAGTATCCCTGCAAAGTTCAGCCCTTAGTTTAGTAATACCAAGGAAAAAATACTAAGGTTGAGGATTTTTTACTAAGAAAAAACTTACGAGTAGATGACTAACCGGGCCACTTCCGGTTAAAGTTTCAACAAAGCGTGTCTGTAAAAATCAGCCATTTGATTTCGATTAATACCTTTCTTTTCTTCTAAGTTGTGAATTAGAGACTCTGATCATGAAGTTAATTTTAACTGTAAAGACTTACCGTTAATCAGAAATTTTCATGTGATTTTTTTAGGACCGATCAGAGTTCGGTCTGGCGGCGGTTATAAATTTTGTGGAAGAAGTCTTGAAAATTACAGATAATGGAGTCGCTGGACTTCTTTGCTGAAGAAAAACAACTTATCAGTCACTCTAAATGCAGTCACAACGTCTCTCATGACACTACTTGAAAATCTCTTTGAACCTTAAGGAAATTTTGAATATATTTAAAGCTAATTGTAAAATTAAATGCAGTCTCACTATCCCAGTCTATACGCAAGGTGTCTGGATAAATTCACTTACTATGAATACTTACTTGGCTACTGGTGTAGAGGCATGCCCCTTTCTTATAATCCCTTAAAAGTGTAGAAACATTTAAAACCGTAGCCCCGGCGATAAATTGATCGTGAGTGCGTCGTTGCGAGTGATGAAAATTCAGGTTGATTCATACCGTACGTGACGAGTTCACGACACGCCAACTTATCTGAAGTTTGCTGGCTATGATTGTCTTGAAATTCATTTTTTTCTTGTCTAGATTTGTCTCCTTGATACACAGAGAATGATTAGGTATAGAACTTACATGAGAACCTGAAGAACGAATGGATATGTTACAGAATATTTATTCATACCCAGTCCCCCGGTGCAAACGGCCTTGGTATTATAAATTGAGGAAGTCCAAGATGGTCCGTTTTCCCCGCCAAGTCGCTGAATGTCTGACTAAATTACCAGAAAATTACTCATTGGCACACTTTCCCTTTCTCTATCGGGATTTTCCTTTTGTTGCTTTCTCAGTGCACAGAGATCCAGACTAAGTTGGTGTACTGCATATATCCAAAGATAGGGCAGGGGAGGACTAGATTTTCCTTCAAAGACTACTGCTTATAGCACCCTAGTTGTAGGATTGCTGGCCCTTAGCTCCGATTTCCATAATAAGAAGCGATAATCCCCAGAACGACCAGTATGCTTGGTGTAGGTGGTACGGTAAGTCGTCACAAAGTCCAGTGCGTCATGCGTGCTGGAGCTTAAATTGGTTATTGCTCTTCTTCCTTGGACAGGATGATAATCACCGGCTTTCATTTATACATCTGGGTGGAGAGAGACTGTGAAAGAAACTTGCCTTGCCCAAGACGACATGACAACGCCCTAGTAACCAGGAGCGCTCGATCCGGATTCCAGCCCGCTAACTATTAGGCCGCGATCGTGCTATGTGCTAGGCAGTTGCCAGTTGTGTATAGAATCCGAACGCGTTACTACGTTAAATGTTTACTTCAGTCTGTCGTAAATTGATATGGCCAGCACGTGGACATCTTGCTGGCTGGATTGTTTATTTACAAGAAAAGAAACTATCTGCGATCAATTTAATTAAATTTACTAAATCAATTCAGTCTTCAAGCGAATTTGTTTCATTTGAGTGTGCTTGAAAGGCAGAGGAGCGAAAAAGTCTGGCTATTACAATTTAGTCTCCTGGAAAACTGAAAACATGATTATACAGTGTCCCGTTTGGAAAGAAGATGACGTATGCGGGACACGAGATAACAAGGCGCCAGAGCCTGATGTGACTCTCCCATTAGCGACGTTAGATCGAGATGTTGCCCACCTGCTGGTCAAATTAAAGTGGGCACTGATGGTAATAGACTGGCCACGTCCCATAGAGTTGAAAATTTCCCTGAATGGAAGTTAAAATATGAATTTAAGAAGATTTCCCACGTCACCGCCGAAAATTCAACCGTTTGAGTGACCAAAGTGGGCCATGTCAGCACCCTTTCCATCAAGGAGAAAAAAGAAATTGAAGACATCAAAGAAGGCTACCGCTGACGTTTCAGATAGCATATTTCAGGCGTTCGGCATTGTAATACCTATTGCATCCATAAATATCCAAGGTTAGAGTGACTGCATGCATGTTCATCAGACATAAATTTATTTTGCACGTTCAAAGATTTTTTTACACGCCTTAATGTCTTTAATTCGTTCCGTTGGTTCAAGGATCGTTGTTCCATCATCATCTGCATGCACATTTGAACATAATATCTCTAACTTAAAGTTGTCTACCCACCCACAATTCAATTTCTAACATTTTCGACGCCATATTGGATGTTGTTTCACTTGAAAAGTCGAAAGGGCTTGGAGATGAATTAAGTAGTTTCACATGCCCAATATCAAATCACAGCGGAGATGCTTCGCGTGTCATGCTCAAACAACGTAATCTCCTGGCGAAAATAGGAAGTAATTTGGCCCTCTATTGTATCACGAGGCTTACTTACTTGCAATCTCTATCGTAACGCTGGTATTCTTATTTAGAATCGATACCAAAGAGGAGCTAGGACGGAAGCTTAAAGGAAAGCACCTCTGGGTGCGTCACAATTAAGTCGGAAATTTCGGTACCACTAGTCACACAGGGTATTTGTGATCTTCTGGCAGGGGAAAGGAGAAAAAAACTCACGGCTTAAAATTCTAATCATGGTGAATAGTCAGCTATGAAGGCACGTGACGTTATAATGTCATAAATTTCAAAACATCCGTCATATTGAATCCACCGGTGTGGATTTCATGACTATTCCATGAAATCAAAATATCGTTTTTGTCGGATATAACAAAATTAAAAGAGAAGAGAAAGGGCACTAAAGGAATTAAAAAGGTGCAAAAAAACTATGTTTGTCCCAAGAAACCATGACAACGTCAATAAAAAACAGAGAATCAGATGAGAAAAGTCAAACTTAGGGTAATTATGCCTGACAAAGCAAGGTTGCCATGGAAACAAGGCAGAGTCCCATAAATAAGGCTTTTTTTTCTCAGCTTTTCTCACCTAACTTATACACTCAGTAAACAACTTGTTTCATTGTATTTTGATTACTTTTCTTCTTATCAACCTATAAAGTTTCCCCTCACCTTCCAGTCCCCTGGGTACAGGGTACAAATGCTACATCAAATTTAGTTTCAAATCCGTCAGTAGGAAAATTAATTTCTAGTTTATGGTTTGAAAATATATATTTCCTTTAAATAATTTACTTTAGGATCATTGATTGTTTGTTAATTGTGCAGCTGGTGTCTAAAAATCTCTGCTAAAAAGTAATTAAGACAGGAAGTGCGTAGTAAGTAATTTCTCTAAAAGTGTTTCGTAGTAAAAAGCCTCAACCTTAGTATTTTTTTCTTGGTATTACTAAACTAAGGGCTGAACTTTGCAGGGATACTAAGACTTCACGATATAAAACGTGGGCATGGAAAATATGCGGTCTGAAAAACAGGCCATTTCCGGTTGCTTCCCATATGCTTCAAATAGGACCAGGTTGTGATCACAGCCACAGGCTAACGAAACGTTCCCATGAGCTAATGTTTTTACCCATAGAAGCCTAAGGATAGGGCATTACAAATATGGTTTTGGTTTTGTCTGAAATTAATTGTACGTTGTTAAAAGAGAGATTGAAAAGTGGCCAAAATTACACTAAAAATCTGCCTCTGGGGACCCCTGAAGGGCTGATATCCAGAACTCAGCTAAAAGAAGGTCATTAAACCTGAAACTTTAGCATATTACATAAGTCCACATAACCACTTTGTGTACCAGTTTTAAGCGAAATCGGCCGACCTTCATTTCCATCTCTGCCCCGGTCTCTCGGGCAGAAGCTCTTAAGACTCCAGCGAAACCATTGGCTTTGTTGAAGGGGACCCCTCGTGCATGAAACTTGTTTTGTTGGCCGCTGATGATTGTATCATTCTTGCTTTATAGATATACTGGCTGCGTTGGTGGATGTGATGATAGTCTAAGAGAGTTATTGGACCTGAAGGACTTAACAAGGCTGCCGTCAGAGTCAGGTAAAAAGCTCTATCCAGGAAATGTTCTTCTTCATTAAAAGAACTATTGTTTCACCAGATCAGTCGGAAATCCTTCAATAAGGGTAGCGTTTTCTTCTGTTTGTAGCAAAACATAGGGAATGTCTGAAATTCGATAGCAAGTGCTCTGAGCATACACGCAGGGAGAATTTCGGAAACTTAATCAGTTTAAGGTGCTTCTTCTGTATCTGTTGTACTAAAGGTGTAAAATCATGGCTTAAGTCATTTGTTGGTGATAGAAGGATCATGTATTTGCCACTTCTTCTTGCTGTCATACTGTTAGCCGTTTTAAGGCAGTAGTTCTTTTTTTGAATTCTTCAACATGCATTCGCCACTGATTCTTATATCTGGATACCTGACCAGGTGGTTCAAATTCAGCTGGAAGAGGGAGACAAACTTCTCAGCCCAGCAACAGAGGAAACAAACATACTTCAGGGCGTGGTCGAGGCATGCCTAGCAAGACCAGAGGGAGCGGCTCTAGATCAGCTGCAACATCTCAAGTTAGAAGACCTTCTGTTCCAAGGGGAGGTATTACCTCCAATCAATCCAATAGGAATGCAGGGCGTGGTTATACACCAGCTGGTCAGAGTTGGGGACTCAGCTCATCATTTTCGGGAGGTACTTCCTCATTTCATTTTCAATTAACGCCAAACTATAAATTAACGATCTACAGTTGCAACATGAGAAGAAGTCAAATCTTCTTCTAAATGTGTGTGCTCCCGTTTTTCTTTTCAGGTTTCAACCAATTTCCTTCAGGTAGCCACACTGGAGGGTAAGTTTTACAGAAATCTTCATTTGCTGCCAGCCCTCTGCTTTAATGCACCATTACCACTATACTGAGGTCATTTTTTCATCCTATTTTGTTAACTTTTACGACAGAGATGACAATGAGAACTGTGTGGTTTGTACCTGTGGGCAACCTGCAACAACATTAACTGTAAAGAAAGATGGACCTAACAAAGGTAAGTAACATGAACACTAGTTCCAGTAGCATATAGATATATGAAGTGGCTCGCAGGAACCCATAAAACAGTGAAAGTCTATCCCATGCTAGGAGAGATCAGTAGAACTTAATCTTAAATGGCATACTGGTTCTGATTAGCGCCAGGTTCTTTGCATGGAGCAACTTACAATGTTATTATTGTATGAATATTGCTACTCCATTTTGGCAAGATGTTAGTCTGTCAGATTATCCTGGCAGTTTGTCTGGTTGCCCTACAAATTTGTTGTTACTCATTTTCTGGGCGAATCTTGGCTGACGTCTTTGTTTACATTTTTCCTCATTAACATACGACTTTGCGCATAGAGGGCATCATGCTAGACACGATTTTACTAAGAAAACTTAAAGAGCTTGTGAAACTTAGTAAGTGGTGAAATTTTTGGCTCTTTGGGTGTATTATTCGAGGAGAGATTGACTTTCAAAAACATCAAAATTTCTGGATGGCAAAAGCGCTAATGAGCTCATACATTCTTTGTAAAATTTTGAGCTTTTAAACCCTCGTCGCACAAAAAGTATTCAATACATCGCGCTCAAATTCCTTGGGATAGTTAATCGTGCTGTGCCCTTTCAATATTCAGTATTAATCTCTTTGTGGCTCCATCAGAAACTGTATCGCTTATGGTAATGAGGCAAATGTTGTAAACAAAGATTCTCCTATACACCTGGGTAGAGAGAGGCACAGAGAGTAAATTGCATTGCTCAAGGAACACATTACAGCAAACCCAGTCAGTGCTCAAACCTGAAACTCTTTGCAAAGAGTGCGATGGTTAACCTTCAGTAAAACTGAAAGGGACGTCATGTATTTGTCGCATAAGAAGGTGACCTTGATCAGGGAAGAAATAACAGTGCTGGTTTGATTTTAATTATTTACATTCAGGTCGACCGTTTTATAAATGTCCAAACAGAGATAATGGCTGTGGATTTTTCTTGTGGGCTGATGACGATTCAGGGAGTTCATCATCATCATTTGGCCAAACTGCGCCTCTAATGACATCCAATAACTTCAACAGGAATAATGCAGGTACATGATCACTGTTGGTTGGTCCAGAGTTTTTTGTGCGAATTGAAGCTTTTTTCTATAAAAAAAATTACTATCAAATAAACATTTTACGATAACTGCAGAAATTCTCGCGCGCGCATTGGCTAATCTTCATCGTCAATATGCGGACAGACACATGAATTTATAATTTATGCGATGCGTCAACGAGCGAGAGCGGACAATTTGACAATCTGTTATCTAAAAAACAGATTGACGTCAGTTTTTCATACGTCTGTCCTGTTATTGACAATGAATTTCATCATAACATTGTCAAAGTAGTCTGCGGATCCACTCGGCTATCGCCTCGTGGATCCACAGCTGCTTTGACAATGTTATGACGAAATTCATCGTCAATAACAAGACAGACGCATGACGTCAATTTGTTAAGTTTAACCAAAGTGGATAACACGATGAGCTAACGGTTAGATTATCACACGTCTGATTTGGCAGTCTAGGTTTGAGTGCTGGCAGGGGTCAGGATATTGTGTTCTTGGTGAAGGCAATGTAAGTTCCCCTGTGTGTTACTCCCACAATTCATTCCCTCTACTAAGGTAAAAATGGAAAATGTCTGCTTTTGAAACTGCTCTTGTGTCTACATTGGGATCTTCTACTAATAAGTAAACTTTTTCTTACTTTAGGATTCAACTCTGGAAGAAACACAACTTTTACTGGAGTCAGGTGAGATACGATTTTTGATTAGACCATTTATACACGGGAAGTCAACACAAAATCTGTTCTGTGTCGTTTGTTTCTTTTTTTCTCACAAACTGCCTCATAATGTGTCTTTCATTGCAGTGGATCAATGAGAACAGACAGCTCTAATCCCTCTTGTCGCTGTAGCGAACCAGCTGTAAGGTATTACATTACACACTTAATATCTTTAGTTGTAGCTTACAACTACATGCATATGCGAACGTTCTCTGTTATGAAATACTGATCAACACATCGCCAATTGGACTACTAGTAATAAAGTAAGTAGTCTGGATAATTTATAGCAATTTGGCACGACGACAGATTAAAAATAGAGGTTTAAAGAGATTTGAGCAACATTTTCTTAAGAAAGCTTTTACTCTATTTTCACAGCAGCGTCACAATCATGCAAGTCCATCCATTAGCTTGTTGTATTCAAGTACCAATACTTGCAAGACATAACCAAAACTAACTTTCATTAAATTTCTCAGCCGCACAGTTTCCAAGGAAGGACCGAACAAGGGCCGGCCATTTTACTGTTGTGCTAAGCCGAGAGGGCAGGGTTGCGATTTCTTTGAATGGGGGGACACGTCATCAGCTGGCAGTAACGCATTCCAAACAGGACGATCAGCACCAACAAACAGTGGAGCGACAAAGAAAAGAAAGTGCGGCCTTTGCCACCAGGAAGGTAGGGATTTCTTTAATTTTGTTCAAAGAATTTTGCCTCTGCTCCAAAAACAGTGCTTGATTGGTAATAAAGAATTTCTGGCAACCTCAACAGTGGTAACTTTGTGAAAGTTAGAGTGGAAAGACTTGAAAGTGCCTGAACTTCATTTATCTTATAAAAGCAATGAAGAGGCAAAGTGTATTAGCAAACAAAAGCTGTTGCTTCAGTATTTTTTTCCTTATTTGCAGGTCACACCAAGAGGACCTGCCCCATGAACAGATAACACACAGCCGGAGTAGATATTCTGTCGCTAATAATATTGATCTGTTAACGCACAATGCAAATAAATTCTTTTACATCTCATGTCTCTGACATGTGGGATGCCTCGATGAGTTCTTAGAACATTTCAGCTGTGGCTCAAAGCTTGATTCCACGTTTTACATCTTACTTTTATTACAATGTACATCCTGTAACTTCATGAAAGCACCAAGGACACTTATCAAATATGCATTATGCTTCAATGTACTTGCATTTCAATTATTTTAATGAAAACCATGTCTTATTGAACAATGAAAAAATGAGACGTACAAACTGGAGTATTCTTTTGTCTAGGATGAAAAAATAAGTCGAGAATTCGGTTTATTGCTGATGCAGGTTAACCAGCAATCTGTAGGTACTAATAACACCTCGACGATGTTCCAATCTTACCTTAGGAACGAGGATTTTATTGCGAGCAAGCTCTATTTATGTCAGTCATGTGTCACGGTTGTATTAAAATGACATTCCTTTTTTTGGCAGATCCAAATAATGCAGGTCTGATTGTTTTACCCAATGGCTCCCATCTAAATGTTCACTTGACACTGATGATTTAGTACTTAGCACGGTCAGACTTTACCCTGATCTTGGGCTTGTCGAGCCAATCTTTGTACCTTTAGATGGTTCGCAAAACTGGGACTGATTCAACTGTACTCGTCAAACTCTGTCACTCTACTGTGACTGAAATAGATAAGAGTAAGTTTGTCGCACTTGATCTGTTTTTGTTTTTGCAACTGTCAAATTTTAGGTTTATAAATGCGGAGGTCTCCAGCTCTTAAAATTATACGTATTGTAACAACCTCAGTTTCTGGATTAATAGTGATTGTTAATCTTGAGATGTACTCTCAGTCGTAGTTACTCCTGATCATAGGGGTGTACATTCGAGATAAACTTCGGATCAACTTTGACGAATACATCTTCCAACGACTTTCGCATGCGCAACGTAGAATTTCGAGAAATCATTTGGTTGCTACTTACATCCTACACAAATGCAGAGATCTCAATTAGAATGCATAACATTCCGAAAAGTAGCTACTTTTTCGCGCGAAATGGAGTTCTAACCCGCTACCTTTAACATGGAAGCAAAATGTTTCTAAAACACATTTTTGTTCGCAACGTTTATTGTTATTTGGTTATGAATCGGAATACACTGCAAAACGAAGTTACACAAAGATACGCCAGCAATTAATAATTCTGAAAACCATTAAAATTATAATACTTGAAAAAATGTTTGAAAAAAAAAACCGAACGTTTTCGACATTATGTGATTGTCATCTTCAATATAATGTCAAACACGTTTGGTTTTTTGCTTTTTTAGTCTGCTAAACATGTTTAGCCTTGTAAAATTTTTAATCGCAAGTAGATATTATGGACATCACAATACTTCTACATCATGTTTAAAAAGACCAGTTAAATAACAAAAAACCCAAAGGTTAATGTCTCTAGATAAACTGTTGGTGGTGATATCATTTACGAAGTCACTCTTGCGGCAGTCGTGGGATTACAATTTTGTCTTATATTTCGCAGTGTGTCTATGATAGCGTGTCGAATGTGTCTCATCTTCCAGCAGTAAATAACAGGATTCAGAGAGGAATTAAAGAACAACAGGGTCAGTGAGTATAACCACAGACCATGTAAAGCGGTACTTGGCGCAGAGATCAAACTGGCAACTAGATAATAATAATTTGGCAAACTACAAACTAAAAACACAAGATATACGTAGAATGTACTGACGGCAGATTTTCTCTGCCTCGCAACACTTTCCATTTGGTTATTCTGTGCTACCTGTATTTGCTGGACTTGCATTTGTTTTGCGTGGCGTTGTACAGTGAAATAAATTTTGCAGTAAACAGTTGCTGTAATAATATAGCAAAAACTCATAATGATAATGGTGACGAGCATGGCGATTTCATTTGAGGCCCAAAGCCAAATTGATGTAAAAAATGCACTAAAAACCCAAATTGAGATCACCACAGCAACAACACGCTTGTGAGTCACAAGTTCCTGATATCTAAGATGAAGATGAATAGCCAAGAATCTGTCGACGCTTATGGCCAAAACACTAAAGAACGAAGAGTAAATAAATACGTATGAGGCTTCGTGAAGCAGGGTGCTGGTGGAATTAGCAGGACTGACCATCTGTGGGATATACAAAGGTTGGGTCAGCAAACCAACACAAAGATCAGAAACAGCAAGACTCAGGAGCAATGTTTTCAAAGGCTTTGGTACCAACGTAGTTTTCCTCATCGCGTGTATTGTTAAAATGTTCAACATGATGGCGGTGTAGGCTGAGAAAGCGTTGAACACACAGTTAACGATGACCGATGAGTAGAGTGGGTTAGTTTCGTTCATTGTACAGCTTGAACTTTGAAAAATGAGCGCTGAGCAATGTTACAGTGAAGTTGTACCGTGGGCTGAGTTGTAGACGAGACGGTTTGATCAAAAAATGATGTGGTGTTTGATGCTACTTCCGGTCTAGGATTGAATGATATATACGGGTACTAAACTGGCATCTGTTTTAACGTAAAAAACAACAACAACAACAACAAAAAAAACACTTTTCTGTTCATTTTGCGCAACACTATGACAGGAAAACGAAGTTATCTATAGTAAGGTAATGAATGATACTGAACTTAAGGTATAGTTTAGATGTTCAAGTAGAGAATTTTGCGTTTTCCATAAAAGTTGTACGTTATAGAAATGTGCTGAATTTGAATTTTCATAACAACGAACGTCACAAAGCTAGCTTCGCACGCTCTTCTCATTTCTGAAATCGGACTAAGTTCCCTTTTACCCAAAGCAGAAATTGCAATTACCAATCGTTTTGAGCTTGAAGAAGTTAAACTAATATATTAAAATGGAAAATATCTGAAAGTAAGTCTTCATACAAAGCCAAATGACTTTTCTAAACAAGCATCCTAATGATGATCAGATGGTGACTTGTTTACTTGTTTCACAAATAAACTTCCCTAACGTTATTCCAGTTTAGCTCAAAAACTATTTTTGTCTTCTGCTCATCTCTTAATTTATTTTATAATACAAATTGATTATTTCTGCAAGAGAAACTATTTGTTCTTAAAGAAGAACGTAATGAGTAAAGTTCCTTGTTAGTTAATTAAACCTTTCGTGTCATGTTTCTGTGACAACCTCAGTTGTCTGGGACCTGTCCATTGGTAAATTGCCTCCTTTGAATAGAGTTTTACGGCTCAGAAGTTCATACTATGAGTTAGTTATGGGTGCGTGTATACCTATTAATTAGGAAAACAAGAATTTCGTGCCAAAATGAAAATTATACAAATTAGAAATTCAGCTGCCCTATTATTTGCTCATTTCTCGTTCGTGTTTTCCGTATTTTACGAATATTTATATTTGCAAGGGGCGTTCACTTTTGTAAGAAATTGCAAATTGCAATAAAAACGTCGTTTACATTGTCGGTAAGTTTGATTGCCTTATTTAAAACAGGGGAAAAACGCATTTTACACGCAGACCATTTAGTCGCTCGTTTATTACACGCATTCTAATGAAGCTGAGATGGCCAAATATTTCGTTTTAGCCTAACGGAGCAGGCTACGCCGGTTATTTCAATTTTAGTGCAAAAATACTGAATTAATTATTTGAACCTTTAACATAATTGCAGAGCTGCTTTTCGTGACAGGAGTAAATGCCTCATAAAACGTAAAGATGGTTTGTGTTTGTTTGCTTCTACCTGTCGTGTCAAACAATAGTCACGGAACATCTGACTGATAAACTGCTTTAAGAAGAGTTATGCGGTTAAACACCAAAAGTTCGACTAAATTATGATATGATAGCCCTTCGTTCATTTATGCCTTATGAAGAAACTGGGAATTAAACACGATGCGATTACCAAATCTCTTCCAGTCTTGTCTATTCAGTTGCGTGCGAAAATTTCACCGTAACTGTAGTTTCCCTCTTCCACAGATCAGACAGGTGCGTGGATAATTGAAGATCTTTTGATATACTTTCTCTGATAACCCTGAAATTCTCAGGACGTCCAACAAAACAAATGCACAACAACGTGTTTGTAGACCCAGATAATACATGCTTGATTGTTAACCTTTAATAGCTTTTAATATATATTTTATTTTAAGAAGTTTTTACAAAGGATCCACGTCCTTAAACTCCCTCTCAGGGTGTCTTTTATTAATCCCTGAATAAAGTCTTGTATGTATAGTGACTATGTATTGTTTTATCCAATGGCTCCCATCTAATGTTTCACTTTACTAATTACTCACTGATGATTTAGTACTTTTTACGGTCAAACGTCCTATCTAGATGAACTGTTGCTGGCGATCATATCATTTATTAAGTTACACTTCCCGCGGTCCCGGGATTACAATTTGTTTAGTTTTGACTTGGAAATATATGTCGCAGTGTGTCTATGATAGCGTGGCGAATGTCTCATCTTCCAGCAGTAAATAACAGGATTCAGAGACGAATTAAGGAATGTTAGTGTCCCTGCGTATAGCAACAGATCAGTTAAAGCGGAGCTCTGAGGAGAAATCACACTGAGCTGGCAACCAGAGCGCAATAGGTTGGCAAACAACAAACTAAAAACACGAGAAATACGTAAAATGTACTGACAGCAGATTTTCTCTGCCTCGCAGCACTTTCCATTTGGCTCTTCTGTATGTGCTACTTGTATTTGTTGGGCTTGCATTTGTTTTTTGTGGCGTCGCACAGTGAAATATATTTTGCAATTGGCAATCCCTGTAATAATGAAACAGACCCCGAAAATAATGACAACTGTGACATCGTTTTGAACTCAAGAACAAAGATAATGGCCCATAAAGTACACTCAAAGTCCAAAATGCGATGACCCCAGCAGAAACTCGCTTGTGAGTCACAAGTTCCTGATATCTGAGATGAAGATGACGGCCAAGAATCTGTCAACATTTATGGCCACAACACTGAAGAATGACGCAACAGTGAATATAATTTGGCCGACGTTAAACGTGATGTGTGTGAAATAAGTAGGATTTACCATCCTTACGATGAACAAAGGTTGAGCGAGTAAACCAACACCAAAATCAGAAACAGCAAGACTCAGGAGCAATGTTTTCAAAGGCTTTGGTAACGACGAAGTTTTCCGCATCGCATAGATTGTTAAAATTTTTCAACATGATGGCGGTGTAGGCTGAGAAAGAGTTGAACACACAATTAACGATTACCGATGAGTAGAGTGGGTGAGCTTCATTTATTATACAGCTTTGAAAAAGAGCGCTAAGCGATGTTATGTACGATGAAATTGTACCGTATGCTAATAGGCTGGCCAAGTTACTGAGCAAGAGATAGGTGAATATTGAAAGATGTATGGTTGGTTTGAGTGCTTTATTACGACTTACCGTCACAGAAAGCGAATAATATTAAAGCTGGCATATCTGTTCTCATGTAAAAATAAATATCAGTTGAAACCAGGCAACCTTTGGCATTCTTGTTTAAATTAATGAGTCAATTTTCGTTTTACGAAAACGAAGATTTTAGTAAAATGATAAGTGCTTTTCAAGGCTTATTGGAAAAATTGAAAGTCTGGTTTTGCGTTTCTCATTAAAATGGAAGTTAGCAAAAGGTGTTGAATTTTAATTTTAATTTTCATAACAACGAGGCGAACTGTTTGTGTAAGTCAACTCGCCACCATTATCCCAAGTTCGCACAAAAATAATTTTCAACACTTTTTATTCTTTTTGCCTATCCCTCATTCCCTAATTTTTATCATGATACAAATGAACGCTTCCTGCGAGACAAGTCATTTTTGTAAAAAGCATTTCGTGATGAGTAAAGTTCTTTTTTCATTAGTTCATTATGTTTTTATGTGCCATATGTTTTTGTGACGGCCTTTGTTGTCTGTGACCAGTCCTTTTGAAACCTGATTAGCTGCTTTGACTGGGGTTTGACGCATAAAGACAGATGAGTCGGTATTATTTAGCCAGGAGTTACGAATAGACATAAAAAGTAAACAAGGAAAAGCAGCAAACAAACAAATTCCCTGCAGAAATTGGAATCGAACCTTACCAATTCAGACGTTCTTAGAAAAACTTTCCAAGCATATTTTCGCACCAAATAGAGATTATTGTGTTCATAATTTCCAAATATTTTTTCGGAACACGCGAAATCTTTTCAAAGTTGGGGAATATCACTCGGATATTCCCCAGTATTCAGTCACATCACGAGTTTGGACCAATCACCTGCAGGTGAAAATATTCGATCAATTATAATTCATGACAACGTCGAAAATGTCATCAGTATGCGAAACATTCTAAAACATAAAAGGAAAATATTTCTTAAACATATTTAGGGGGACATTATCCTTTTGCAACGTTTATTTTATTTGGTTACGAATTTAGAGGAAGAAACGAAGAAAAAAAGATGAGCCAGCTATAAATTATTCTTAGAAACATAAGCTGGTTATAATCTTTTTACATATCATCTGTGTAAACATATTATAGTTCAATTGATGAACTTACAATATGGAAATTATCTTTACTGACTTCCTCATTAATTTGTATTGTTAATCGTATGAATGCGAGTGGAATTAAGGATTTACACTACGACTGATATTTCAAAATTCTCTCAAAAGTGTACGAGCCTTTAGGCGAGCGTAATTTGAAAGAATTTTAAAATATCACGAGTAGTGTAAACCCTTAATTGCTCGAGCTCATTTATTATACAAGTGGGAAATTGCGAACGAGCGCGCGTTAATTTGGCCTGCTCTCAGCCGATCACAATGAGCTAATTTTCTCAGTTATATAATAAATTGTGAAATTAGCTCGGATAACAGGTTGCTCTGCAGTACAATATCCTCCCTAAGATGGTAAGAGAAGAGAAGAGAAGTTAAGAGAAGAGAAGTTAAGAGAAGAGAAGTTAAGAGAAGAGAAGAAAAGAGAAGAGAAGAGAAGAGAAGAGAAGTTAAGAGAAGAGAAGAGAAGAGAAGAAAAGAGAAGAGAAGAGAAGGGAAGAAAAGAGAAGAGAAGAGAAGAGAAGAGAAGAGAAAAGAAGAAAAGAGAAGAGAAGAGAAAAGAAGAAAAGAGAAGAGAAGAGAAAAGAAGAAAAGAGAAGAGAGGAGAAGAAAAGAAAAGAAAAGAAAAGAGAAGAGAAGTGAAGAGAAGAGAAGAGAAGAGAAGAGAAGAGAAGAGAAGAGAAGAGAAGAGAAGAAAAGAAAATAAAATAGAAGAGAAGAGAAGAGAAGAGAAGAGAAAAGAAGAGCCTTTTCTTTAAGTCCCATCATCAGGACCTTTAGTGAAAGGTAGAAACAAGAAGTACATATTGTTAAATAAACACACAAGTCGCTACGTCCTGCTGCTCACTATACAAGATCCTCGGGTCTTACTCGTAATTTATATTTTGCAAACTCGTTCATTGATGTTTTGCAAACTCGTTCCATGGTCCTGGAGTAGTTTCATATAGATTTTTCCTTTCACGGTCGTCTCTAATCGGTGTTTCTCAGTAATTCTGGTTCTTTCGTGTATGCCGGTGTAACATCAGTTCAAATACCGCGCACTGATGTTCAAATGCAGCTAGTGTGTCTGACTGTTACGAATAAGCGAGTAACTCATTTGCATACAAAACTCCGCTACAATTGCGCTTGGTGATTTGCTGATTGATAAGACTTCCGATTACGAGTGAGCGAGTGACTGATTTGCATACAGTACTCCGCTACAACTGCGCCTGGCGATTGGCTGATTGACCAAGTGAGTGAGTGACTGATTTGCATAAAAATCCCTGCTATATCTCAATTATCATCATCATCATCATCATCATCATCATTATCTAGACAACAATTCAAAACCGTTGCGTGGGCAATATTTCATTTTATTGTAATTTAGATGTCATTTACATTCTTTTAAGTTTATTTTTTCACACACCTATGGTATTTTAGTTTCTAAATTTTTTCACTCTTTTAGTATTTACTTCTATTCGCACAGAAACATATTTTATTCGTTAAAGACCATAGACTGATGGCCCGAAGCTTATGTATTTAATCTTTTCAACCAGACAACGTTTATACTTCTTTTAACATCGTGTATTAAGAGACTTAAGTCTATCTGATGTTCGCAGATTTTGCTTCCATCAAAAAGTTAAATTACTAAAAATTAGTTTCTTGGTCGAGATAAACTGCTAGTAGTCGTTATGACGTTTCTAAACTTACTCTTATAGGAGAACTGTCTAGTTTTGTCTTAATAATATGCTTCGCAGCTCGTCTATCACAGAGTGTCGAATGTGTCTTATTTTTCAGCAGTAAATAACAGGATTCAGAGAGGAATTAAGAAACATCAGCGTAAAAACTTCGTTTTATTCACATATTCTTAATATGAAGAGAGGTTCTCTTCATACAGAAAGTTTCAGGCGTATACAACTTTCTGCTTTTAGATACTCATTAATTAAAAACTGCTTTGCGGGCCCGAGAAGTTCCAGGACTTTCGAGAAACAGACCCCTGACTACAGTAAGTTAACCTGGCTTCAGCCTGCGATCCAATCGAAAACCAGTACCTGGGCAGCGGCCAGCTTCTTAAAAAAACGTGTGCTAGACAAGCTTTAAACCTGAGCCCGCGATATCGTCACGTAGTACTGGTGAGCGGATACTTTGTTTTGACAGTTATCAATTGACCATAACATGGATTTCCAATATCAAAGATGTAGCTGTAAACCAAGGCTGCATGTTTCGGTCAACCTGCCAGAGTATGGCCGCCATGTTGCGCCTACGTCGTCGTCTCACGTAGGCGCCCATGCACGAGCAAACCGCTAGCCATGATGACCATGAAAAAAAAAAAGCGATTCACGGTTTCCTATGAGTATGGTGCTCCGCTTGCTGGCCCTTCGTGCCGCCGGAGCCCTGCTATAAAGTTACTCTAACAGCAGTGCTATTTTGTTCGATCATTGTCCAGTTACAATTTTGTTTAGTTTTGCCTTAGAAATATGCCTCGCAATGTGTTTATGATAGCGCGTCGAATGTGTCTCATCTTCCAGTAGTAAATAACAGGATTCAGAGAGGAATTGAGGAAAAAGGGGGTCAGTGAGTAAAAAAGCAAGCCATTTAAAGCTGAACTTTGCGGACATATCAAACGGGCGACCCGAGCGCAAAAAAAGTCTGGCAAACAACAAACTAAAAACATGAGATATACGTACAAAGTATTGACGGCAGACTTTCTCTGCCACGCAGCACTTTCTATTTGGCTGTTCTGTGCTACCTGTATCTGTTGGCAATGAATTTGGTCTGAATGGCGTCGTACAATAAAATAAATTCTGCAATAAATAATTCCCGTAATAATATAGCCAACACTTTGGGTGACGAGGTCGACGAGCAGGATGCCATCAAGGGAGATCCAAAACCCGATTGATGTAAGAAAAGCGCTAAAAACCCAAATTGAGATCACCACAGCTACAACACGCTTGTGAGTCACAAGTTCCTGATATCTGAAATGAAGATGAACGGCCAGGAACCTGTCGACACTTATGGCCACAACACTAAAGAATGAAGCACTAACAAATAAAGGTGAGATCATGTTAAACGCGGTGTTTGTGAAATAGGTAGGATTGGCCATTACAGCGATGTACGAAGGTTGAACCAGTAAACCAACACCAAGATCAGAAACAGCAAGACTCAGGAGCAATGTTCTCAAAGGCTTTGGCAACGACGAAGTTTTTATCATCGCGTGTATTGTTAAAATGTTCAACATGATGGCGGTGTAGGCTGAGAAAGCGTTGGGACCGGCAGACTGTACTAGGCACGAGAAAGCAAATAGGGGAAGCACGAGTGGGAATTCCTTTCTAACAACCTCCCTCTCTCTCCCCATTTGAGGCGCAGTTTGTTCCAGCCCGTGATTGGTATGTTTCGGTTTCCGACCACCTCGGGTTCTTTTTCGTAACTGAGTGAATAAAAGTGTCTCTGATATAGAAAATTAATTTATCATATGGCTAGCTCCGTGAGCGGACAAGATGAATCAAATCCTGCGCTGTGATTGGCTACCCAAGCGCGCAAGATGGAGCTATCTTGCCTGCTCGGGACTACCCGCCGTGTCCCGCAAGAAAAAATTTCCCCTAAAGCCATATAATAAATCCTTTATTGACCCAGCTTGTTTGGTCAAGATGGCTGGATATTGGCCTCATTCCTTTTTTGCGAGTTTATGGACCGCGACTCCGTCTCGGTCCATAAACACGTAAAAAAAAGCACTTGGCCAATATCCTGCCATCTTGAGCTCACACTTGATCAATAACCCATACTTCTAAATAATAAAGCTTGAAATTAGAGTAATAATGACGCGAGTTAACCGATCTTAAACACGAAGCAGCTGTAAGCAACCCGCTCCTTGAGCGAAAATATAACACCAGCTTGTCATTGTTGTGTTGGTTCCACCATTTATTGGAAAAACAAAAGTTTGCAAGTTTCAAAATGAGTGTGTTTTGAAATGTAAATAAAACTGAAAACAGGCGATGGTGAAAGAATTAATGAATAAAAGTGTCAGAAAGAGTATGCCATACATCAACAATTTTTTTTTTGCAACCATCTAAGTTAAATCAAAGACCTAGACAAAGGAAAAAACGCGATGATCTCTCATGTCCTGAAATTAGGGAGCTTAATAAACCACGACGGCGACGCAGAGGACAACGTCGATCAAAAAATCATTTTGCAGTTTCTCCCCGAATCTCTCGGTACCTAAAGTCATTTACTTTGTTTATCACTGTCAAAGCTATCCCGAAACTGAATCTAGGACTCATCGATAAATTCGAAATAAAAATTTAAAAAATTGGCCGTCGTGGTTCATGTTCTCCAGACAACGCAGAATTAGGTCATTTCACGTTGTTAGGGAGCTTAAGCAACCACGACAACGACACCGAGGAAGACGCCAAGTAAAAATTGAATTTATATTTTACCAGCGAAATTCGCGATTGTTTAGATCTGTTCGGTACACCAATGGCTCTAAAAACGTGCTTAAGCTAAACATCCAACGACGGCGTTCAATTCCAATGGAAATATCAGAAATTAGCCGTCTTCGTCCACGTTCCGTAGACGACGCAGAACTTGGTCATTTCCATTTCCCGTTGTTATTTTGGAGAGGACGGCAAAGAAATGTACGAAGAATTATAACACACGTGCACAGCCATTGTTCTCCTCATTAAACTTTTTGTTTAGCGACGTTGCCGTTGCCGTCGTGGGTTTGTTAAGCTCCCTAATATACGTGTTTCCCTAGACAATAACCTAAGTTTTCAGAATAAAAACTAAGGATAAAAAACGACGTTTCGATCTCTCTGAGATCATTTTCAAGTTGTAAAAAAAGCGAATGAAATATACATATATTAGTACAAATTAGGGCGTGAGAACTTACTTTGGCACTGTCTCAAGATCTTAAAATCACGAGTTGCTGGTTAATGGTAGGCGGCTTCTTTTCTTTTGGTTTGATCTCGTGTCCGATCTTACGGCTTGTTTACACGGGGCGAATATCAATTCCAATTTTGCGACCTAGTTCCCCAAGTTGCCTTCGCGCGGAATTGACTGAACTCTTATCCTTGAATGGTAACACCATTCTGACATCGACAGGCGCTTCATTTACGTTACATGCTCGTGTGGAAATTGGATCGCCTGAAACTTTCTTGGTGACAAAATTACTGATGGTCGATTGCAGAAGTTAGGCTGGGTACTGAAGTCGGGAGAACGTCTGTTTGAGACGATCAAAATCCAGGTGGAACAGCTGCCAGGTAGACGACACTTTAAAGGCACGATCCAGCATTGTTTTTAGCATTGACTTCTTGTATCTAACATTGACGTGGCTCTTGTAATGCGGTGTCAGTTGGTTTTCTGTACACCCTTGTCTCCAGGCGACCATTGCATTTCCTGATCTCCGTTCCCAGGAAAGGAAGTTTACCATGTTCGCCAAGTTCCATGGTGAAGTTGGCAGATGGATGGCTTTCATTTAGAGAGGAAAGGAATGCTTCAGCTGTTTCGGTGTCAGGCATTATGCTCAATGTGTTATCCACATAGCGTTTGTAGAACTCGGGTAACTTGCCTTGGTCCTGAAGTCGATCTTCGATACTGCACATAAATGCGTTGGCCATTAGGGGTCCAATTGGCGAACCCATAGCAACACCATCGGTTTGTTCATACAAACTCCCCTCAAACTGAAAAAGCTGGTTCTTGGTGGCAATATTAAGCAACTCCACCAAGCCTGATTTTGTAATGTTGAGATTATGCTGCTTATTTAACCAGTGTCCTTAAATACCTTTTCAGCTAGAATTTGTATCGTCTCATCAACAGGGACATTGGTAAAAAGTGAAGTTACGTGATATGAAACAAGGATGCTGTTATCGTAAACTTCCATGTCATGGAGAGCATCCACGAAATTAAAAACATTACTGATGGTGTGATCATTGACTGATAGAGGTTTAAGCTTTTCATCAAGCCATTTTGCCAACTTGTAATTATATGTCCCGGTTGCCGAGAGCATTGGTCGCATTGCTAATTGTCGCTTGTGGGTTTTTGGCAGGCCATAGGGATCGGCTAGTCTCGAACCATTCTGGATAACTGTGCCAGCAACGGCCTTGGGAATATTATTTCCACAGTGGCTGGGAGCCTCAGAGAGATCTAAACGTCGTTTTTTATCGCTAGTTTTTATTGTGAAATAAGTTTCAAAAAAACTACTTATAAGAATAACCTGAGTTTGTGGATAAGAAGTGATTGTTAAAATGGCGGCACAATGATGTCAAGGACATATCGTGATTTATTTTTTGCCAAGAAGGCACGGTAACGAATCCTGCAATCTGATTGGTTCTTAGTGCGGTCCGGATTTTCCTATCTCTGACCACGGTCACTGTACCGGCGGGAAACCGCGCGGGTGAAATTGTCGCGTAGGTCAATTTTCCTGAGTGAACCGACGGTAATCGTCAATCTTTCGCCCTTTTTATACTTCAATCGACGATTAACCAACGAAAGTTTAGCTCTATTCACTTTTAAATGGCAAGGAAAGTCAGTGTAAGTAAATTCAATTGAGTATTTCGAAGTTGTGAGAATTTGTTTGGTTGTTTGTAGCTCGGCGCTGTAATGGCACTTAATCCTGTAAAAATAAATATGTTATTTGCCGGCTTAGGGTCGGTCCGTATAGTGAAAAACTGTGACCTCGGGCTTGAAACTGCTGCCCTCGGCCTGCGGCCTTGGGCAGCATTTTCAAGACCTCTGTCACGGTTTTTCACCATACGGACCTCCCAGCCGGCAAATAACATGTATGTATTTTCAAGAGAGATCCAAAATACCTTGATCTTCTCTTGATTTTCTACCAGAATTACTCCTGATCATGGGGGGTGGGGTGGAGGGGGGGAGGAGGAAATTGCACTCAAGAAATAAATTTGAGATTAATTATACGAATGCATCGACTTTATAGGGACGATAGAGTTCACAATTCCTTAACACGAAAAATCATTTGGTTGTTGAAGATTCACTAACCCGGAGATGCCTACCCCATGCCGCTACCTTAGAAATGGAACCAAAATATTTCTAAAAAAACGATTTTTCTTTTTACAACAGATATATTTTATTTGATTACCAATAGACTTCAAGAAAGAAGTAAGATAAGAATAAGCTAATTGTTATTCTGACATTAAAAACATTGATATTTTATATTTGTTCATCATATATTAGCAGGCGTCTACCGGATGCACACAGATTATGTTCTATCAGTAAAAGCAAAATTCCCAAAAAGTATTTTCGTGGTCGAAATGAAAAGTTAGTCATTATAATGCTTCTAAACTTACTCTTACAACAGGACTGTCTAGTAACTACAAGCTTGCTTGGTTATGTCTTTGTAATATATTTCGCAGTGTGTCTATGATAGCGTGTCGAATGTGTCTCATTTTCCAGCAGTAAATAACAGGATTCAGAGAGGAATTGAGAAACAACAGGGTCAGTGTGTAAAACGACAGACCTTTTAAAACTGAACTTGGCAGAGATATCAAAAAGGTAAATCCAACGCAATACTCTGGCAAACAACAAAACAAAAACACAAGATATACGTATGACATACAGGCGCGGATCTAGGAAAAATGTTCACCGATTTACTGCAAAAGGTTAGGGTTAGCCGAAGGCGCAAGCTCCTAGGGGGTTCCGGGGGCATGCTCCCCCAGGAAATTTTTTCAATTTTAACTACCTAAAGTACCCTTTCCTGGCTTTTTGAGTCACTCAGACAATATATTTTCCAGTTCCATTCTCCTTGGATGAAGCCTTGCAAATCTGCGAATTATTTCGTCAAAGTCAATGTCCATGTTGTAATGAATGTGCAGCAAGGCGAGTCCTGTCAATCTCGTCTGTAACATCGTGCTTCGTAAATATGTTTTCAGTCGCCTCAAAGCTATTGCTAGAACGAGTTTCCACTGCAAAGATAAATCTTTTGTTCAAGTATTAGAAAGAGGAAAAATTTCAGCCCAGACAAACACGTCTGGGTATCACGTTAGCCAGGCGTGTACATACCGAACGAAAATAACTTTTCAGTAAAATTCATTTGTCTACTCTCAACCATTATTAAAAAAGACCCGAACTAACCTTTTTTCCTGACGTAGTCTGTAATTTGTGACATCTTGACGTTGTTATGTATTCCACACTCTTGTTGAAGTCGTTGTCCAAAGACGTTGAATGATCATACAGGCTAATCGAGTAGCAGAATTCCATAAATCGCCGGGGAAATTAAATTTTGGTCTAGACGCCCGCGGCGATGACGTGATGGCGTGACCGCCGTCGGGAGACTAGTGATTTCCCGGCTGTAAAATTTTGCCGCCAGAACGTGTCTATGACCCTTGTCTATTTCCGGTAATTGGCAAAAAAGAATAAATAAAAAATAAATGTCAAAACTATTTTCGAGATTCAACTTGCAGTTTACTTTTATTAAAAATATATACATATCTATTGATTTTTTTTTTATTATGAAAATTGTGATCGATTTCCGTAAAACGCTGGAAACAGGTATGGATCCGCGCCTGCTTGTTTACAGTCTATCGAACTTTATCTCTGGCAATCTTTGTTAATCTTTCCTTTGTGTGCTTTTGCAGTGAAAAAGCTGGTTCACCGCGTCAAATGGACAGGATAAACCTTCAGATACGGAGGGTACAGGAAACCTGAAAAATAACAGTTTAATAAGATAGAAAAACACCAAAGACATAATGATAAACCATAAAGGAACAAGGATGGCTAAGGATGGAGAAGATTAACACGGATTGCAAACGACGAATTTGAAAAATTGAGGCTAAACTTTTCAATATACGCAAACGGTGACGGAGCTCCTTTAAATAAGCTTAAATTTGGCAATTTCCGTAAAAAAAAAAATCACGGGAAATTATGAGAACTAAAGAAAATATTAAAAAGAAACCGAACAAATGGCAAGATTTAAATTCTACAAAGAAACTGAATTCTAGATATAGACGCGCTAAATTAAAATACCGTAATGCAGCACGTTCTTTCCAGCGAACTTCGTCCGCAGGAATTTTTACGGTCAAAATTAAAAATGTTGGTTGTATCGACGGTTAGATCTTCATGCGATTGCGTAAGCGTTCTCATTGTCAGAGAAAAGTTTTTCTTCCAAAGATATTTTCCAAAGACGTGAAAAAGAGGTAAGAAAACTGAGTATGCGTCATAATTTGCGTGCGCATAATTTTCGTCATTATTAAAGTTGAATTATGACGCAACTGTAATTACTTAGCTGGACCAAACGTACGTTTTACGACACTTCACCGCGGTGTTCTTGTCTGTGAGAGTTTCGACAGTTTGAGACCAATTTCGATTTATTAAATGTCTCACTTGGCTCCGAGGCTTAGGGGAATAAAACAAAAGAGACCGCCTCGTGTCTAAGGGATGAATAATGAACTTCTTTTTTATTATTCCATTAAGCCTCGCGGAGCCAAGTTAGAATTTTAATATATCAAAATTGGCCTATTAACTACAAACATAGCATATTCGGATCAAAATTCCTTTCAGGTGAGTGTTTTTCAAGTTGCTCATGTTTCACAATTCAAAGCACACAATCTTAACGTGGGATGCATTTCTTTTGTTCAAAGCATATTTCTCGTGGCTGTAATGAATTTTAATGTGGGTATATATAAAGAAGTGTAGAATGACCCACCCATTTTAGCGTCGGTCGCCGTTGCATTGAAGTCGAGGGCGAAGACATCTTAGTCGCTGTGCTCCCTTCAGGCAAGTCCATATTTTCTTTATTTATTGCCGCCGTTGAATTGAAGGCAAGGGCGAAGATATCTTAGCGGATGTGCTGCCTTCAGGTAAGTCCACATTTTCTCTAGCTAGTTACGTGTCCTAGCTGTTTCCCTCGTCTTTCAATTTGATCATTTAATGGTAAAATTAAAACTTTCCTTAATGCTGTGGAAGCTTCGAGGTGCATGTGGTTTTCCTTGACACCGAAGACCGTATTTAGGCGAAGTTGAAAAACCGAATAGCAAACATTTCTCTTGTGAGTAACTGAATGATTATTTTTAATAAAATGTTTGTTTACGGCTTGATAATCTGCTTGGTTTGCCGTTTGACTTTGTCATTCGCAATTTGTTTCGTCACCTCGGAGCGCTACCACGCACACTCTTTTTAACTGTTATAAAAACAGAAAATTCCAACCGTCTTTGCTCTGATACGAAGAGAACAGTTATGTAGTTATATCAAAACCTATAACTAATCTTCAGTTCGTTCCCACTGCAGTGCACCACGTGCACTTTGTTGGTAGTCGTTTAAAAGTGTTATTCCACATTTTGAGGGAGTTTTGTTAAGTGCAAGGCCGATAGACGTCCGTTAACTGATACTAATACTCATTCAAGTCCGTTTTGTTTGAGTTAACACGCGAAAAACTTAACCAGGACTTTCCTGTTTTTTCAAAAGAATTGACCAGAGGCAGCAAAGTTGTATCCAAAGGAATTGAATTGGAGTGACAGGCGTCATTCGCCAATTCAAATGAAGTGTAGCACGACCAGCTATGGACTCTTGGCAAGTTTCATGTTGACGACAACTCCGTTGAAGTTCAGATAAGTGAATCACAGTTGTCGCTAGATTTCATTTAATATAATCCTTTGAAGTTTTGCAGCTAAGTCCAGTTTAGAGGCATTCAGACGTAACATTAGAACCGGTTTGCAATTTAATAAAGAATGTGATCGATTTCAAAATGAGTGCATGTCGCTGGTAATTTTGTATACCTTGGTGCTGAATGTTTCGTAATTTTAATGGACGAGTCTCGTGTTTGGACGTATTTTTGCTTAAAATTAACCCACAGACAAAATTGACACGTATTATTTATTTCGTACTATTAAGTTAAAACATTTTTCATTTATCTTACAAATACAGGAAATCGAGTACCGAGTCTAAGATCTTACGATTTGGTGGCACTAAAGTTTTACTGTTTTTTTTTTTTTTTTTTACATAGTCCATTCGTAGAATGCTTCAGTTTATCCTCCTGCGATCGTGTTTTTCTGTTTTAAAAAACCTTTTTTGAAATCCATAGCAAGAATCTAAGAACTTCTAACTTATTGACTACACTGGCAAATTCGTTTATTAATTCTAAAAAAAAAATTTATCTGAGCTGAAGCCAACTGACGAGCCTGTAGGCGTAATTCAATGAGAAAAATGAACAAAAAATAGAAAAAATTCTCAGCGCAGGAAAAGATTTGCAAGCTCGTTAGACTAGCTATATTGTTATTTGTTCGCCAACATGAGAGCAGTTGGCTTTTGAAACAAAGAGTTGTTTGGTTGTAGAAAGTTAAATTCAAAACAATTGACCTCAATGTCTGCAAGCAGTGAATATTGCTCTTTATCTCTGATCCGTTGACAGAAAAACTTATTGCCAGAATGTTGTCATGGAAATCAAACGCAGATGAATCCGATGGATTGACCACACACTTTCCAAGGTTACCTAGAGATGGACACCAACTGGCAACAGCAAACCTGGTTGGCGAAAAACAACCTGACGCCTGCCATGAGCTCAATGAGCAACGACATATCGTACAAAATAGAGATAAATGTAGATGGATTGTGGCTGCTTAGTGTCCCACAGAGAATGAAGAGGATCAATTAAAAAAGTAAGTAAATCTCGTTATCAACCTTGCAGCAAGTCTTTTATCGTAAATGGCGGCTATCCTTCATTATAAACTCATTCTTACACTACCAAGTTGAATAGAATACATGAAAGATGAAGAGTTGTTCCAAATCGATTGTTTTCATTTGAGAGGGCCATTTATTATGGTTCAACTTTCTGACCACAACATGCGAACAGGTTTTTGGGGTGAGCAAGTTATCTGACCATGAAATAATCGTAAGTAAACCTAGGTGATTAAATAACTTAAGATGCTGCCGTGTGCTCTGCTATCTCCAGGATGACCAAAGATGTGTTAAAGGACAGTTCACGAGTTTCTGGATTTATTCATCAACCTTAATTATTTGAATTTCATCAACGTTAACTGAATTCTGGATGGCAGTGTGCAGAGCTTCACTTCTGGCGTACGATCAATGATTATTGGAAAAACATCTCATCTCAGATAAGTAGATAATGGTATTCCTATCTTTACACCCCAAAAGTGTTAAAAATCGTGATTCCGATTGTAAAATTGATAGATTTTCAAGTTTCGTGCCATTGCTGCATATAAGCGTACGGTTGTCTTGTTGTCCACAAAATGCCATAATTTATATCAGTACAATACACGTGCACTGTATTATGTTCGATAATAATTGTAATGAGACTACCATTTGTTTGGAAGGACTTTGGGTCGGACTTTTGTTGGCTCAGATCATTTTCGCCTGGGGGGTGGAGTTATTATGTGAAGGAATTGAACATCTCACACTTTTCTTTTCATGTTACGTTCTTGGAATTAAGCGTCTGAAAACGTTTAGGTGAAGAGGAGAATACCTCGACGTAAATAGTCATAAGAAAGATTCTTTAATAATCATTAAATCCAATTTTAATAGCTAGCTTATATTATTACCCAAGTTAGAAAGCATTATCCTGGATTCTTAGAAGCGCGAACAATACAACCCATCATTCTATTTCATTTTTGAAGAAAATGCTAAAATTCGAAAACACATCAAAACACTACTGTTTTCTGCATTTACATAGTTATCAACTGTATCTGACACTGCTGTAAATTTTTTAGTTGACAAGGTAGTGCTGATTAAATATTCTTTTTTCTCTGTCTTTCTCGCTCCATGCGGCTGATATATCATTGTTGACAGAAAGGGCAGCCATCTTGGATCGCAATGTACTGTTGGACTCTGGCACAAGTTGACTATTGGAAACATCAAATCTCAGATAAGTACATTATTTCTACTCTCGTTAACTTTTAACAGTTTCAGTGTAAGAATTATGGAAATCTCAGAAACTGATTAACTAGAAGATATTGTCTTGATGAAGAAGCAAATTCTTAGAATAAATATTAACAACAATATGAGAAAATCAGTAACGAGAATATACATTTTTGAACATGGGATGTACTTAAGAGTTACCACTTTGAAAAACTAAATTCTCAGAGTTAACATTTAAAACAATATGAAAAAACATTTTGAGCATGGGACGTGTTAAAAGTTACCACTCAGTTCGTTATGCTGAATGTCAACCTGAAACTATCGAATATTATTTCTCGCAATTCTTGTTTTTTTCAAGGTATTGATGAAGACCATAACCAAAAGTTGCGGAAATGCAGATAAGAGAAAAAATATTTTGCTTAATTGAAATCAATGGTGGTTTCTTTTCGAGAAAAATTTAAATGAAGAGGAAGGGGTAGTAATTAAGACATGACCGCGGCTTGTCAATAAAATCAACTCGTGAATGCTCACTATGTTTCCCATTAAGCCTGAGATGAATGATACATGGAATTGTTGTTTTGTCTGTATGCATCCTTTACATTTGAGCAGTATTCTCGAGAATATAAAGTGAAGTATCTTACTTGAAAGGTTTTAATCTTCCAGTTCGTCACTTCTCACACATCGCAAACTACTTGTAAGAGCGCTGTTTGAGTACAACCGTATTAAAATTACTTTTAAATTTAAAATAAGATCGCTCTAGAAAGGGCTTCTTCTGTTTTGTTTGTGTTTCTGTCGAGTAAAGAAGGATTCTGAATCTTCACAAAAATTCTGGAAAGGCTGTTTTGTTTTTGTCGAGTAAAGGTTTTGAATCTTGAAAAAAATCATGGGCACAGCTAGTCAGACATTCGGACTACAATAGATCGTTTTTATTGTCATCTCATAGAAAATGCGATCTTATAGAAGATAAATAAAGAAGGCACCTGCGGTCTTAGGTCTATGCGGTATCCCAGACTTCAGATATTCGCGTAAATGTTTTGCACGAATTTACAGAGCCCAGTATGGTGCCGCCATATTGGTGTACCTCCGTGGTACACCAATAAGCGAATCTTTGTTTACAATATTTGCTCCATAAGTGATACAGTTTCTGATGGATCTACCAAAACACTAGTTCTGAATATTGAAAGAACATAGCACGATCAACCGTGTCAAGGAATTTGAACTCGATGTATTGCATAATTTTTGAGCGAGGCGGGTTTAAAGGCTCAAAATTTTACGAAGAATGTATAAGCTCATTAGCGCTTCTGCCACCGAGAAATTTTGTAGTTTTTGAAAGCCAATTTCTCCTCGAATATTTCAGCCAAAGAGCCAAAAGCTTCACCAGTTACTAAGTTTCACAAGCTCTTTAAATTGTTGTAGTCAATTCGTGTGTAGCGTGATACCTTCTCTGTGCAAATTGGTATGTTAATGAGGAAAAATGTCAGAAAAGAAGTCAGCAAAGATTCGCCAATATGGCGGCCGGAAAATAGTGCGATAATCTGGAGCTTATTTGGTTATCTAGGCCACTGTTTGCCTGCACTGCACAAACCTATAAATTAACACTTTACTACTACTTTTTTATTGCACGAAGGGCTAACAATCATGAGATAAGTATATATTTTTCGACAAACGCGATCGTAGCTTTATGTCCCGCACTGCCGTAACTCTAAAATTCAAAGTGCATTTGTTTCAAACGTAGGACGTTATTCTGCTGAAATGTTGCGAAGATATATACTTTTCGCACCTCTTATGCCTGATGAGGATAGAAACTCTGATGGCTCGTTAGGTTTGGATTTTAAAACTTGATGACGTCACATGAAAACGTCCCATTGAATTAAGCATAGAATAGAATCTCCTTATTCAGATCTAATCGGTAATTAGTTCTACAATAATAATTAAGACAAAATCCGAGGGGAAATTGACCAATTTCAGTTTTTATTGGACAAAAACCTTCTTCCAGAATATTTGTAAGTATATTACAGTCCTTTTTACATTTTCTAAAAGCTTGAGGTATAAATAGTTGCCTGAAATAACACCGAAAACAATTTCCCATGGAGACGTAAGAAAATAAATTTCAAAGTTCAGAGAAGTTGTGCAAACAAAGGTAACATGTCAACAACAGTTTCATTTCACCAGTAATTTCAAGTGTTTCATATGAACTTCAAAATCTGTTTTGGACATTTGGTGTTGTTAGAAATAACTTCGTTTGAGAAGATATTGAAACAGTCGCACAGAGGTTTGCTATACGATGTGAATAATCTCGGTACAAAGTTGTTTTCCACTTGTTACTCGAACGTCTTGTGGATTCCTTCTTAATTACTTGGAGGGAGATTATTGAATGAACTTGGTAAGCAATTGTAAGAGGATTCCATGAAACAACTTTCATACCGTCACTGGACTTTTTTAACACCGGATTTGGCAATATGACTTCTACCAATACCACAGTATACAAGCTTATTGAAGTGCCTTTGAAATTAGTTCCCAACTTGTTTTTTACTTGCATAATGTTTACATCTATGGAGCCCTGAGTAAATTTTTTTCCGTAACGTCATGCTTATGAAATCACGTAAGGATACTTTTTTGAATACTGCAACTGACCCTCTCCCGCCACCCCACCCCCAAAAAAGAATGAAAACAGCCAAAATAGTGACCGTTGATAGGGGATTTCAGAATATATTTCGACATTGGCCCTTCAAAATCTGTACAATGCCTTCTATGGGGGATTAAATCTTTCACAGATTCGTAGATAGATCAGAAAGAGCGAAAAGTTTCAAAAAAACATTTTTATGACTTAATTTAGGTCTACAGGTTAAACTTCGCAGAGAGAACGTTTTTTCGCAATTTGCGGCGATGAGTTCTCTTTCTAAGAATAAAGTTTCTCTCATCAAATTTCTGTGATACAATGTTAGCCGAAAACTGAAGTTCATTTAAAAATTTAACAAAAGAAAATTGTACTTACTTGGGAAAAAACGTTTTGAATGACATTCCGATGGGGAAAGGAGCATTGTTGACAGGCCGTATTATCTATCGGAGGGAACTTTGTGCTAAAATATTCAGAAAATATTAATTTTAAAGAATACATCATGAGTTATTATAACTGATCATAAAAAGAAAATTAAAACTGTGTTAATACATCGATATTAAAGACATGATAAAAGGTCAGTTAGACGTGGAACAGTTTATATAATTAATAAATGGAATTTCCGTCATTTATTAAAATCGACTTAAAAGATCATACTTCTTGACTGGTTTTAAACTCATTACTTTGTTTTCAATTTCATTAGAAACTGCATGCGAAAACCTGTGTTTTTCATACATGAAAGAATGAATTTTGAGTTGTGGATAGGAAATGAAATAGTTAGCTTAAATAACGACGATACCTACGCCAGGGACGACTCCTGGAAAGAAAAATGATATTTCTAATCTCTTAACAATCTGTATATCTGCTCCGTACGCCAATCAGTACTTAAAACTTGCTCAAACTAAATATGTAATGCCAGCGATCCATTCCAAAAAGAAATACAAAAAATTTGCCATCCCGACCTACGTTCTTCAAAATGCACAAAACCTGTTCATTTCACGTCACGGCTACAAAATGCACAAAGATTTAAAACGCACGTGCACAGCCATTGTTCTACTCAATAAATCTTTTGTTTGGTGACGTTTTCGTTGCCGTTTTATGTTTTTTTTCTTCATTTGGGATTTTTTTATTTCCACAATTACATCAATTACAATTCTTTTTTCAGTAATTAAGTTACAGAAGAACGAATAAAGTTTGGTTTACAGAAGTTAACAATGACACCATATTGAATTAATTAAGAAAAAAGATTTTGTCAATTGTTATCTTCATACTTATTTAACTTAACGATTTTCCTTAATAATAGCGTTGTCTACTTTAATTATTAGTTAAAATTGTTTCCTGAAAGATATTCTATTCTTTAAACAAATTCGTTTTATTCGATTTGAAATATGTGTTTTTCGGTTTCATATTTAATTGCCTAAATTCTTATGAAGTGGCTCAAGGAAGGTAATGTTTCTCTACATCGACAAGTCCAAGAAAGATTTTCCTAAAATTACTATATAATTAAATAGATCCATCTTCTCCTCAAAAGACCCAACAATAATATCGCAATATGTGAGCGAGAGGCTCCTGCAACTCTTGATTTTTTTTCATTAACCTCATGCCAAAAAGAATATGAAAAAGAACAACCGAACAAAATATGGGATATTGTTTCCGTTAGCTGATGACAGGTGCAGTTGGGATTAGAAACGTATCCTATTTTACACAGGCGGTCAATAGTATACAGAACAGAATTCAACACTTTGTACCGAAAGGAGCGTAGATACGGTTCATTAGCAGTCCTCACTGGCAGAAGAAATGCCTCTGAAACTTGCTTGTCGTCAAGGCTAAATTCTTTCTTTAGCTTGACCCATTTACTTGGCTTTTCCAATTTTTGTTTTATAGGAAAACAATAGTCAAAGTCACATTAGCGCTTGCCTTCACTGTGCTACGCAATGTAAGAAGGTTCGAAAAAAAAAGCAATCATTATCAACACAATATTTAGATTAATAAATTTCTACGTGACTTAGACTGCCCTTCCGTCCAAAAGTTTTCGTTGCCGTTGCCGTCGTGGTTTGCTTCAGCTCCCTAATGTCCGGAAAGTTAGAACACACGGGTAACTGGGAGCGTAGGGCGGTGTTTCGTAAGACATTTCCGTAAATTCAAATTTATAATCACATTACTTTTGTGAGATAACTGCTTGCAAATGATTTGTTTCTCCGCCTCTTTTAGCGTAATTCCGAGAGCAGTTAACGCAATTTTCCTGTGTTATTTTTTTTTTCTTTGGTGACATCTGACAATAAGTGTTTCTGATTTTCGTGAGCGGATAATTTCCAGCTAGAGCTGATACGAAAAGTAAGTGTTCCGTAAAGTAAGTGTTCCACGAGTGGTGAATTCAATGTTTGGGCGTTAACAGGGTCTGAAGACAGATGTCAGCGAGGCATCAATTCTAAACCAAACCCGGTTGTTCACTGCATCACATGACTAAAAAATAAATGTATCATGGCTATGTTTGACAAAGGGAAATTGTGACAGGCGAGAGAGTTTACAAAACTGTTTGGTTACGTATATACCAGCAGAAGGGGAAATAAATAGACGGCTTTCTTGCCAATTTAGAGTTGAAAACTGACTCTTCGTACATCACTTGCACAAAAAAGTGACTTGACTCAGCTCGAAAGCTCAATTCAAGGGCACCGCTTTAAAAATTGCAAATGAGCCAAGGGATAATAAAGTTGTAAAATTGACAGTGGATCAGCAATTAAATCTCTTGACTGAATTAAGACATTGCCAAAGTAGTCAGGTGATGAGAATAAATAATACATCAACTATGAGATATTGTCTTGATGTCAAAATTTACAATATTTATTGCCAAATTTTCATCTTTTGCATATAAAAATATAGGAGAAAGAATGTAGCAACTAAGTATTGAATGTTTCATACTTTTAAGTGGAAGAAATATCAAACGTAAGATTTTGTCAAATCGCTCGCATTGTGGGCTGAAATAGCGCCACAAACACCAGCAGCAGATTGTTTTCAGTCGTGTGTCGTGACGAAACTGGCTCTATGCGTTGTTAAAGAGGAGGCTTGGTAGAAGAAATGTACAATTTACAAGCTCTTTGCGGCGTTCTTATTGGAAAAGATCAGAGAAAAGAATTGGAATTACGTGTTTGAAAACTTTGTTTAAGTTCAATCTTGACACCAAAATTGCAGTACATGTTCAAGAAGGGAAATCAATGCTCCCAAAATAACCATTACGTTTGATTTAGGAATTCTGGCTTTATAAATTACCCACAGACAGGTTGTAAGAACTGTTCTTGTGGCATATTGTGTAGATTTCATCTCGATACAGTCGTTTTTTAGAGCATTAAATGAAGCGGCTGCAATTTGTGGCAGCTCGACTTAGCATGTTTTTTTTTTTAAAAAACTAAATGACGACTAAGATGTTCAACAACAAAATAGGAAAAAAAATCCAATAAGGAAAAACAGTACTTTTGTTTTAAGCGTCCTGTACAAAAAAGTTAAGGTTGTGAAGTTCTTAACTGGTGATTTGTAGAAGAAAAAGTGAGAAACTGTTGAACTATAATTCAGAGGTGGATTGTTTATAAATTCAAGAGAAAGATATCTTTGCGATTTCGATGCAAACGAAGATGTGATTTTCCAGCATTCTCTCCGCTCCAGTTTTCACGTATTGTTCCTAGAAAGCGATAACAAATTCAAGTTAAAAAGTCGTTCATCGCTGAAACGTGTTATGTCGATTATAGAAATGAACTCTATTATTTCCAAGAAATAGTGATCGACAGCTCATTTCTCCTTTCTGCAGATGATGAGAATTTCAATTAATTTCAGTTAATTACAATAATATTAATTTCAATAAGATGATGAGAAAAAAGGAAGTCATCAACTTTGGATCATTGTCTTGATGGAGCAGTGAATAGGCCATTTCCGAGTTTACGTTGTCCTTCTCTTTGAAAACGAGTTGTCGTGCAAAACCACTTTTGCGATGGAAGGCAAATTTCACTCTCGATAATTGATTTTTTTCTAATTTCTTTGTGTACGATGACAATTAAAAAGTAAGATGTTCGATTTGCAGACACGTGAGTTAAGTTATAATTATCCATTTCCAACGTTCAATAGTGCTGCCCACTTTGTTGCAAAAGTAAACAAGAAGTAAAGTTATATTATTCCATAATGATGATTAGTTTTCGATTTTCCATTATTTTATTGTAACCACAAATAATTTGGCAACACTCTGTTAGAAATGCTGCGGGATAACTTAAGGCATTTTAAAATTATTCAGTACCTTTAAGATTCCTGGAAGGAATATAGCCTGGAATAATAAGATATTCCTGTTTGTCGTGAACGGATATTAAATTTTCCAGTTAGTACCGATAAAAAGTGGTAACTCCATGCATGTTTGGAGCGTTTCTAGCTACGGTCTTGAGAGAGGTGTCGGCGAGGCATCAAATTCCCCAACAAACCCGTTCTCTGTATAAAATGATTTACTATACACGACAAGTTCAGTGAGGAAATAAACGCACTCTGTTTAAAATGTCTGACAGTGGGAAACTGACAAGCGAGATAGTTTACAAATCTGATTTTGCCATCAGTCTCCAAAACGAAATAGAGCTTTTTCTACCAATTTTGAGTTTAAAATATGTTTCTTCACACTTCAGTTACACAAATAAACAGTAATTTGAGGTTCACTTAAAGAATGGCTTGATTTAGCTCGAAAGATCATCTCATGGGCACTTTATAAAATAGTAAATGAGTCAAGTTAAATGCTTTGTCTTACGGATAATAAAGGTTTAAAATTGACAGTGGAAGAGCAATGTGTTCGTCACGTAGAAAATAGCGGCAAGGTAGAACTGAATGAACTTTTCAGTTCCCAAGAACTAGAAATCAACATACAATTTCTCCTAGCTGTCTTAAAACATTCTCAAAAAGTCAAGTGATGAGAATGAAGAAATAAAGCAACTGTGTAGGACATTGTCTTGATATCAAATCTGACAACATTGCCGAATTTTCTAGTATAAGTTTAGTCAGTGTATGCATAGATACCATGTGAGTTCCTTGCTGTTTTTAAGGTAGCTGAAGTAGATCTACGGTTCTTGTTCATTTTAGCACAACACGTTGTTAACTTGACTTTCTATAGAATGATAATAGAATCCTGGTTAACGGATTTGGCGATAAAGTAGCACCCAAATATTGATGGCAACCTATCAAACCTAAAAGATACGAATAGCTTGTGTATATGAAAAGAAATTAAGAAAGAAAAACTTGACATAGAGATTTAAAATTGTTGCGCTCATTCTTGGTTAACCAGTACGGTTGGTAAATTAGCATATAACCTCTCAGGGCACGTATTTTCAATTGTCTAGATAGCCGTTACACTTGCCTTCTAACTGATCAATAATGATAATTCTTGTCAACAGGTTCACAGAGATTAGACAGATCCGTTATGAAAATGGGCTGCAGCACTTATCAATATTAAATTCAACCACCTTAAAATAGCGTGTTAAAAAAAGGAGGTGAGCAAGTCTTCGAAAAGAGTTAAGTGACTTTTTGGGAAAACATTACTGAATTTTTGAAAGCTATTTAATCAATAAAAAAGACATGCAAGGTAGCTTTCATCAGCATTTTCTTCACTGAAACAATGTGAATCAAAGTACAATACTTAAGTGAAATTTCGCAAAGCCTTTCCTAGTGTTAAGAAGGTGTAAGGGCTAATTAAAGGACTCACAACAAAAAGCTCGTGAAACCTTCTAATCCATTAGAACATTAAGTAACGAAAAAAAGATATATAAACAAGCCGCAAACTAAGTTTGCAGCCAAATCTTGTGTCCTTGTCCATTATTTAAATACTGAAACAGTATGTTAATAAATACAGATCAAAACCCCTTTAAATGATCGCAACATGTCAACCTCACATATCCCAACATTGTTGTGCGTAACATGTTGCGCGCGCTTGGTCACCCTGTTGATATATGTTACCACATATTACGTCCTGGCGGCTCATACTTAAAAAAAAAACACCAAATATGTCGCAACAGGGTGCCCAAACACGCACAACACGAGGGAGCAAGATGACTCTTTTTCCCTCCTTCCTCCTCCCCAGAGGAGGTAGTAGGGAGCAAGATGACTCTTTTTCCCTCCTTCCTCCTCCCCAGAGGAGGTAGTAGGGAGCAAGATGACTCTTTTTCCCTCCTTCCTCCTCCCCAGAGGAGGTAGTAGGGAGCAAGATGACTCTTTTTCCCTCCTTCCTCCTCCCCAGAGGAGGTAGTAGGGAGCAAGATGACTCTTTTTCCCTCCTTCCTCCTCCCCAGAGGAGGTAGTAGGGAGCAAGATGACTCTTTTTCCCTCCTTCCTCCTCCCCAGAGGAGGTAGTAGGGAGCAAGATGACTCTTTTTCCCTCCTTCCTCCTCCCCAGAGGAGGTAGTAGGGAGCAAGATGACTCTTTTTCCCTCCTTCCTCCTCCCCAGAGGAGGTAGTAGGGAGCAAGATGACTCTTTTTCCCTCCTTCCTCCTCCCCAGAGGAGGTAGTAGGGAGCAAGATGACTCTTTTTCCCTCCTTCCTCCTCCCCAGAGGAGGTAGTAGGGAGCAAGATGACTCTTTTTCCCTCCTTCCTCCTCCCCAGAGGAGGTAGTAGGGAGCAAGATGACTCTTTTTCCCTCCTTCCTCCTCCCCAGAGGAGGTAGTAGGGAGCAAGATGACTCTTTTTCCCTCCTTCCTCCTCCCCAGAGGAGGTAGTAGGGAGCAAGATGACTCTTTTTCCCTCCTTCCTCCTCCCCAGAGGAGGTAGTAGGGAGCAAGATGACTCTTTTTCCCTCCTTCCTCCTCCCCAGAGGAGGTAGTAGGGAGCAAGATGACTCTTTTTCCCTCCTTCCTCCTCCCCAGAGGAGGTAGTAGGGAGCAAGATGACTCTTTTTCCCTCCTTCCTCCTCCCCAGAGGAGGTAGTAGGGAGCAAGATGACTCTTTTTCCCTCCTTCCTCCTCCCCAGAGGAGGTAGTAGGGAGCAAGATGACTCTTTTTCCCTCCTTCCTCCTCCCCAGAGGAGGTAGTAGGGAGCAAGATGACTCTTTTTCCCTCCTTCCTCCTCCCCAGAGGAGGTAGTAGGGAGCAAGATGACTCTTTTTCCCTCCTTCCTCCTCCCCAGAGGAGGTAGTAGGGAGCAAGATGACTCTTTTTCCCTCCTTCCTCCTCCCCAGAGGAGGTAGTAGGGAGCAAGATGACTCTTTTTCCCTCCTTCCTCCTCCCCAGAGGAGGTAGTAGGGAGCAAGATGACTCTTTTTCCCTCCTTCCTCCTCCCCAGAGGAGGTAGTAGGGAGCAAGATGACTCTTTTTCCCTCCTTCCTCCTCCCCAGAGGAGGTAGTAGGGAGCAAGATGACTCTTTTTCCCTCCTTCCTCCTCCCCAGAGGAGGTAGTAGGGAGCAAGATGACTCTTTTTCCCTCCTTCCTCCTCCCCAGAGGAGGTAGTAGGGAGCAAGATGACTCTTTTTCCCTCCTTCCTCCTCCCCAGAGGAGGTAGTAGGGAGCAAGATGACTCTTTTTCCCTCCTTCCTCCTCCCCAGAGGAGGTAGTAGGGAGCAAGATGACTCTTTTTCCCTCCTTCCTCCTCCCCAGAGGAGGTAGTAGGGAGCAAGATGACTCTTTTTCCCTCCTTCCTCCTCCCCAGAGGAGGTAGTAGGGAGCAAGATGACTCTTTTTCCCTCCTTCCTCCTCCCCAGAGGAGGTAGTAGGGAGCAAGATGACTCTTTTTCCCTCCTTCCTCCTCCCCAGAGGAGGTAGTAGGGAGCAAGATGACTCTTTTTCCCTCCTTCCTCCTCCCCAGAGGAGGTAGTAGGGAGCAAGATGACTCTTTTTCCCTCCTTCCTCCTCCCCAGAGGAGGTAGTAGGGAGCAAGATGACTCTTTTTCCCTCCTTCCTCCTCCCCAGAGGAGGTAGTAGGGAGCAAGATGACTCTTTTTCCCTCCTTCCTCCTCCCCAGAGGAGGTAGTAGGGAGCAAGATGACTCTTTTTCCCTCCTTCCTCCTCCCCAGAGGAGGTAGTAGGGAGCAAGATGACTCTTTCCATGGTTAATTTATTCATGTATTCACTTTAGTTAATGACCCCAGGAATCGTAATAAATAAAGTGCAAATGTTTTTATTTTTAACAGTGATTATCGTCTACCTTGCTTGGAGGGAGAATTACTTTGCTTTTAAATTCAGTTTAATCCAAGGTACATGTTCTATTCCGAAAGTGGAGCGCAGTGCCTCAAGAAAATTGTCAGTGAGAGATACCCCTACACGATGTTTTGGGCTCAGTGGTTTATGTTTTGGCTAAAATTCCCCACTATCTTACTGGGGAATATTGTTCGAAGAGCATTTATTTCTGTTCCTGAAACCTCCACTCCCTTGAATGAAACAATCACGCGTGAGGAATAAATTTCTTCCATAATCCTTTACTTTCCTAGGAAGGAAATTTGGAGGAAAGTCTTAACCATAATCTCTTAATCTTTCCTTAAAAGTCGAAAGTGGTTACCGTTTTGAGTAAAACTTCCTCCCAAAGTAATTTTCGTTAAGACGGTCAAGGTTTAGGAAATGGCTGTAAGACTAGACTGCTTATTTATGCCCATAGTGTCGACACAGTGTAGTTTAGTCTTACCGCTACTTCTTAACCTTTAACCCTCTCAGAGAAAAGTACTTTGGGAGGAAGTCTAACTCATATTACAACCCCTTTTTGAACTTTAAAGGATTAATGGAGGATTATAGATGAGAGTTAAACTTCCTCTCCAAATATTTTTTCTAGGAAAGTAAAGGATTATGGACGAGATTTAATCCTCCTTCGCGATTGTTTAATACAGGGGATTGGGGGTTTTGGGGGACAGGAATTAAGACTCTTCGAACAATCTTCTCCTGTGAGATGGTGGGGGATTTTTGGCCGAAGATAAACTACTGTGCACAATGGCTCGTGTGGGGGTATCTCACGATTTTTTGATTATCTGATGATTTTTTTCTGGCATTGCCCTCTGCTTTGGGAATGAGCAATGTTCATTGGATTGAACTGAATTTAAATGCAAAGTAAAGGACAACGACACAGGTTTAACCGCATTCACCTTTCTGGTTCTGCGGCCTATTTTTTTCTACAGTTATTTTCTAAATAATATTTTATCACAGGAAGGTTTAAGAGCTTATTGGAGTCTAGTCTTTAATTTGCTCTTTGCACCTTCCATACATCAGCTAAGTTTACTTTCGTTATTTGCGAAAATCTCTATCTTTTTATTCTTCCCTCATACAGACTTGATATTATATATATTCACGTCCGCTTCATTTGTTAATCAACTATTCCATCGTAACTTACTATGAGGATCGACAGATTTACGATAAACTGAGTACAGGTAATTTTCTTAAAGTTTATTTCCAAGCTCAAAGAAAGTTTATTTGAAAGTGTTTCTGCATTTGTCTTTTTTTTAACCAGTTGTTCGCTGTGGTGTATCATTGTTCACTTTCTTTACTATTCCTCAGGCTACCTGTTGATGGAATCAAATATTAACAGCTCATCAGAATGTGTCACGCTGAATCAACATGTATTATTATGCGATGAACTGTCGGAGTGAGGGTGCTGCTGCGATACTCTTCTACTTGTTCTATATTTTCTTTCCAAATAAAACTTACGGTGCTTTCATATATAATGAAATGTTCACAAGGTAACGCTGGCTTTTGGCTTCAGAAAAAAATAAACAAATACTAAGCAAAATAAACTAGTTGTTTAAATATAGAACTCTTACTAAATGATTGCCAATTAAATCTCTGCACTTTAAAACGTCACCATAGTGTTATCGAGCGCAGAATGAACTGTCTTTTGAGTCCATCTTTCAGCTTTGTCCGAACGATTATCATTCTTTGGAGACAATCTTCAACCACTGATTAGTAATGATCGTACAAGATATACCTTAGCCAATCAGAATGCAGTATTGCATTAGTATAATCCGGTAGATTTGTACTAATGATAAACAGATTACTGTACCGTTGTCAAGCACAAAAACTGTTTGATTTTGTGAATTCTTTTGTTAGAAAACATTTTTGGACCTAGAAATTTTAAAGTTAAAATTGTAAATGTAATTTTCAAAGTTAAAACTTTAACTTTGCAGCAACTATTTACTTCTGCTGGCATGCTGACACGACCTTGTTTCCTTACTTATGATCAACAACACGCTCTGCCTCGATCTGAACCAGTAGGGAAGAAATGACTTGCATTTAATGTCTTTTTTCAGGTTTTCTGAACTGCACTTAACAAACCTTAAGAAAGAAACTGACATATTCATTTCCACTTGTCCTATTGGCATCCTTGGATGGGCCGTGGCACAATATTTCTCTGCAAAAGAAGTCGAGTGATACAAAACTTAAGCCCTGCAAAGGATAGACGAACATGGTTAAAATTCAAAAGGCTTGTTCAAAAGTTCCAAAACAAAAATTAAGGCTAAATGATAATTATGTCTTGAAACCTTTACTCAGTAATACTGCTTGTAAATACTGCTTGTAAAATCACGGTTCCTGTAAGTGAGATTAGTTTTAAGCTTCTGATATATAATAACGTTTTCCAATAACTTCCCTAATCTTCCCTATGTCGAATCGATGTGAAAATTATACACTGATTTGCTAAAATGAGCTTAGATCAGGAGCCATAATCGGGGAGGGAGACCGTAAGCGCCCGCTATTTCCAGTATTGGGGTTGTTCCTATCATATGGGACAATCTTGCTATTTTTAGAACAAATTGAAACATCACCCGCGGCACACGCGCGTACACGCTGCGAGGTTTTTTGCGGATGTCGCGCGCGCAGGAAATAGCGTCTGAAATTCTCGAAATTTTTAATGCTTTTGGCCCACAACTCAGCGGGTTTATGTCTATTCAAATTTTGCTTAAGTATTGTCGTCGTAAGGCGCACCAATTTGACTGAAGTATTACACACTGTCGAATTTAGGTGTGTCCCGTTTTATATCACCGAGCAAGTTGTGTTCCGCTGCTTCTTTTACAAGAGCTCCACATTACTCCACTCTAAACTTCAGATATGTTGAAGATTAATAGCTTTTCCACAACACAGCAAAAAACTAGTTGGATATATTTGGATATAGCAGCGTTTTAGGACTTCAAAGTTTCCCTCCTCTTGCCACACGCTGGCGGGGATTTCGCCAGATTCTATCGCGACCGAAAGCAATAAAAAATTGCAAGTTTACGTTTAGCCTGAATTGTAAGCAACGCTTGATGTTTCATCAAGGTCCAATTATCTTACGACTGTAGATACTGCTAAGCTTTGTTTGTGTAAAAATCCAATAAATTGTCTGTTGTCGATGAATAAGAGCGCCCGCCGATGCGTGTTTTGTACAGTCAGTAAACATGGCAAATTGGACTTCCGCATTCTCGAGTGAACATCGAACATCGAACATCGAACTCATACAATATCTCTAGTTTTTAAATATGTTTCAGGTTGATAAATGTTTAAGAACATATTAAAAGCTTAGCTGAAAATATGTGAATACAGCAGAAATAATCAGCAAAGTTACGATGACGCTTTCTTTAATCAACTCGAACAACGATTTCGATTCAGTGTTGGTTGAGTTATGTATTTTATTTTCGCAGTATAAAATTTCACTACCTTCAAGAAACACACATGATGTTGGTAGCTTTTTGGCGTTGATGAAAATTGTTGGAGAATCTCAGCACAAAAGATTTGTTGACAAGTGAAAACACCGGCGACTCGGACTTGAAAGTGCACGCCCTGAAGCTACTTGTACGCGTCAGACTTTCCTTCCAAAAACTTTTGCAAACTTGCCAAACGAGCAGAAACAATAAGAAACTATCAAAAACAGGTTTTGGTTATGATTGTTTGAGAAATTCACAAATTACCTCAATACCAGAGTGGAGAGTTTTCTTGCGTAAGCTTTATTCTTAAGTCAGAACAAGCAAAAGCTTACGTGAACAACTAGCGCGAGAAAATATTTTTCATTCACAGCGCGAAATTGAAGTCTGATCTTGTTTTCGGTCCTGAAAAAAACTCACCTTTTCCATTAGTTCGAACAGAGCATGAAACTACATTTAAGCGCCCTGGTTCTTATTCCCTGTCATCGCTGTGAAAAATCGGCAACAGAATCTCACAACTCTCGCCTTTTGATCACGCAACAAGACAACATCTGTCACAATATTGCCTTCTATATTCTTTATTTAACAACGCAACGGATACTACACGACAACACGAGCGGACAATGTGGCGGATACCAGAGGTTCTACTTCAAGCTCCCGAGGCCCGATGGGAGCACGTGGCATGACGTAATATGACAACATCCACGCGAGAACCCACGAAATGTGCGTAGATCCGTACGGATATATGTCGTCAGCTGGCGCAATTTGTTCTAAAAATAGCAAAATTGTCCCATATCATTGGTGCGCGCAGATCCCAATACTATGACTCCTCCTTAGATTGAAGATTGTTTATTTTTACGGTAATCGACATTCCAAGGAAGCGGCAAAGTGGGCGCGCATCAATTAACAGACTATGTAAATTCAAAGCTTTCTAAAGTTTTCGATTTTATCTACTTTCCATTTCATTATTACATTTCATACGTATAAACAGTAGCTTTGACACCCTTTGACCTGTGTACTTGTTTATCTATTTTCTCAGAGTCCATTTTTGTTTGCTGTTTTGTTTTTAAATGTATCGCGACCATTACTTCAATTTATCATTTCAGCTACCTGTGAGAATAGCGTCACATATTTATTCTAGCTGGAATGTTATTTGTTTGTTGTTTGTTTGAATACCGAGACAAAAACTTTATTCACATGGAACAAACTGTTGTTTTCTTGAGAAAACGGAAAATACTCAAACTACACTTTGAAATCCATGTCAGTGAAACATCGCTACATCGAAAACATGACTTTTCTCTCAAGGCTTGAGCGCAGTCGTGCTCGGACACAGGCAAGTATTGAAACCAAACAACGCTCGTAAATATTTTCAGCCACCTGAAAAATTAATTCTGTTGTCTCTGTTCTAAAAGTTAATGTTCATATTAAATGGTGTAGCAAGACACTGAATTGCCCTAGTCGATGATATTTTTTTCATTCACCTCCATGTTTAGCATTGTACTTATATCAGTTATACAGACGAAAACGTAGTGCATGTTTATATGGATTTTGGTCAAGCCTCGAACATAAATGACCAAAAAATGATCGTGTTTACCAAAGCACAGTTATAATTGTCACGCCGATAAAGTCATGAGCTCTATCAATCGTTATAAAATTAAGTTGCTGTTCGTTCTTGAAGGTCTGACAATACTATTTTAAAACACAATTGATTTTGGGCAACTCCTTCTCTAAATTAAATGAATCGCCTTTAAAGTTTATTTGCGGCCTCGTATAAGGAAAGCATTGTTCGCACTGCAAATTATCATTGTTCTATTAAACTGGAATTGTTCTCGTAAATTGTCGTCAACGGTTCTCTGTCTGCAGCATAAGTGGATCACTCCCTTCTTAAATCTTCGTTCGCAAAGCCAAGCCGAGAGTAAGCTGGAATGCTACTTTAGAATCGTTGTTTTTCACAATGTTTATACAAAAGTAATTTTGTAACAGTTACTAGTACCACCAGGTTTTTGTTCTGTTAAATTTGAATTCAAAATGTCAGGAAATAGGACTTCAAATTTGCATTGCGGAGAATATTCGGCCGTTTCAAGTTGTCCCTTAAAATAACAAATTGCGTTGTTCAACCTTTCAATTCAGTCTCAAGCTCAAAATATTAATTTTCCCCATTGATTGTCACACGTTTCTTTAGTTGTTATTTCTATGAATTTGGTAACATTTTCTTTGGAACAAACTTGACAACACAGAGAGGTACGATGAGAGTATATTTTGATCACTCTTGGATTGAAGCCGTTAATGGTAAACGACTTAGTCTAGAGAAACAAGAAAACGACTTATCTGAAGTGAGATATTTCCAGGGTCTAAGAGCTAGCACACTGCAATCCAAAATGACTACATATTCGTTTGAAAGGACACTTAACCTGGAAGAAAAAAGGAAATTACACATCAACAAAAAAGCTGGTTATTATTGATTGTATCGCTAAACACTTACCGTTTCACAATGTTCTTACGAAAGTTATAATAATTAATGATTTCATTACGTCGTTGGACAAGTCTTCAATCTTCAACAAGTAAATTTAGATACCGTAAATCCTCGAATTAGCGCCTCCCGTAAAATAAGCGTCCCCTTCGAATAAGCGCCCCTCCTATCGGCCAAAATAAGCGTCTCTCCTCGAATAAGCGCCCCCTCTGTCTTGTCCTAAATTTGAAATAAGCGCCCCGTTGCGCTAATTCGAGGATTTACGATGAAACAGTTTGGTGGATAGTTGCCGGAGCTCCCGCAAAAATCAAACTGGCGACATTTGCGAGTTCCTGTGTCACTGACAGAAATATCACGTCACAAATTAAATTCTTCTTACTGATTACAATATACCCTGATTCCAGTATTTTCTCTCCAAGATGCTTAACAAGGGTCAGCAAGGCATTGATATAGTCAGACTCTGATCACTCTTTGAACTGAAACCGTTCAATGGTAAACAGAGAAGAAAACGACTTATCTGCAAAAGGGTGTTTCCAATGGCTGTAAACTTGAACTAGGTTTTAAGAGGTCATACACTTTGATCCAGCAAGCTACACTTTCTATTGAAACGGTGTTTGCATTCAACCTGGTGATAAAAAGAGCAAAGAGCAACAAATTAAGATACTTTTCAACGGTGATCGAATCTCCAGTTGTGTTAATTTCGAATATTTGCCCCTAAATACACATTTAAAGTGCTTTTCTAAAGCATTACGTTATTGAAATTAATGAACAAATTTCTCGCAATCGTGTTACTTTTAAGAATTCGTTCGGACATCAGAACAATTCCTCATTGCCCAACCGGTATCTGAGAGTTTATAGCTTCGAATCCCGTCATAGACTGAGATGTTCAATTCTTTGCCACACGCTCACCACAGGATCAAGATTTCATCTTTCAGTACTCCCGATCAGATTTCTCTACAGGATTACAGTTATTAAGGTGGTCAACGACAAATTCAAGTAAAATAAAGAAAGGGTTAACTTATCTGAATTAAAAGATATTTGCCAATATGTCATAGTGCACCAGCGTCCAAGAATTACACACTGCAATCCAAAATGGCCACACTTTCTCTTCAGTATCCGAGTTCACCTGGCAAAAAGGAGATTAAACATAAAACGAGCTATTTTTTCATCAACAAATGCGAGTCGTGTTTATAAACTTAATAGCAGACAATTCTGCAGTGACTTCTTAAAGCAGGTATCAATACTGTATGATATAATTATTTAAGAAAACACTACATTTTTGTTGGCTGGCAAATCTCAAATAAACTTCCTGGTTCTGCCGAGGATATTAAAATAGTTGAAAATTTTCTCTTCAAGATACTTTGAAATGTATTGACATGGAAGGAGATATATTAACTTTGGACTGAAACCGAAAAAAATGGAAAATTTGAGATGCTGGACTTATTGTGGAGAAAAAGTAGTTTCCAGCCATTAGCAAGCAGTGAACTACTGATTGAAACCACTGAGTCCAAGAGCCAACGAAGTTGCTTTTCTTGCACTGGAAAATTTTCAGTCCTTCGTTTCATAAATTTGCCAGAAACCAAGAGAGGCAAGTTGAAGATAAATTTCTAAAACCGGCAAAAAATATTTTATGAACGTTACTGCTGAGCTTTTGGTGGTACATTTAGACAACATTTCTCAGTTAACGAATAGAAAACTGCGAAGATAATATCTGGTCTATCTGAACCAAGATGTTTGCAATACTTAACTTGTACCAAAGAACATTAGAGCCACGCACTGTCGTACAAAATGGACTTGTTTTCTCTCAGCATATCTTTCTTAAAACCTACATGAAAAAGAAAAGAGGAAGCTTTGATATACTGACTTAAATTTCGTAAGGTTTAGGAATTTGGTCAAAAACAATGCAGAGCTAGCGGTTTACAGAGACATTTAAAGCATAAATGTTACTCAGGCAGCGTTTGAACGCACAAAGCAGTATAAAATTATTATTTTTTTGCTACATTTTCCCTCAGGATGTAGTCAACATGATAAAAGAAAACTAATTATTTTCTTTTTTGGACTGAGACTGTAAATGATATACCGGTAAGACAGAAGAGGCTAGATAAGAAAATTATGACCAGCTTACCTGTTCAGATGTCGTCCGCTTGCATCGAAGGGTAACACAGTATAATCCAAAATGGCTGCTTTTTCCGGGTTCAATGCATTCTGTGTTCAACCTTGGAAAAAAGAGAGATGTCAATAAAAGAAGTACTTCTCCTTTTATTCAATAGTACAGTCTTGCAATTAGTGTACAATGTTTCTATTTTCAGGCTATTATATTGTATTCGCTAGCCTGAAATCAAGACAATACTTTATAGTGGTTACTGGCTTTCTTTTGCTTAGAAAATTTACTGCGTACAAACGTGTTAGTTCTGGAACTCTGGGGGTATATTGTATTTCCTGATCAATATTGCTCTGAATTAAATCGTTTACCAGGGAAACGACGAACAAATAACAAAACTACAATGTATTTATCTGAAATCAGTCATTTCCTGTGGTCAACTTCCAGGTTGCGCTAGAGCCCAAGAACCACAACCTGCAATCCAAAAAGATTTCGGTCACGTTTTAATTTAAATTACCATACACTAGAACAAAAACAATATTTAGAATTGTAGCAAGGGTGAAACTGAACCATAACAATACATTTATCGTGATAGCTACTTGTTCTTAGTCAGAATTTTTAAGTCAAACTTTGCTATAAGGTCAGATCATACTTGTAAATTAAAGATAAAGTAAAACCTAGAATTTACCTGAAATTAGGGTTGATCGCAACAAGCATAAAGAGGCTGATAAGGAGAGAACGGAGCTCCAAAGCTGAACACGGCTGCTCATAATGGTTACATTTCCTTTGGATACCCCTCTGTTCGTTTAGTGCGAGGCGGGAGAGACGAAACTGTCAAAAAATATATTCAGTAGGTCAATCAGTTAGGTAGTTAGAAACCGGCCACACAACGTCGGCCAATATCGCCTGCATTAACAAACTTCTTAATGTTCTCTTAGAAGTATTTTATTTGGAGTGAGATAGTTTTCATCTTTTCGCCAGAATTCAAAGCAAGTTTGTTCAAAATTGGTTCTATATTCGTCAAGTAATTTCTGATTTCACGCAAATTATGAAAACATGAGGATAAATAAACAATAGTCACAATGCAATTATAACTCAAATCTGCCTTTATGTCTGAAATTCTAACGAAATGTTTTGATATTACTTACCCGAAAATGTATTAGAAATGAATCCTGGAGAAAAGGACAAGGATGGCTGCATAACAACTCAACAAAGCCGCGCCCAAAGTAAAACCGCCTAAATTAACTCCAGTTAAAAACTTCACGAGCAGTTAGTTCAGCGATTGTATTGAAACAGACTGTTCGTGCATGAGAAAAGAATTTAAATCCTCAGGAAATATTATTGACGTAATTTTAAAACTGTTGATATTAAGTCAGTCAGATCTTCATATCCTTAGCAACTCAGAGCATCGGAGCAATGGACAACAAACCGGGTCTAAAACACAGGTCGCATTCCACAGGTCAAGAGTAGAAATCCCTACTCTACTGATGAATAACTATGCCAAAAGTTTTCCCTCGATCTAAAACAACATTTTCGCAAATTAGTAGGGCTAATTAGGGCTAGGAGACTGAATCTTGGTGCTGTTTATTTACCTGAAGCACAGTGACCTGTACTCTGACCTGTGGAATGTGACCTGTAGTTCAGACCCGCGTGGACAACATAAAACAGTTACAAAAACGACGAACGAGAGAGCTAGTAAATTAACTTATTTCTGAAATGTGGTATTCAGTAAGAAACTTTCAAACCTACTATTCCGATGTGCTTGTCTAAACGCACTTGGTAATTCTTTATTCCGAAAGTTTCACACCCTCCCAGTATTCAACAATTTCTTAATGTGTGGACGCAAAAAATTGCTCATCGAAATGGTTATACTAAACCACTAAACTGCGGAAAAGTGCAGGCGTAGCGAAAAGCGAACAAGGACATGAAAAGAGAAAACGAAAGCGTAGACTTATCTGCGAAGGGGAGTTCGTACATCCACGAAGATGCTGCTTCACCTCTACATCACACGACGGTTTCTGACACTAAAATGAACGGGATGTCCTTTGAGACTTCCTTACATACGCGATTAAAATTCATTCCACCTACTAGAAAAGTGTTTGCTGCATCAGAATATTTCATTGAGATTTCTGTGCGTCAAACAATAGAGCATACAGTGATATCATTAAAAAATATCGAATAAAGCACGCACTCAGTCGTAAGTTATTTTCTTCTAAAAAAGCACAGGTATTTCAAATGAAATTCGTTGAATAGTTTTCAAGAAGTTGACTCTTGAAGTCGTGTGTGATATCTTTAAAAACCCCAAGGAAAGACTGAACATGTGTCTTCGGGAGCTTGAAATTCATCGCCGCGTTTTAAATGCACAACGTGTCTTATTCTCAGTTGTGTTGGCATTTTACAGAGCCAAGCCCTGAAAACTGAAGGTGTGAGATGTTTACCAAGATGGCACGGAAGGCGTGCTCGAACTATTCGGTGACAACACTGGGACTATACAATTGTGTAAAAGCAAAAAATATAAACATATCAAAAATAATTCTGATAAATGTATTTAACATCAATTCTGTCTTGAATTCCAAATATGATTTGTTTCCCACAATGGAAGGATTTGAGTTAGAGACAAAACTAGAGGTCCAGAACAATGCTTTTCTCTGACTTTCCCTTGATAAAAATAAAATTTCTCTAATCAAATAAATAACAGATATAGTAACGAGTAGTAATAAGAGAATTAACCAAATACCATTTTGTAACCCAGACCATTATTTTCTTGTTTTAACTCCCCCACCGTAATAACCAAACCTCGCTTGCTCGCTTCGGTTATTACGGTGGGAGGGAGTTAAAACAAGAAAATAATGGTCTGGGTTACAAAATTTTATTTGGTTAATCCTCTTATTACTACTGTGAAGAAACAGGGGAACGCCCGAACCGAATTAAACGAGATAACCGGGGAGAGGGATTCACTATTTAGACATAACGCGAGCTGTGTTATACTGTTCGAACACCGGACATGAACTGTCAACTTTCCAAGGCCATCCAAAACCTCCCTCCAGAGCTTCGTGAGACAATTTACAAGGAGTATCTCGGAATAAAAAGGAGGCAAAAAAAGGAAATGGGTTGGGATTAGGTACATGATGATATTGAAGAGGCGCCCTTCTGTGAAAAACGATCAAGAATTGTAAAGGTCATGTTTTGCCGTAAATGCAACTCCTGTCGCCTAAAAGGACTATGTTACGAGTGTTATAAAAATGGAGTAAAACACTATCTCGGCTACCCCATATATGACGAGAACGACTACGCCGAAATCTTTCAGAAATTTTACTGAGCGGCGGCGATATTAACCTTCGTTCGAAGCAAAAGTTTTGTTTTGAAATCTGTGAGTTGCGTGACATTTTTCTCAGTGATTTGCATGTTCATTTGCGTGTAAAAAAAAAAAAAAAAAAAAAATTGAATTAATTATCGTCGGTAATTGCGAAATCGCCTCGACCACGCGTGGCGGGAAAAACAAGTCATGTGACTTATGTTTTAAAAAGAAAATCTTATCATGTAACGGACATTCGAAGTCAAGTCAATCAACAGTCGCGAGCAAAACATCAAGATAGCAATCAAAGGGATCCGACAACCAGGAACACAAATTGTAAGTTTCGAAATCGTTTGTCGCTTCGATTTAGAATGTTGTAAATAATAATTTATCTTGTAATTATTTCAATTTTAGTTGACTACGATGTAACCACGGACGCACCGAGCCGTGTCTCTAGTTCAAATAAATCTGACAACGTTTGATCCCTGGTGGGCTAATTTTCAAAGTAAGTAGCGCCTTTAACCGCAGGAGCGAACCACTCAGAAAGACTGGAACCAAATATAAATATTCCCCAGGTCCTTGGACGAGCGGTACTGAAAACATGGAGGACAACTAACGATTTTTTTGTTTGGGCCGAAAAACGAACCAGAACAGAATTACAAAAATACGCTCAGTCAACGCGCTGTAAGTTATTTTCACCACAGAAGATGTCGAAGTGAATCGAGCAGGAGAAAACGATAAAATAACAAGATTTGATCCCAGCGTTCGATCGATCGTAACATGAAATAGTCCTTGAACAAGGGACTCAATCGAGCCCGTTTAAGTTTTCTCTGCTTCTCGCATGGCTTCAGCGACTTGATATGCTATCTGTCTGGCCTCTTTCTGCCAAACGGGCGTAGAAAGTTCCATGAAAATAAAGCAAATCGCGTGGAAAAGCACAAGCATTTTGGCCTTCAGAAGTACTGTTGGGATATAATTTATTCAGCCAATCTCTAATTATAGTTCATGATATCTTGTGTTAACTACATGTAGATTATAATATTATGATATGTTATTTCTCTTGTCTACAATATTTATATATTCTGTAACTCAAAGGTACACTCCATTGTATTGGCAGGGTAATGAGAAAAGACTGTAGAGTTTATAGTGAGGCATTTTTTAGCCTGCTGTTCTGAGGTAAGAAATTTCACATTATGCTTTGCTAAAGATACTATAATATTGCCTGAAGTTGTGAATGGCGAGCCATATCATAAACTGAACTGACTCTTTTTGTCAGGATGCCAAAGGTCAAGAGACAAGCTCAAGTCTCAATCTGTGAACATTTGAAACCAGCAGGAAGTTGTCACAGTTTGATATGCAGTTTCAAACGAAAGCCGTCAGAAGTTTTCAAAAAGATGGCAAAAAGTTGTCAAAATCTAATCAAAAACTTTCGTAGGTGGCATAGTAAGGTGAATAGCATTGTAAAATAGTGCCCTAGTGTCCAGATATGCAGTAGTTGTTTTTTACACATAAAATGCTTCTTAATTCTTACAGTAAATATAGAGATGTACTATATTCAAAATGTACTAAATTAAATCTTATTGTTATTTCAAGTTGAGAATAAACTGATTATTTATGGATCTCTGTACTCCATGCTTTTAGTTTACAGCTACAGGACTCATGATAATTGCAAGAAACTATCTCGATCTTTATCCATATGACAAGTGGAATGCAAAGGTAGGTTAATTATATTTCAATCACGTTCTGTTTTCTGAATTCAGATCATTATGTCTGCACATATCAAGCAGCTTTTGTAATCAGGAGTGTGCAATGTAAATTTGTATATTGAGAACTGTTTAGATTGGTTTCATGATTGTGATTTCTTGAGCTTACATACATGTATTACAAAGTTGAACTTCTTTTACCTGTAAACTTAGCATTCTCAAATCTGCTTTCGTCATGTTAGACAATCCCAGTGTACAACCAAGGTGAAGAATTTCAACCAAGTTCAATTGAGGTTTGTAATTACTGAGCTTGACGTCTGTTGATTAATGAGCTGTTGTTGGTCAATAGTTAACATAACATGAGTACTTGTGTTCTAATTATTTCAAACTGTTTGCAGATGGTTGATGGTGAAACCAAACCTCCTCCTTTGTTAACTGAAGCTGATCTGATCAGTCTAATGGAGAAACATGGTATAGGTAAATTGGAAAAGCTCAATTTACAAACTTGTTCAAGATTCAATGTCAACGTTTATTTTTACCGTACATTTTCCATAATAATATTCTCCTTGGATCCTTGAGAGGATTAGTTTGGAGTCATGAGTGAAGACAAGTTTTCAATATTGCCAGGAACAGTCTTATTTTTCGTTATTTTACTTTTTATTGAAATCTAGTGAAATTATATGATTATGCAAAACATTGATTGAATGTTATTCAAAGATTTCTCTTATTTAATGTAATTAATATGTTTTTCCAAATATACACTTATTATAACCATGAAAATTCAAGTTAATACAAGTTAATTCCTACCTAGTAACTTTTCAAGTCCATTCACTTAAAATTATTTATAATTCACACTCCAATGGAGTGGAACCCTGCCTTACGGCCACCCTGTTATTTATGGCCACTTTATTCTGGCCTAAACTAAAGCTCAGTCAGTCATTTTTGTATTTAAAGAACTCCTTTTAATATGGCCACTCGGTTAATATGACCAGATTTTTGTGGCCCGCTGGTGACTGTTTTAACAGGGTTCCACTGTGTCTCTGTTTAGCATAATTAATGATTGTATTTTCTGTCTAAATACTTTTGTCAGTAGTAACAGCAAATAACTAAAGGAGAAGTGAATTTTAGCGATGATCCACCTTTACAGACAAGTGAAATATTCTTGTTTTTCACCTTTTACATACAGGCACAGATGCAACTCATGCAGAACATATAGAGACCATAAAAAACAGGTGCTATGTGGGAGTGCAGCAAGATGGGACCTTTCTACCAGGACAGCTTGGAATGGGACTTGTTGAAGGTAATAGCTTCACAAAGATCTATTAAGTTGTAATTTATGAAGACTAATTAATTCTCAATATGGAATAATCATCTCAGAAACTCTGCTTTATTTTCATACAGCAGTCCTCTGTTACAATGTTGCTACCTGTTTTCTTAACTCTGCTATTTTGACCCAGAATCTGATTGTATTTCCTTGCATTTCTCTTGTATTTGAAAAGGTTATGACTTGATCGGATTTGAGCTTTCCAAACCAAGGCTGAGGTCAGAACTTGAAGCTGATTTAAAAAGGTGAGTGAGATATACCGGTTACAGCAGCATTTTCAGTTAAAGCTGATTGTTAAAAAATTTATTCCCAGCTGTTCTCAAATGTAATCACATGTTGGTAATTCTGTTAGCTGATAATAACAGAGCAATTCTGCACACTTGTTTACTCCATGTCCGCCCATATGATCGTCAACATTAGACTATCCTCAATGGTGAATTTTCTTTTATTACTGTATTATTTTATTAAATTTAATGCCTACTTTATGATCGAACTTTGCAGAATTTGTGAAGGAACAAGAAACAAAGATGGTAAGGACAATTTACAGTACTGCACACCTTATCACTGTCACCTGATCAAGTTTTTGATCAATATTTACTACTAGCAAACTGGAATCTTTTTAAACAACTATTTGATATCTTCCAGTGAAAGTGTAACGTATGTGATAGGTGCAGTTGTCAAGTTTCTCATTCTCACTCAGTCTGTTGTCAACTGCCTCCCTCACTTGTTGCATTGTCATTAGCTGCTCGACATTTATTTAACAGGATGGCCACCATGAAAAATCACCCCCTTCATTAGATTTGTTGCTGCCAAAATGGTCAAGAATACTAAGTAAAAGGAGGGAATAATTCCAACTCCCCAGATAAGAATGGAGATACAAAAACTCGTTTATAACAAGATGTCTTTCTAAACTAGTGCAGATTTTAAATTGTTTTTGTCTTACTTTTATTCGTGATTTCGATTGTAAACTTTATACTGGTATGTCTGCTGAGTCTGACTTTTTCAGTGAAGACTTCATTAATACATTCATTCAAAATAAGACAGAAGTCATCAGAGAGTTCTCAGAGACATGAAACCCTAGCCCAAAGTTGTAAAAAATTAATAAAAAGAACATTGTCAAGTAGCAATAGCGTGGTGGACGGTACTTGAGACATGTGTATGACCAAGAAAACAAGATGTAGTAGACTTGCATTTGCCATAAAATATCTGATAATTATCATTCCTGTTGTTTAGATGTACTTGTTGAACAGATAGCGAAATATAAGGAACAGTTTGTTTAAGCTGTGGAAGAGGTGGGCTTATACGTATTCTTCATTTACATGTATTCAAATTTATTTACAGATTATAATGGGACACAGTTTTCCTGGGGTGCTCAAACCTTCTTATTGAATAAATTACCTTGGCCCACATTAGGCTTCATTGTTACAGTAATCAAAAGAACATTGTTGGAAATTGTTTGGATACTGTAGGTATGCTTGCAATAAAGGCTGGAGATGAGAGTTTTATAACTATTTACAGGTCTAATAGTTACTTCAGATGTACAATATATTAAATTTTTTACATTTTCTGTACAATATTTCATGATCTAAAGAGTTCAAACCAATATATTCAGTCTGCACAAACTCTTATTTATTTTTGTGATATAAAGATTGTCTTTTAGTGGCTGAAGTGTTTTGTCAGAAAATGGTGAAACTTGCTTCAATGGTACTAATTTGGATTTAATTGTCTTTGGCTGCTCAGTTTATAGTAGGTTAATATTCAAATCAGTATTACAGACTTCTTGGAATTCATCAATTTTGGTGGTTCATGATTGGTTTGTTTTCTTTCTCTGTATAGGCAGTCAAACTGGATCAAGCCTTATCATCTTATTTTGGAGATCCTCAAGAATTTATCAATGAAGGTAAAACTTACTGTTGCATACTGTTGTATGCGTAAATAGAAGGAGAAAAATGTTTGATTGAATGCATTGTTTATGTCACTGAACATCAAGCCCAGGATAACTGAATGACAGTTTGTCAACCAGGGCATTATGCTCAAAACCGAATTAATGCTGATTACTAACTTTTTATCCTAATGCAGATCTACTCAGTGAGAAACCGAGAATTGATATTTTAGTTTACTTTCATTCGCAACGGTTCAAGGATTGTAAGAAATCTTGCTCTTACTGTATAACCAAATTCTTGGTGGAATCCGGACTCTGCTCCTGGTGTCCCAAGGTCTATCTACAAACTTTCCAAACCTTTAGTGATTTTTTTATGATTACAGTTCTTGGTAATGAGGACGAGAGAGGAACAGAACCTCTTCGCCTTTGTCCTAGATGCAAAACTGAACAAATGGTGCTCAAGAAAACTAAAGATGGCAGGTACGTTGATGTTGTTAAAATAAGTATACAAATACTTATGGCTGATGTACATGTAGTGACTGCAAATATTTACAATGATTTTCCAAGTTTTGTCATAAAACCATCAGTTTAGAGTGTTTTAACGACTTTTCTCTGCTGCTGCTGTTAGGTGCCAAGTTGACCTTCTTTTTGAAAGTAGTCACCTCGTCCACTTTTACTTTCTTCCAAACTTACTCACAGGGTTTCATTAAGGGCTGGGCACCAAGCAAATTGAGTGGCTGTGAGGATGGTTTTGTCCGCCGGGTTAGGCCATCTAGAAAAAAAGTTTTTCTTGGAGAGGAGTTCAGTTCAAAACGTTTTGCCCGCCTGTGAAAACCAGTTGCCTTCCTACTGAAAACATTAATGAAACCCCTGTAGCTTCCCAGCCAGGTTTGTAATATTTATAGTTCCTGACTTGTTAAAATGCAACAGCCTTGTTACGTTTTTCTTCTTTTGACTCTGCAGCTTCATGATAGGATGTCAAGGCTACCCAAGATGCCGTGCCAGTGCCTTCTTCCCTAAATTTGTGGTTGAGGCTGCAGTTCATGACTCTTTGTGTCAGCGGTGTCAACCAGGAGATGTACATAAAATCCGTTTCAAATTCAAGAGAGGTTCTGTTCCACCCATGATGCCTTTAGAGTAAGTTTTAAAATTTGCATTGTTTAAAGGTGGGTGGAGGATTTGTGTGATTCACCTGTGTTTGCTGCATGCCTGAGTAGCTTGAAACATCATGCAGAACATGTTGGCTTTGACCCATTTTCCTAATTTACCATCAAAATCCAGCATTTCCTCAAGGCAAGCTAGGTCTGTGTCACCAAAATTTTCCCAAATGCTTATGATGAAATAATTGTTAACCTTTAATGTTGAAAACGTGACAAAATGTTTTCTTATTGGTAAAACCTTCAGTTAAGTGCTTAAGACTCCAGAGAAACCATTGGCTTTGTTGAAAGGGACCCCTCGTGCATGAAGCTTGTTTTGTTGGCCTCTGATGATTGTATCATTCTTGCTTTGTAGATATACTGGCTGCGTTGGTGGATGTGATGATAGTCTAAGAGAGTTATTGGACCTGAAGGACTTAACGAGGCTGCCGTCAGAGTCAGGTAAAAAGCTCTATCCAGGAAATGTTCTTCTTCATTAAAAGAACTATTGTTTCACCAGATCAGTCGGAAATCCTTCAATAAGGGTAGTGTTTTCTTTTGTTTGTAGCAAAACATAGGGAATGTCTGAAATTCGATAGGAAGTTCTCTGAGCATACACGCAGGGAGAATTTCGGAAACTCAATCAGTTTAAGGTGCCTCTTCTATATCTGTTGTACTAAAGGTGGAAAATCATGGCTTAAGTCATTTGTTGGTGATAGAAGGATCATGTATTTGCCACTTCTTCTTGCTGTCATACTGTTAGCCGTTTTAAGGCGGTAGTTATTTTTTTGAATTCTTCAACATACATTCGCCACTGATTCTTATACCTGGATACCTGACCAGGTGGTTCAAATTCAGCTGGAAGAGGGAGACAAACTTCTCAGCCCAGCAACAGAGGAAACAAACATACTTCAGGGCGTGGTCGAGGCATGCCCAGCAAGACCAGAGGGAGCGGCTCTAGATCAGCTGCAACATCTCAAGTTAGAAGACCTTCTGTTCCAAGGGGAGGTATTACCTCCAATCAATCCAATAGGAATGCAGGGCGTGGTTATACACCAGCTGGTCAGAGTTGGAGACTCAGCTCATCATTTTCGGGAGGTACTTCTTCACTTAATTTTCAGCTAACGCCAAACTATAAATTAACGATCTACAGTTGCAACACGAGAAGAAGTAAAATCCTCATCTAAATGTGTGTGCTCCCGTTTTTCTTTTCAGGTTTTAACCAATTTCCTTCAGGTGACCACACTGGAGGGTAAGCTTTACAGAAATCTGCATTTGCTGCCAGCCTTCTGCTTCAATGCAACATTACCACTATACTGAGGTAATTTTTTCATCCTATTTTGTTAACTTTTACGACAGAGATGGCAATGAGAACTGTGTGGTTTGTACCTGTGCGCAACCTGCAACAACATTAACTGTAAAGAAAGATGGACCTAACAAAGGTAAGTAACATGAACACTAGTTTCAGTAGCATATAGATATATGAAGTGGCTCGCAGGAACCCATAAAACAGTGAAAGTCTATCCCATGCTAGGAGGGATCAGTAGAACTTAATCTTAGATGGCATACTGGTTCTGATTAACGCCAGGTTCTGTGTATGGTGTAACCAGGTATACTATTATTGTGTAAATATTGCTACTCCATTTTGGCAAGATGTTAATCTGTCAGATAATCTCGGCAGTTTGTATGGTCGCCCTACGAATTTGCCGTTACTCATTTATACACCTGGGTAGAGAAAGGCACACAGAGTGAATTGCATTGCTCAAGGAACACATTACTACGAAAAACCTGGAACTCTTTGCAAATTGTGCGATGGTTAACCTTCAGTAAAACTGAAAGGGACGTCATATATTTGTCGCATAAGAAGCTTACCTTAACCAGGGAAGAACTAACTGTACTGTTTCATTTTAATTTACATTCAGGTCGACCGTTCTATAAATGTCCAAACGGAGGTAATGGCTGTGGATTTTTCTTGTGGGCTGATGATAATTCAGGGAGTTCATCATCATCATTTGGCCAAACTGCGCCTCTACTGACATCCAATAACTTCAACAGGAATAATGCAGGTACATGATCATTGTTGGTTGGTCCAGAGTTTTTGTGCGAATTGAAGCTCTTTGCTTGAAAAAATTACTGTCAAATAAACAGTTTAACCAAAGTGGATAATGCGATGACCTAACGGTTAGATTATCACACGTCTGATTTGGCAGTCTAGGTTTGAGTGCTGGCAGGGGTCGATATATTGTGTTCTTGGTGAAGGCAATGTAAGTTCCCCTGTGTCTTACTCCTACAATTCATTTTCTCTACTAAGGTAAAAATGGAAAATGTCTGCTTTTGAAACTGCTCTTGTGTCTACATTGGGATCTTCCACTAATAAGTAAACTTTCCCTTACTTTAGGATTCAACTCTGGAAGAAACACAACTTTTACTGGAGTCAGGTGAGATACAATTTTTGATTAGACCATCTATACACGGGAAGTCAACACAAAAATTGTTCTGTGTCGTTTTTTTTTCTTTTTTTCTCACAACCTGCCTCATAATGTTTCTTTCATTGCAGTGGATCAATGAGTACAGACAGCTCTAATCCCTCTTGTCGCTGTAGCGAACCAGCTGTAAGGTATTACATTACACACTTAACATCTTTAGTTGTAGCTTTCAACTACATGCATATGCGAAAGTTTTCTGTTATGAAATACTGATCAACGCATCGCCAATTGGACTACTAGTAATAAAGTAAGTAGTCTGGATAATTCATAGCAATTTGACAGATTAAAAATAGAGGTTTAAAGAGATTTGAGCAACATTTTCTTAAGAAAGCTTTTACTCTATTTTCACAGCAGCCTCACACTCATGCAAGTCCATCCATTAGCTTGTTGTATTCTTCAAGTACCAATACTTGCAAGACATAACCAAAACTAACTTTCATTAAATTTCTCAGCCGCACAGTTTCCAAGGAAGGACCGAACAAGGGCCGGCCATTTTACTGTTGTGCTAAGCCGAGAGGGCAGGGTTGCGATTTCTTTGAATGGGGGGACACTGCAGAGTCATCAGCTGGCAGTAACGCGTTCAAAACAGGACGATCAGCACCAACAAACAGTGGAGCGACAAAGAAAAGAAAGTGCGGCCTTTGCCACCAGGAAGGTAGGTATTTCTTTAATTTTGTTCTAGGAATTTTCCCTCTGCTCCAAAAACAGTGCTTGATTGGTAATAAAGAATTTCTGGCAACCTCAATAGTGGTAACTTTGGGAAAGTTAGAGTGGAAAGACTTGAAAGTGCCTGAACTTCATTTATGTTATAAAAGCAATGAAGAGGCATAGTGTATTAGCAAACAAAAGCTGTTGCTTCAGTATTTTTTTCCTTGTTTGCAGGTCACACCAAGAGGACCTGCCCCATGAACAGATAACACACAGCCGGAGTAGATATTCTGTCGCTAATAATATTGATCTGTTAACGCACAATGCAAATATATTCTTTTACATCTCATGTCTTTGACATGTGGGATGCCTCAAAGAGTTCTTAGAACATTTCAGCTGTGGCTCAAGGCTTGATTCCACGTTTTACATCTTACTTTTATTACAATGTACATCCTGTAACTTCATAAAAACACAAAGGACACTTACCAAATATGCATTATGCTTCACTGTACTTGCATTACAATTATTTTAATAAAAACCATGTCTTATTGAACAATGAAAAAACAAGACTTACAAACTGGAGTATTCTTTTGTCCAGGATGAAAACTAAGTCGAGAATTCGGTTTATTGCTGATGCAGGTTAACCAGCAATCTGTACGTACTAATAACACCTCGACGATGTTCCAATCTTACCTTAGGGACGTGGATTTTATTGCGAGCAAGCTCTATTTATGTCAGTCATGTGTCACGGTTGTATTAAAATGACATTCCTTTTTTTGGCAGACCCAAATAATGCAGGTCTGATTATTTTACCCAATGGCTTCCATCTAAATGTTCACTTTACACTGATGATTTAGTACTTAGCACGGTCAGACTTTACCCTGATCTTCGGCTTGTCGAGCCAATCTTTGTACCTTTAGATGGTTCGCAAAACTGGGACTGATTCAACTGTACTCATCAAACTCTGTCACTCTACTGTGACTGAAATAGATAAGAGTAAGTTTGCCGCACGTGATCTGTTTTTGTTTTTGCAACTGTCAAATTTTAGGTTTATAAATGCGGAGGTCTTCTGCTCTTAAAATTATACGTATTGTAACAACCTCAGTTTCTGGATTAATAGTGATTGTTAATCTTGAGATGTACTCTCAGTCGTAGTTACTCCTAATCATAGGGGTGTACATTCGAGATAAACTTCGGATCAACTTCGACGAATACATCTTCCGACGACTTTTGCATGCGCAACGTAGAATTTCGAGAAATCATTTGGTTGCTACTTACATCCCACACAAATGTAGAGATCTCAATTAGAATGTATAAAATTCCGAAAAGTAGGCGAAATGTAGTTCTAACCCGCTACCTTTAACATGGAAGCAAAATGTTTCTAAAACACATTTTTGTTCGCAACCTTTATTGTTATTTGGTTATGAATCGGAATACACTGCAAAACGAAGTTAAACAAAGATACGCCAGCAAGTAATAATTCTGAAAACCATTAAAATTATAATACTTGAAAAAATGTTTGAAAAAAAACCAAACGTTTTCGACATTATGTGATTGCCATCTTCAATATAATGTCAAACACGTTTGCTTTTTTGCTTTTTTAGTCTGTTAAACATGTTTAGCCTTGTAAAACTTTTAAATCGCAAGCAGATGTTATGGACATCACAATACTTGTACATCATGTTTAAAGAGACCAGTTAAATAACTGGTTAATGTTAAAGGTTAATGTCTCTAGATAAACTGTTGGTGGTAATATCATTTACGAAGTCACTCTTGCGGCAGTCGTGGGATTACAATTTTGCCTTATATTTCGCAGTGTGTTTATGATAGCGTGTCGAATGTGTCTTATCTTCCAGCAGTAAATAACAGGATTCAGAGAGGAATTAAAGAGCAACAGGGTCTTTGCGTATAACAACAGACCCTTTAAAGCGGTACTTGGTGCAGAGATCAAACTGGCAACTAGAGCGCAATAATCTGGCAAACTACAAACTAAAAACACAAGATATACGTAGAATGTACTGACGGCAGATTTTCTCTGCCTCGCAGCACTTTCCATTTGGTTATTCTGTGTTACCTGTATTTGCTGGACTTGCATTTGTTTTGCGTGGCGTTGTACAGTGAAATAAATTTTGCAGTAAACAGTTGCTGTAATAATATAGCAAAAACTTACAATGATAATGGTGACGAGCATGGCGGTATTATTTAAGTCCGAAAGCCAAGTTGATGTAAGAAATGCACTAAAAACCCAAATTGAGATCACCACAGCAACAACACGCTTGTGAGTCACAAGTTCCTGATATCTAAGATGAAGATGAATAGCCAAGAATCTGTCGACACTTATGGCCAAAACACTAAAGAACGAAGAGTAAATAAATACGCATGAGGCTTTGTGAAGCAGGGTGCTGGTGGAATTAGCAGGACTGACCATCCGTGTAATATACAAAGGTTGGGTCAGCAAACCAACACCAAGATCAGAAACAGCAAGACTCAGGAGCAATGTTTTCAAAGGCTTTGGTACCAACGAAGTTTTCCTCATCGCGTGTATTGTTAAAATGTTCAACATGATGGCGGTGTAGGCTGAGAAAGCGTTGAACACACAGTTAACGATGACCGACGAGTAGAGTGGGTTAGTTTCGTTCATTATACAGCTTGAACTTTGAAAAATGAGCGCTGAGCAATGTTACAGTGAAGTTGTACCGTGGGCTGAGTTGTAGACGAAACGGTTTGATCAAAAAATGATGTGGTGTTTGATGCTACTTCCGGTCTAGGATTGAATGATGTATACGGGTACTAAACTGGCTTCTGTTTTAATGTAAAAAAAAAAAAAAGAAAGAAAAAAAAAAAAAAAAACACTTCTCTGTTCATTTTGCGCAACACTATGACAGGAAAACGAAGATATCTATAGTAAAGTAATGAATGATACTGAACCTAAGGTATAGTTTAGATGTTCAAGTAGAGAATTTTGCGTTTTCCATAAAAGTTGTACGTTATAGAAATGTGCTGAATTTGAATTTTCATAACAACGAACGTCACAAAGCTAGCTTCGCACGCTCTTCTCATTTCTGAAATCGGACTAAGTTCCCTTTTACCCAAAGCAGAAATTGCAATTAACAATCATGTTGAGCTTGAAGAAGTTAAACTAATAAATTAAAATGGAAAATATCTGAAAGTAAGTCTTCATACAAAACCAAATGACTTTTTTAAACAAGCATCCTAATGATGCTCAGACGGTGACTTGTTTACTTGTTTCACAAATAAACTTCCCTAACGGTATTCCAGTTTAGTTCAAAAACTATTTTTGTCTTCTGCTCATCTCTTAATTTATTTTACAACACAAATTGATTATTTCTGCAAGAGAAACTATTTGTTGTTAAAGAAGAACGTGATGAGTAAAGTTCCTTGTTAGTTAATTGAACCTTTCGTGTCATGTTTCTGTGACAACCTCAGTTGTCTGGGACCTGTCCATTGGTAAATTGCCTCCTTTGAATAGAGTTTTACGGGTCAGAAGTTCATACTATGAGTTAGTTATGGGTGCGTGTATACCTATTAATTAGGAAAACAAGAATTTCGTGCCAAAATGAAAATTATACAAATTAGAAATTCAGCTGCCCTTTTATTTGGTCATTTCTCGTTCGTATTTTCCGTATTTTAAGAATATTTATGTTTGCAAGGGGCGTTCACTTTTGTAAGAAATTGCAAATTGCAATGAAAACGTCGTTTACATTGTCGGTAAGTTTGATTGCTTTATCTAAAACAGGGGAAAAACGCATTTTACACGCAGACCATTTAGTCGCTCGTTTATTACACGCATTCTAATGAAGCTGAGATGGTCAAATATTTCGTTTTAGCCTAACGGAGCAGGCTACGCCGGTTATTTCAATTTAACATAATTGTAGAGCTGCTTTCCGTGACAGGAGTAAATGCCTCATAAAACGTAAAGATGTTTTGTGTTTGTTTGCTTCTACCTGTCATGTCAAACAATAGTCACGGAACATCTGAAAATAAACTGCTTTAAGAAGAGTTATGCGGTTAAACACCAAAAGTTCGACTAAATTATGATATGATAGCCCTTCGTTCATTTATGCTTTATGAAGAAACTGGGAATTAAACACGATGCGATTACCAAATCTCTTCCAGTCTTGTCTATTCAGTTGCGTGCGAAAATTTCACCGTAACTGTAGTTTCCCTCTTCCACAGATCAGACAGGTGCGTGGATAATTGAAGATCTTTTGATATACTTTTATAACCCTGAAATTCTCAGGACGTCCAACAAAACAAATGCACAACAACGTGTTTGTAGACCCAGATAATACATGCTTGATTGTTAACCTTTAATAGCTTTTAATATATATTTTATTTTAAGAAGTTTTTACAAAGGATCCACGTCCTTAAACTCCCTCTCAGGGTGTCTTTTATTAATCCCTGAATAAAGTCTTGTATGTATAGTGACTATGTATTGTTTTATCCAATGGCTCCCATCTAATGTTTCACTTTACTAATTACTCACTGATGATTTAGTACTTTTTACAGTCAGACGTCCTATCTAGATGAACTGTTGCTGGCGATCATATCATTTATTAAGTTACACTTCACGCGGTCCCGGGATTACAATTTGTTTAGTTTTGACTTGGAAATATATGTCGCAGTGTGTCTATGATAGCGTGGCGAATGTCTCATCTTCCAGCAGTAAATAACAGGATTCAGAGACGAATTAAGGAATGTTAGTGTCCCTGCGTATAGTAACAGATCAGTTAAAGCGGAGCTCTGAGGAGAAATCACACTGAGCTGGCAACCAGAGCGCAATAGGTTGGCAAAAAACAAACTAAAAACACGAGAAATACGTGAAATGTACTGACAGCAGAGTTTCTCTGCCTCGCGGCAGCACTTGCCATTTGGCTATTCAGTGCTACATGTATTTGTTGGGCTTGCATTTGTTTTTTGTGGCGTCGTAAAGTGAAATATATTTTTCAATTGGCAATTCCTGTAATAATGAAACAGACCCCGAAAATAATGACAACTGTGACATCGTTTTCATTTTTTGAACACAAAAACAAAGGTAATGGCCCATAAAGTACACTCAAAGTCCAAAATGCAATGACCACAGCAGAAACTCGCTTGTGAGTCACAAGTTCCTGATATCTGAGATGAAGATGAACGGCCAAGAATCTGTCAACACTTATGGCCACAACACTAAAGAATGACGCAACAGTAAATATAATTTGGGCGACGTTAAACGTGATGTGTGTGAAATAAGTAGGATTTACCATCCTTGCGATGAACAAAGGTTGAGCGAGTAAACCAACACCAAAATCAGAACAGCAAGACTCAGGAGTAATGTTTTCAAAGGCTTTGGTAACGACGAAGTTTTCTGCATCGCATAGATTGTTAAAATGTTCAACATGGTGGCGGTGTAGGCTGAGAAAGAGTTGAACACACAATTAACGATTACCGATGAGTAGAGTGGGTGAGCTTCATTTATTATACAGCTTTGAGAAAGAGCGCTAAGCGATGTTATGTACGATGAAATTGTACCGTATCTTAATAGGCTGGTCAAGTTACTGAACAAGAGATAGGTGAATATTGAAAGATGTATGGTTGGTTTGAGTGCTTTATGACGACTTACCGTCACAGAAAGCGAATAATATTAAAGCTGGCATATCTGTTTTCATGTAAAAATAAATATCAGTTGAAACCAGGCAACCTTTGGCATTCTTGTTTAAATTAATGAATCAATTTTCGTTTTACGAAAACGAAGATTTTAGTAAAATGATAAGTGCTTTTCAAGGCTTGTTGGAAAAATTGAAAAACTGGTTTTGTGTTTCTCATTAAAATGGAAGTTAGCAAAAGGTGTTGAATTTTAATTTTAATTTTCATAACAACGAGGCGAACTGTTTGTGTAAGTCAACTCGCCACCATTATGCCAAGTTCGCACAAAAATAATTTTCAACACTTTTTATTCTTTTTGCCTACCACTCATTCCCTAATTTTTATCATGATACAAATGAACGCTTCCTGCGAGACAAGTAATTTTTGTAAAAAGCATTTCGTGATGAGTAAAGTTCTTTTTTCATTAGTTCATTATGTTTTTATGTGCCATATGTTTTTGTGACAGTCTTTGTTGTCTGTGACCAGTCCTTTTGAAACCTGATTAGCTGCTTTGACTGGGGTTTGACGCATGAGGAGAGATGAGTCGGTATTATTCAGCCAGGAGTTACGAATAGACATAAAAAGTAAACAAGGAAAAACAGCAAGCAAACAAATTCCCTGCGGAAATTGGAATCGAACCTTACCAATTCAACGCTCTTTCAGTCTTTTCCCTTCCGTATAAGCAAATAATGTCCAAGAAAAACTTTCCAAGCATAATTTCGCGCCAAATAGAAATTATTGTGTTTATAATTTCCAATATTTTTTCGGAACACGCGAAATCTTTTCAAAGTTGAGGAATATATATCATTCGGATATTCCCCAGTATTCAGTCGCATCACCAGTTTAGATCAATCACCTGCAAACGAATATATTTAACGGATTATAATGCATGACAACATCGAAAATGTCGTTAGTATGCGAAACATTCTAAAACATAAAAGGAAATGATTTCTTAAACACATTTAGGGGGGACATTATCCTTTTGCAACGTTTATTTTATTTAGTTACGAATTTAGAGGAAGAAACGAAGAAAAAAAGATGAGCCAGCTATAAATTATTCTTAGAAACATAAGTTGGTTATAATCTTTTTACATATCATCTGTATAAACAGACTATAGTTCAATTGTTGCACTTACAAGATGGAAATTATCTTTACTGACTTCCTCATTATTTCCTATTGCTAATCGTATGAATGCGAGTGGAATTAAGGATTTTACACTATGAGTGATATTTGAAAATTTTCTCAAAATTGCAGGAGCCTTTGGGCGGGCGTTATTTGAAAGAATTTTAAAATATCACGAGTAGTGTAAATCCTTAATTGCTCGAGCTCATTTATTATACAACTGAGAAATTGCGAACGAGCTCGCGTAATTTAAATTAAGAATTAACGATAAACTGGCCTGCTCTCAACCGATCACAATGAACTAATTTTCCCAGTTATATAATAAATTGTAAAATTAGCTCGGGTAACAGGTTGCTCTGCAGTACAATATCCTCCTCAATATAGTAAGAGAAGAGAAGAGAAGTGAAGAGAAGAGAAGAGAAGAGAAGAGACAAGAAGAGAAGAGAAGAGACAAGAAGAGAAGAGAAGAGACAAGAAGAGAAGAGAAGAGACAAGAAGAGAAGAAAAGAGAAGAGAAGAGAAGAGAAGAGACAAGAAGAGAAGAGAAGAGACAAGAAGAGAAGAAAAGAGAAGAGAAGAAAGGAGAAGAGAAGAGAAGGGAAGTGAAGAGAAGAGAAGAAAAGAGAAGAGAAGAGAAGAGAAGAGAAGAGAAGAAAATACATGAGAAGAGAAAAGAAGAGAAGAGAAGAGACAAGAAGAGAAGAAAAGAGAAGAGAAGAGAAGAGAAGAAAAGAGAAGAGAAGAGAAGAAAAGAGAAGAGAAGAGAAGAAAAGAGAAGAGAAGAGACAAGAAGAGAAGAGAAGAGACAAGAAGAGAAGAAAAGAGAAGAGAAGAAAGGAGAAGAGAAGAGAAGAGAAGGGAAGTGAAGAGAACAGAAGAAAAGAGAAGAGAAGAGAAGAGAAGAGAAGAGAAGAGAAGAAAATAGATGAGAAGAGAAAAGAAGAGCCTTTTCTTTAAGTCCCATCATCAGGACCTTTAATGAAAGGTAGAAACAAGAAGTACATATTATATATAAACACACAAGTCGCTACGTTCTGCTACGCACTATACAAGATCTTTGCGTTTTACTCGTAATTTATATTTTGCAAACTCGTTCCATGGTCCTGGAGTAGTTTCATATAGCTTTTTCCTTTCACGGTCGTCTCCAATCGGTGTTTCTCAGTAATTCTAGATCTTTCGTCTATGCCAGTGTGACATCAGTTCAAATACAACGTACTGATGTTCAAAAGCAGCTAGCGTGTCTTACAGTTACGAATAAGCGAGTAACTCATTTGCATACAAAACTCCGCTACAATTGCGCCTGGCGATTGGCTGATTGACCAAGTGAGCGAGTGACTGATTTGCATACAGTACTCCGCTACAATTGCGCCTGGTGATTGGCTGATTGATAAGACTTCCGATTACGAGTGAGCGAGTGACTGATTTGCATACAGTACTCCGCTACAATTGTGCCTGGTGATTGGCTGATTGATAAGACTTCCGATTACGAGTGAGCGAGTGACTGATTTGCATAAAGTACTCCGCTACAATTGCGCCTGGTGATTGGCTGATTGATAAGACTTCCGGTTACGAGTGAGCGAGTGACTGATTTGCATACAGTACTCCGCTACAATTGTGCCTGGCGATTGGCTGATTGATAAGACTTGCGATTACGAGTGAGCGAGTGACTGATTTGCATACAGTACTCCGCTACAATTGCGCCTGGTGATTGGCTGATTGATAAGACTTCCGATTACGAGTGAGCGAGTGACTGATTTGCATACAGTACTCCGCTACAATTGTGCCTGGTGATTGGCTGATTGATAAGACTTCCGATTACGAGTGAGCGAGTGACTGATTTGCATACAGTACTCCGCTACAATTGCGCCTGGTGATTGGCTGATTGATAAGACTTCCGGTTACGAGTGAGCGAGTGACTGATTTGCATACAGTACTCCGCTACAATTGTGCCTGGCGATTGGCTGATTGATAAGACTTCCGATTACGAGTGAGCGAGTGACTGATTTGCATACAGTACTCCGCTACAATTGCGCCTGGTGATTGGCTGATTGATAAGACTTCCGATTACGAGTGAGCGAGTGACTGATTTGCATACAGTACTCCGCTACAATTGTGCCTGGTGATTGGCTGATTGATAAGACTTCCGATTACGAGTGAGCGAGTGACTGATTTGCATACAGTACTCCGCTACAATTGCGCCTGGTGATTGGCTGATTGATAAGACTTCCGATTACGAGTGAGCGAGTGACTGATTTGCATACAGTACTCCGCTACAATTGTGCCTGGCGATTGGCTGATTGATAAGACTTCCGATTACGAGTGAGCGAGTGACTGATTTGCATACAGTACTCCGCTACAATTGCGCCTGGTGATTGGCTGATTGACCAAGTGAGCGAGTGACTGATTTGCATACAGTACTCCGCTACAATTGCGCCTGGCGATTGGCTGATTGATAAGACTTCCGATTACGAGTGAGCGAGTGACTGATTTGCATACAGTACTCTGCTACAATTGCGCCTGGCGATTGGCTGATTGATAAGACTTCCGATTACGAGTGAGCGAGTGACTGATTTGCATACAGTACTCCGCTACAATTGCGTCTGGCGATTGGCTGATTGATAAGACTTCCGATTACGAGTGAGCGAGTGACTGATTTGCATACAGTACTCCGCTACAATTGCGCCTGGTGATTTGCTGATTGATAAGACTTCCGATTACGAGTGAGCGAGTGACTGATTTGCATACAGTACTCCGCTACAATTGCGCCTGGTGATTGGCTGATTGATAAGACTTCCGATTACGAGTGAGCGAGTGACTGATTTGCATACAGTACTCCGCTACAATTGCGCCTGGTGATTGGCTGATTGATAAGACTTCCGATTACGAGTGAGCGAGTGACTGATTTGCATACAGTACTCCGCTACAATTGTGCCTGGCCATTGGCTGATTGATAAGACTTCCGGTTACGAGTGAGCGAGTAACTGATTTGCATACAGTACTCCGCTACAATTGTGCCTGGTGATTGGCTGATTGATAAGACTTCCGGTTACGAGTGAGCGAGTGACTGATTTGCATACAGTACTCCGCTACAATTGCGCCTGGCGATTGGCTGATTGACCAAGTGAGCGAGTGACTGATTTGCATAAAAATCCCTGCTATATCTCAATCATCATCATCATCATCATTATCTCGACAACAATTCAAAACCGTTGCGTGGGCAATATTTCATTTTTTTGTAATTTAGATGTCATTTACATTCTTTTAAGTTTATTTTTTCACACACCTATGGTATTTTAGTTTCACTCTTTTGGTATTTACTTCTATTCACACAGAAACATATTTTATTCGTTAAAGACCATAGACTGATGGCCCGAAGCTTATGTTTTTAATCTTTTCAACCAGACAACGTTTATACTTCTTTTAACATCGTGCATTAAGAGACTTAAGTCTATCTGATGTTCGCAGATTTTGCTTCCATCAAAAAGTTAAAATTACTAAAAATTACTTTCTTGGTCGAGATGAACTGTTAGTAGTCGTTATGACGTTTCTAAACTTACTCTTATAGGACAACTGTCTAGTTTTGTCTTAATAATATGCTTCGCAGCACGTCTATCACAGCGTGTCGAATGTGTCATTTTCCAGCAGTAAATAACAGGATTCAGAGAGGAATTAAGAAACATCAGCGTAAAAGCTTCGTTTTATTCACATATTCTTAATATGAAGAGTGGTTCTCTTCATACAGAAAGTTTCAGTCGTATACAACTTTCTGCTTTTAGATACTCATTAATTAAAAACTGCCTTGCGGGCCCGAAAAGTTCCAGGACTTTCGAGAAACAGACCCCTGACTACAGTAAGTTAACCTGGCTTCAGCCTGCGATCCAATCGAAAACCAGTACCTGGGCAGCGGCCAGCTTCTTAAAAAAACGTCTGCTAGACAAGCTTTAAACCTGAGCCCGCGATATCGTCACGTCGTACTGGTGAGCGGATACTTTGTTTTGACAGTTATCAATTGACCATAACATGGATTTCCAATATCAAAGATGTAGCTGTAAACCAAGGCTGCATGTTTCGGTCAACCTGCCAGAGTATGGCCGCCATGTTGCGCCTGCGTCGTCGTCTCACGTAGGCGCCCATGCACGAGCAAACCGCTAGCCATGATGACCATGAAAAAAAAAAGCGATTCACGGTTTCCTATGAGTATGGTGCTCCGCTTGCTGGCCCCTCGTGCCGCCGGAGCCCTGCTATAAAGTTACTCTAACAGCAGTGCTATTTTGTTCGATCATTGTCCAGTTACAATTTTGTTCAGTTTTGTCTTAGAAATATGCCTCGCAATGTGTTTATGATAGCGCGTCGAATGTGTCTCATCTTCCAGCAGTAAATAACAGGATTGAGAGAGGAATTGAGGAAAAAGAGGGTCAGTGAGTAAAAAAGCAAGCCATTTAAAGCTGAACTTTGCGGACATATCAAACGGGCGATCCGAGCGCAAAAAAAGTCTGGCAAACGACAAACTAAAAACATGAGATATACGTATAAAGTATTGACAGCAGACTTTCTCTGCCACGCAGCACTTTCTATTTGGCTGTTCTGTGCTACCTGTATCTGTTGGCAATGAATTTGGTCTGAATGGCGTCTTACAGTAAAATAAATTCTGCAATAAATAATTCCCGTAATAATATAGCCAACACTTTGGGTGATGAGGTCGACGAGCAGGATGCCATCAAGGGAGATCCAAAACCCGATTGATGTAAGAAAAGCGCTAAAAACCCAAATTGAGATCACCACAGCTACAACACGCTTGTGAGTCACAAGTTCCTGATATCTGAGATGAAGATGAACGGCCAGGAACCTGTCGACACTTATGGCCACAACACTAAAGAATGAAGCACTAGCAAATAAAGGTGAGATCATGTTAAACGCGGTGTTTGTGAAATAGGCAGGATTGGCCATTACAGCGATGTACGAAGGTTGAACCAGTAAACCAACACCAAGATCAGAAACAGCAAGACTCAGGAGCAATGTTCTCAAAGGCTATGGCAACGACGAAGTTTTTGTCATCACGTGTATTGTTAAAATGTTCAACATGATGGCGGAGTAGGCTGAGAAAGCGTTGAACACACAGTTAACGACGTACGTTGAGTAAAGTGGGTCAGCTTCGTTCATTTTACAGCTTGAACTTTGAAAAAGACCACTGAGCAATGTTACAGTGAACTTGTACCATGGACTGAGTTGAACATGAGATGGTTTGATCTTAAACGATGCAATGCTGGTTTAAGTCCTTTATTAACAAAACACTTCCCGCCTAATGAATGCGGGTAATAAACAAATATCTATTTTCATGCAAAAATAAATGTCAGTATAAAACAGGTAAGCGATTGACATTTTTGTTTAACCTAATAATTTAATTTTCGTTTTGTGCATCGCTATTGCCAAGAAAACGAAAAAGCTAGTAAAGTGATAAGTAATACTCAACTTAAGGTATATTTTAGACGTTCAAGTGGAAAAATGGAGAGTCTAATTTTGCATTTCCCATAAAAATGTGAGTTACAAAAAGATGTTGATTATGAACTTGAATTTCCATAACAACAAATGTCATGATTCTTCACTAAGTTTACTTTCGCCTAAAGCAGAAAAAAGATTTTTGTATATAGTTGCATTTCACAGAGAGAAATGTTAAATTTCAATAGACCTTATTACGGTTTTGGAAGCCATCTTAATGGGTAGACAACACGCGTCAGAATTACAGTGTTTGAGAGCGAATCCGATGTAAAATAATTTCCGAACAATTCATGAATAGCAAAGTTAAGATACTGGGCAAAGAATTGCATTCACCAAATTTGAGATATGTAGCTATGGTAAAAAAACGCCAACTCCGTTTTTAATCTTATTAAATTTGTTTTTGCAAGTTCGCGGGAAAAAAATATTATAGACAAATGATTGGAAAAGTGAAACTGAACGTGACTGGGAAATGTGCGGCAATCAGCCGGGAGAAAGTTTGGAATTCGAGCTAATAACTTTTCATGGATTTGAATAAATGGTGAAATATAATTAGCCTTTTATTTAAGAAAACGTCTTTACTTTTCCTTGCGTGAATTTGTAGCTGTATATTTATTCAAGGCATTTAAACTACACAGGGCACACTGTTGTTAATTCATTAAGTGAGAAACCTGTCGCGTTCAGTATCATGTTCGAGTCCGAATATAGTGCTCTATGATGGATTAGGGCGTTTCTTATTTTTACGCAAAAAGCCGATAGAACCTTTAAAGAAAAGTGATATATATATAGACGCACTACTGAGTTTTTAAAAATGTACATGTTGTAGCAGCAAGTACTCTGCTGTCGCAAAAACGTGTTGTGAAAATGGTATATGTGAAAAAAAGCGATGGGAGTCTAAGAGCTCTAATTGTTGCCAAAATCGAGGTAAACAGGCAACGGAAGAACTATACGTCGAAAAAGCCTACTTGCGAATTAGCTTTTTCTTCAATATCGCCGGATGAAACATAATTAGTAAAATAGAAAATGTCTTGCATAATTAACGTGAATGCAAACATGACATTTTCCGTTTTGTAAAATGTGAATTCTGGAACCCCAGAAAGCTGTGACAAGCAGCATACCAACTGCAGTCAAGCACGACGAGTTTATAGAGGAGGTTTTTACTTGTAACAACAAACAAAGAAATTCCACATGAGAATATATCCCGGGAATATATCGTAGTAGTTTGTATGTTATATCTCAAAACTGCCGTTATATAAACAATAGCCTCCATTTGACGCGAAAATATGCTAGGATATTTGTCCCCGGACATCATCTGTTTCGAGAAGCGAACAGTTTTCCGAGAGGGTAGCTCGAGGAAAACTGCGAGCTTCGAACAAGTGAAAATCTAAGTCCAAGAATTTCACCAAAACGTTTTGTGTCCATAACCGTTTTCTCGTCCGAGTTTGCGGGTGGTAAGACCAGACCGGCAGATTGTACTAGGCACGGGAAAGTAAATAGGGGAAGCACGAGTGGGAATTCCTTTCTAACAACCTCCCTCTCTCTCCCCATTTGAGGCGCAGTTTGTTCCAGCCCGTGATTGGTATGTTTCGGTTTCCGACCACCTCGGGTTCTTTTTCGTAACTGAGTGAATAAAAGTGTCTCTGATATAGAAAATTAATTTATCATATGGCTAGCTCCGTGAGCGGGCAAGATGAATCAAATCCTGCGCTGTGATTGGCTACCCAAGCGGGCAAGATGGAGCTATCTTGCCTGCTCGGGACTACCTGCCGTGTCCCGCAAGAAAAATTTCCCCTAAAGCCATATAATAAATCCTTTATTGACCAAGCTTGTTTAATCAAGATGGCTGGATATTGGCCTCGTTCTTTTTTTGCGAGTTTATGGACCTCGACTCCGTCTCGGTCCATAAACACGTAAAAAAAAAAGAACTTGGCCAGTATCCTGCCATCTTGACCTCACACTTGATCAATAACCCATACTTATAAATAATAAAGCTTGAAATTAGAGTAATAATGACGCGAGTTAACTGATCATAAACACGAAGCAGCGGTAAGCAACCCGCTCTTTGAGCGAAAATATAACACCAGCTTGTTATTGTTGTGTTGGTTCCACCATTTTTTGGAAAAAACAAAAATTTCCAAGTTTTAAAATGAGTGCGTTTTGAAATGTAAATAAAACTGAAAACAGGCGATGGTGAAAGAATTAATGAATGAAAGTGTCAGAAAGAGTATGCCATACATCAACAATTTTTTTTTTGCAACCATCTTAGTTTAATCAAAGACCTAGACAAAGAAAAAAACGCGATGATCTCTCATGTCCTGAAATTAGGAAGCTTAATAAACCACGACGGCGACGCCGAGGACAACGTCTATCAAAAAATCATTTTGTAGTTTATCTCCGAATCTCTCGGTACCTAAAGTCATTTACTTTGTTTATCACTGTCAAAGCTATCCCGAAACTGAATCTGGGACACATCGATAAATTCGAAATAAAAATTTAAAAAATTAGCCGTCGTGGTTCATGTTCTCCACACAACGCAGAATTAGGTCATTTCACGTTGTTAGGGAGCTTAAGCAACCACGACAACGACGCCGAGGAAGACGCCAAGTAAAAAAATGAATTTATATTTTATTTTATTTTATATTTTGTTTAGATCTGTTCGGTACACTAATGGCTCTAAAAACGTGCTAAAGCTAAACACCCAACGACGGCGCTCAATTCAAGTGGAAATATCAGAAATTAGCCGTCTTCGTCCACGTTCCGTAGACGACGCAGAACTTGGCCATTTCCATTTCCCGTTGTTGTTCTGGCAAAGAAATGTACGAAGAATTATAACGCACGTGTACAGCCATTTTTCTCCTCATTAAGGTGGCCGAACACAGTTTTGGCGCGCGCTTTTGCTTATGCAATTCAGCGCGCGCACAAGTATTGCAAAAAACAAACATGCCGTCAATAGAGCGATTAATTTACTCAATACTCGCCTTAACTGTGCTATTTTTCTCTATAATTGAACGCAGTGTATTGATGGCTTTAGTCTTTTATTACAAAGATATGTTAGAAAAGGTAGCGATGCAAAGAACCCAGCAATTCTCAGCTTTTTCTTTGTTACCGAAAGAACCCAGTTAAATGCAGCGCATGCGTAGTAAGTCAAAAAATTGCGATTGAATGAAAAATTGCACTCTCGGTCTCTCGCCTATTTCACGAGAACCGCTGATTAGAATTTCACGAAATTTTGCAAGAGAATACTTTAGGAAATAAGTAACTGGGGTATTGAAAATAATTGAACTTTAACAAAGGAAATTTGAGATATTCCAGTGAACCTTCAACAAGGGATAATTAAAGATCTCTCTGTTAAATTATTAGCAAAATGGTGTCAACTTGTGAGAATCGTTACAAGCTTGTTGCATGCAAATTATAAAGAAAATCTAATGACTAGTTTTTCTGCAAATAAACAAAACCGATTTTAAAGGCCTGTTTATATTTATTCATGTTGCCATGGCAACGGCACATACGTCAGCTTAACCATCAAAAAACCAAAGTTTGAGTTGTTAACTTGCTGCCATTTTTGGCGACCGAGGGATCAAGGGTTTTGGAGAAAAAGGTGAATGAAACACAGGTATCAAAACTGTGTTCAGCCACCTTAAACTTTTTGTTTAGCGACGTTGCCGTTGCCGTTGCCGTCGTGGGTTTCTTAAGCTCCCTAATATACGTGTTTCCCTAGACAATAGCCTCAGTTTTCAGAATAAAAACTAAGGATAAAAAACGACGTTTCGATCTCTCTGAGATCATTTTCAAGTTGTAAAAAAAGCGAATGAAATATACATATATAAGTACAAATTAGGGCGTGAGAACGGTCCAACGATAAAATATGTTAATACAAGCGCTAAAATGTAAGTGTTAAAATAATGAAATATACTACAAAAAAACTATATAAATAACTTTGCACGGATTGAATCTGACTGTTTGTTCAAAGTTGGCTGAAGCTCCTTTATAAAGAGCATTTCGTAGATCAGGCAGTCGAATATACTTTGGCACTGTCTCAAGATCTTAAAATCACGAGTTGCTGGTTAATGGTAGGCGGCTTCTTTCTTTTGGTTTGATCTCGTGTCCGATCTTACGGCTTGTTTACACGGGACGACTATCAATTCCAATTTTGCGACCTAGTTCCCCAAGTTGCCTTCGCGCGGAATTGACTGAACTCTTATCCTTGAATGGTAACACCATTCTGACATCGACAGGCGCTTCATTTACGTTACATGCTCGTGTGGAAATTGGATCGCCAGAAACTTTCTTGGTGACAAAATCACTGATGGTCGATTGCAGCAGTTAGGCTGGGTACTGAAGGCGGGAGAACGTCTGTTTGAGACGATCAAATTCCAGGTGGAACAGTTGCCAGGTAGACGACACTTTAAAGGCACGATCCAGCATTGTTTTTAGCATTGACTTCTTGTATCTAACATTGACGTGGCTCTTGTAATGCGGTGTCAGTTGGTTTTCTGTACACCCTTGTCTCCAGGCGACCATTGCATTTCCTGATCTCCGTTCCCAGGAAAGGAAGTTTACCATATTCGCCAAGTTCCATGGTGAAGTTGGCAGATGGATGGCTTTCATTTAGAGAGGAAAGGAATGCTTCAGCTGTTTCGGTGTCAGGCATTATGCTCAATGTGTTATCCACATAGCGTTTGTAAAACTCGGGTAACTTGCCTTGGTCCTGAAGTCGATCTTCGATACTGCACATAAATGCGTTGGCCATTAGGGGTCCAATTGGCGAACCCATAGCAACATCATCGGTTTGTTCATACAAACTCCCCTCAAACTGAAAAAGCTGGTTCTTGGTGGCAATATTAAGCAACTCCACCAAGCCTGATTTTGTAATGTTGAGATTATGCTGCTTATTTAACCAGTCGTCCTTAAATACCTTTTCAGCTAGAATTTATATTGTCTCATCAACAGGGACATTGGTAAAAAGTGAAGTTACGTCATATGAAACAAGGATGCTTTTATCGTAAACTTCCATGTCATGGAGAGCATCCACGAAATTAAAAACATTACTGATGGTGTGATCATTGACTGATAGAGGTTTAAGCTTTTCATCAAGCCATTTTGCCAACTTGTAATTATATGTCCCGGTTGCCGAGAGCATTGGTCGCATTGCTAATTGTCGCTTGTGGGTTTTTGGCACGCCATAGGGATCGGCTAGTCTCGAACCATTCTGGATAACTGTGCCAGCAACTGCCTTGGGAATATTATTTCCACAGTGGCAGGGAGCCTCAGAGAGATCTAAACGTCGTTTTTTATCGCTAGTTTTTATTCTGAAATGAGTTTCAAAAAAACTACTTATAAGAATAACCTGAGTTTGTGGATAAGAAGTGATTGTTAAAATGGCGGCACAATGATGTCAAGGACATATCGTGATTTATTTTTTCCCAAGAGAGCACGGTAACGAATCCTGCAATCTGATTGGTTCTTAGTGTGGTCCGGATTTTCCTATCTCTGACCACGGTCACGGTACCGGCGGGAAACCGCGCGGGTGAAATTGTCGCGTTGGTCAATTTTCCTGAGTGAACCGGCGGTAATCGTCAATCTTTCGCCCTTTTCATACTTCAATCGACGATTAACCAACGAAAGTTTAGCTCTATTCACTTTTAAATGGCAAGGAAAGTCAGTGTAAGTAAATTCAATTGAGTATGTCGAAGTTGTGAGAATTTGTTTGGTTCTTTGTAGCTCGGCGCTGTAATGGCACTTAATCCTGTAAAAATAAATATGTTATTTGTCAGCTTAGGGTCGGTCCGTATAGTGAAAAACTGTGACCTCGGGCTTGAAACTGCTGCCCTCGGCCTGCGGCCTTGGGCAGCATTTTCAAGACCTCTGTCACGGTTTTTCACCATACGGACCTTCCAGCCGGCAAAGAACATGTATGTATTTTCAAGAGAGATCCAGATAAATACCTTGATCTTCTCTTGATTTTCTACCAGAATTACTCCTGATCATGGGGGGTGGGGGGGGGGGGGGAAATTGTACTCAAGAAATAAATTTTAGATTAATTATACGAATACATCGACTTTATAGGGACGATAGAGTTCACAATTCCTTAACAGGAAAAATCATTTGGTTGTTGAAGATTCACTAACCCGGAGATGTCTACCCCATGCCGCTACCTTAGAAATGGAACCAAAATATTTCTAAAAAAACGATTTTTCTTTTTACAACAGATATATTTTATTTGATTACCAATAGACTTCAAGAAAGAAGTAAGATAAGAATAAGTTAATTGTTATTCTGACATTAAAAACATTGATATTTTATATTTGTACATCATATATTAACAGGCGTCTACCGAATGTACACAGATTATGTTCTATCAGTAAAAGCAAAATTCCCAAAAAGTAGTTTCGTGGTCGAGATGAAAAGTTAGTCATTATAATGCTTCTAAACTTATTCTTACAACAGGACTGTCTAGTAACTACAAGTTTGCTTGGTTATGTCTTTGTAATATATTTCGCAGTGTGTCTATGATAGCGTGTCGAATGTGTCTCATTTTCCAGCAGTAAATAACAGGATTCAGAACAGGGTCAGTGTGTAAAACGACAGACCTTTTAAAACTGAACTTGGCAGAGATATCAAAAAGGTAAATACAACGCAATACTCTGGCAAACAACAAAACAAAAACACAAGATATACGTATAACGTACAGGCGCGGATCTAGGAAAAATGTTGACCGATTTACTGCAAAAGGTTAGGGTTAGCCGAAGGCGCAAGCTCCTAGGGGGGTCCGGTGGCATGCTCCTCCAGGACATTTTTTCAATTTTAACTACCTAAAGTACCCTTTCCTGGCTTTTTGAGTCCCTCAGACAATATATTTGCCAGTTCCATTCTCCTTGGATGAAGCCTTGCAAATCTGCGAATTATTTCCTCAAAGTCAATGTCCATGTTGTAATGAATGTGCAGCAAGGCGAGTCCTGTCAATCTCGTCTGTAACATCGTGCTTCGTAAATACGTTTTCAGTCGCCTCAAAGCTATTGCTAGAACGAGTTTCCACTGCAAAGATAAAGTATTAGAAAGAGGAAAAATTTCAGCCCAGACAAACACGTCTGGGTATCACTTTAGCCAGACGTGTGCATACCGAACGAAAATAACTTTTCAGTAAAATTAATTTGTCCACTCTCAACCATTATTAACAAAGACCCGAACTGACCTTTTTTCCTGACGTAGTCAGTAATTTGTGACATCTTGACGTTGTTATGTATTCCACACTGTTGTTGAAGTCGTTGTCCAAAGACGTTGAATGATCATACAGGCTAATCGAGTAGCAGAATTGCATATATCGCCCGGGGAAATTAAATTTTGGTCTAGACGCCCGCGGCGATGACGTGATGGCGTGACCGCCGTCGGGAGACTAGTGATTTCCCGGCTGTAAAATTTTGCCGCCAGAACGTGTCTATGACCCTTGTCTATTTCCCGTAATTGGCAAAAAAGAATAAATAAAAAATAAATGTCAAAACTATTTTCGAGATTCAACTTGCAGTTTATTTTATTAAAAATATATACATATCTATTGATTTTTTTTTATTATGAAAATTCTGACCGATTTCCGTAAAACGGTGGAAACAGGTATGGATCCGCGCCTACTTGTTTACAGTTTATGGAACTTTATCTCTGGCAATCTTTGTTAATCTTTCCTTTGCGTACTTTTGCAGTGAAAAAGCTGGTTCACCGCGTCAAATGGACAGGATAAACCTTCAGATACGGAGGGTACAGGAAACCTGAAAAATAACAGTTTAATAAGATAGAAAAACACCAAAGACATAATGATAAACCATAAAGGAAAAAGGATGGCTAAGGATAGAGAAGATTAACACGGATTTCAAACGACGAATTTGAAAAATTGAGGCTAAACTTTTCAATATACCCAAACGGTGACGGAGCTCCTTCAAATAAGCTTAAATTTGGCAATTTCCGTTAAAAAAAAAATCACGGGAAATTATGAAAACTAAAGAAAATGTTGAAAAGAAACCGAACAAATGGCAAGATTTAAATTCTACAAAGAAACTGAATTCTAGATATAGAAGCGCTAAATTAAAATACCGTAGTGCAGCACGTTCTTTCCAGCGAACTTCGTCCGCAGGAATTTTTACGGTCAAAATTAAAAATGTTGGTTGTATCGACGGTTAGATCTTCATGCGATTGCGTAAGCTTATTCATTGTCAGAGAAAAGTTTTTCTTCCAAAGATATTTTCCAAAGACGTGAAAAAGAGGTAAGAAAACTGAGTATGCGTCATAATTTGCGTGCGCATAATTTTCGTCATTATTAAAGTCGAATTATGACGCAACTGTAATTACTTAGCTGGACCAAACGTACGTTTTACGACACTTCACCGCGGTGTTCTTGTCTGTGAGAGTTTCGACAGTTAGAGACCAATTTCGATTTATTAAATGTCTTACTTGGCTCCGAGGCTTAGGGGAATAAAACAAAAGAGACCGCCTCGGGTCTAAGGGATGAGTAATTAACTTCTTTTTTATTATTCCGTTAAGCCTCGCGGAGCCAAGTTAGAATTTTAATATATCAAAATTGGCCTATTAACTACAAACATAGCATATTCGGATCAAAATTCCTTTCAGGTGAGTGTTTTCCTCCCAAGTTGCTCATTTTTCACAATTCAAAGCACACAATCTTAACGTGGGATGCATTTCTTTTGTTCAAAGCATATTTCTCGTGGCTGTAATGAATTTTAATGTGGGTATATATAAAGAAGTGTAGAATGACACACCCATTTTAGCGTCGGTCGCCGTTGCATTGAAGGCGAGGGCGAAGACATCTTAGTCGCTGTGCTCCCTTCAGGCAAGTCCATATTTTCTTTATTTATTGCCGCCGTTGAATTGAAGGCAAGGGCAAAGATATCTTAGCCGATGTGCTTCCTTCAGGTAAGTCCACATTTTCTCTAGCTAGTTACGTGTCCTAGCTGTTTCCCTCGTCTTTCAATTTGATCATTTAGTGGTAAAATTAAAACTTTCCTTAATGCTGTGGAAGCTTCGAGGTGCATGTGGTTTTCCTTGACACCGAAGACCGTATTTAGGCGAAGTTTAAAAACCGAATAGCAAACATTTCTCTTGTGAGTAACTGAATTATTATTTTTAATAAAATGTTTGTTTACGGCTTGATAATCTGCTTGGTTTGCCGTTTGACTTTGTCATTCGCAATTTGTTTCGTCACCTCGGAGCGCTACCACGCACACTCTTTTTAACTGTTATAAAAACAGAAAATTCCAACCGCCTTTGCTCTGATACGAAGAGAACAGTTATGTAGTTATATCAAAACCTATAACTAATCTTCAGTTCGTTCCCACTGCAGTGCACCACGTGCACTTTGTTGGTAGTCGTTTAAAAGTGTTATTCCACATTTTGAGGGAGTTTTGTTAAGTGCAAGGCCGATAGATGTCCGTTAACTGATACTAATACTCATTCAAGTCCGTTTTGCTTGAGTTCACACGCGAAAAACTTAACCAGGACTTTCCTGTTTTTTCACAAGAATTGACCAGAGGCAGCGAAGTTGTATCCAAAGGAATTGAATTGGAGTGACAGGCGTCATTCGCCAATTCAAATGAAGTGTAGCACGACCAGCTATGGACTCCTGGCAAGTTTCATGTTGACGACAACTCCGTTGAAGTTCAGATAAGTGAATCACAGTTGTCGCTAGATTTCATTTAATATAATCCTTTGAAGTTTTGCAGCTAAGTCCAGTTTAGGGGCATTCAGACGTAACATTAGAACCGGTTTGCAATTTAATAAAGAATGTGATCGATTTCAAAATGAGTGCATGTCGCTGGTAATTTTGTATACCTTGGTGTTGAATGTTTCGTAATTTTAATGGACTAGTCTCGTGTTTGGACGTATTTTTGCTTAAAATTAACCCACAAGCAAAATTGACACGTATTATTTATTTCGTACTATTAAGTTAAAACATTTTTCATTTATCTTACAAATACAGGAAATCGAGTACCGAGTCTAAGATCTTACGATTTGGTGGCACTAAAGTTTTACTGTTTTTTTTTTTTTTTTACATAGTCCATTCGTAGAATGCTTCAGTTTATCGTTCAGCGATCGTGTTTTTCTGTTTTAAAAAACCTTTTTTGAAATCCATAGCAAGAATCTAAGAACTTCTAACTTATTGACTACACTGGCAAATTCGTTTATTAATTCTAAAAAAAAAATTTATCTGAGCTGAAGCCAACTGACGAACCTGTAGGCGTAGTTCAATGAGAAAAATGAACAAAAAATAGAAAAAATTCTCAGTGCAGGAAAAGATTTGCAAGCTCGTTAGGCTAGCTATATTGTTATTTGTTCGCCAACATGAGAACAGTTGGCTTTTGAAACAAAGAGTTGTTTGGTTGTAGAAAGTTAAATTCAAAACAATTGACGTCAATGTCTGCAAGCAGTGAATATTGCTCTTTATCTCTGATCCGTTGACAGAAAAACTTATTGCCAGAATGTTGTCATGGAAATCAAACGCAGATGAATCCGATGGATTGACCACACACTTTCCAAGGTTGCCTAGAGATGGACACCAACCGGCAACAGCAAACCTGGGTGGCCAAAAACAACCTGACGCTTGCCATGAGCTCAATGAGCAACGACATATCGTACAAAATAGAGATAAATGTAGATGGATTGTGGCTGCTTAGTGTCCCACAGAGAACGAAGAGGATCAATCAAAAAAGTAAGTAAATCTCGTTATCAACCTTGCAGCAAGTCTTTTATCGTAAATGGCGGCTATCCTTCATTATAAACTCATTCTTACACTACCAAATTGAATAGAAATACATGAAAGATGAAGAGTTGTTCCAAATCGATTGTTTTAATTTGAGAGGACCATTTATTATGGTTCAACTTTCTGACCACAACATGCGAACAGGTTTTTGGGGTGAGCAAGTTATCTGACCATGAAATAATCATAAGTAAACCTAGGTGATTAGATAACTTAAGATGCTGCCGTTTGCTCTGCTATCTCCAGGATGACCAAAGATGTGTTAAAGGACAGTTCAGGAGTTTCTGGATTTATTCATCAACCTTAATTATTTGAATTTCATCAACGTTAACTGAATTCTGGATGGCAGTGTGCAGAGCTTCACTTCTGGCGTACGATCGATGACTATTGGAAAAACATCTCATCTCAGATAAGTAGATAATGGTATTCCTATCTTTACACTCCAAAAGTGATTCGTGATTCCGATTGTAAAATTGATAGATTTTCAAGTTTCGTGCCATTGCTGCATATAAGCGTACGGTTGTCTTGTTGTCCACAAAATGCCATAATTTATATCAGTACAATACACGTGTACTGTATTATGTTCGATAATAATTATAATGAGACTACCATTTGTTTGGAAGGACTTTGGGTCGAACTTTTGTAGGCTCAGATCATTTTCGCCTGGGGGGTGGAGTTATTATGTGAAGGAATTGAACATCTTGCACTTTTCTTTTCATGTTACGTTCTTGGAATTAAGCGTCTGAAAACGTTTAGGTGAAGAGGAGAATACCTCGACGTAAATAGTCATAAAAAAGATTCTTTAATAATCATTAAATCCAATTTTAATAGCTAGCTTATATTATTAACCAAGTTAGAAAGCATTATCCCGGATTCTTAGAAGCGCGAACAATACAACCCATCATTCTATTTCATTTTTGAAGAAAATGCTAAAATTCGAAAACACATCAAAACACTACTGTTTTCTGCATTTACATAGTTATCAACTGTATCTGACGCTGCTGTAAATTTTTTAGTTGACAAGGTAGTGTTGATTAAATATTCTTTTTTCTCTGTCTCTCTCGCTCCATGCGGCTGATATATCATCGTTGACAGAAAGGGCAGCCATCTTGGATCGCAATGTACTGTTGGACTCTGGCACAAGTTGACTATTGGAAACAGCAAATCTCAGATAAGTACATTATTTCTACTCTCGTTAACTTTTAACAATTTCAGTGTAAGAATTATGGAAATCTCAGAAACTGATTAACTAGAAGATATTGTCTTGATGAAGAAGCAAATTCTTAGAATAAATATTAACAACAATATGAGAAAATCAGTAACGAGAATATACATTTTTGAACATGGGATGTACTTAAGAGTTACCACTTTGAAAAACTAAATTCTCAGAGTTAACATTTAAAACAATATGAGAAAACATTTTGAGCATGGGACATGTTAAAAGTTATCACTCAGTTCGTTATGCTGAAGGTCAACCTGAAACTATCGAATATTATTTCTCGCAATTCTTGTTTTTTTCAAGGTATTGATGAAGACCATCACCAAAAGTTGCGGAAATGCAGATAAGAGAAAAAATATTTTGCTTAATTGAAATCAATGGTGGTTTCTTTTCGAGAAAAATTTAAATGAAGAGGAAGGGGTAGTAATTAAGACATGACCGCGGCTTGTCAATAAAATCAACTCGTGAATGCTCACAAGTTTTCCCATTAAGCCCGAGATGAATGATACATAGAATTGTTGTTTTGCCTGTATGCATCCTTTACATTTGAGCAATATTCTCGAGAATATAAAGTGAAGTATCTTACTTGAAAGGTTTTAATCTTCCAGTTCGTCACTTCTCACACATCGCAAACTACTTGTAAGAGTGCTGTTTGAGTACAACCGTATTAAAATTACTTTTAAAATTTAAAATAAGATCGCTCTAGAAAGGGCTTCTTCTGTTTTGTGTTTCTGTCGAGTAAAGAAGGATTCTGAATCTTCACAAAAATTTTGGAAAGGCTGTTTTGTTTTTGTCGAGTAAAGAAGGTTTTGAATCTTGAAAAAAATCATGGGCACAGCTAGTCAGACATCCGGACTACAGTAGATCGTTTTTATTGTCATGTCATAAAAAAAAAAAAACAAACAAGAAAATGCGATCTTATAGAAGATAAATAAAGAAGGCACCTGCGGTTTTAGGTCTATGCGCTATCCCAGACTTCAGATATTCGCGTAAATGTTTTGCACAAATTTACAGAGCCCAGTATGGTGCCGCCATATTGGTCTACCTACGTGGTGCACCAATAAGCGAATCTTTGTTTACAATATTTGCTCCATAAGTGATACAGTTTCTGATGGATCTACCAAAACACTAGTTCTAAATATTGAAAGGGCATAGCACGATGAACTGTGTCAAGGAATTTGAACTCGATGTATTGCATACTTTTTGAGCGAGGCGGGTTTAAAAGCTCAAAATTTTACGAAGAATGTATAAGCTCATTAGCGTTTCTGCCACCGAGAAATTTTGTAGTTTTTGAAAGCCAATTTCTCCTCGAATATTACAGCCAAAGAGCCAAAAGCTTCACCAGTTACTAAGTTTCACAAGCTCTTTAAATTGTTGCAGTCAATTCGTGTCTAGCGTGATACCTTCTCCATGCAAAGTGGTATGTTAATGAGGAAAAGTGTCGGCAAAGAAGTCAGCAAAGATTCGCCAATATGGCGGCCGGAAAATAGTGCGATAATCTGGAGCTTACTTGGTTATCTAGGCCACTGTTTGCCTGCACTGCACAAACCTATAAATTAACACTTTACTCCTACTTTTTTATTGCACGAAGGGCTAACAATCATGAGATAAGTATATATTTTTCGACAAACGCGATCGTAGCTTTATGTCCCGCACTGCCATAACTCTAAAATTCAAAGTGCATTTGTTTCCAAACATAGGACGTTATTCTGCTGAAATTTTGCGAAGATATATACTTTTCGCACCTCTTATGCCTGATGAGGATAGAAACTCTGATGGCTCTTTAGGTTTGGATTTTAAAACTTGATGACGTCACATGAAAACGTCCCATTGAATTGAGCATAGAATAGAATCTCCTTATTCAGATCTAATCAGTAATTAGTTCTACAATAATAATTAAGACAAAATCCGAGGGGAAATTGACCAATTTCAGTTTTTATTGGACAAAAACCTTCTTCCAGAATATTTGTAAGTATATTACAGTTGTTTCTGCATTTTCTAAAAGCTTGAGGTATAAATAGTTGCCTGAAATAACACCGAAAACAATTTCCCATGGAGACGTAAGAAAATAAATTTCAAAGTTCAGAGAAGTTGTGCAAACAAAGGTAACATGTCAACAACAGTTTCATTTCACCAGTAATTTCAAGTGTTTCATATGAACTTCAAAATCTGTTTTGGACATTTGGTGTTGTTAGAAATAACTTCCTTTGAGAAGATATTGAAACAGTCGCACAGAGGTTTGCTATACGATGTGAATAATCTCGGTACAAAGTTGTTTTCCACTTGTTACTCGAACGTCTTGTGGATTCCTTCTTAATTACTTGGAGGGAGATTATTAAATGAACTTGGTAAGCAATTGTAAGAGGATACCATGAAACAACTTTCATACCGTCACTGGACTTTTTTAACACAGGATTTGGCAATATGAATTCTACCAATACCACGGTATACAAGCTTATTGAAGTGCCTTTGAAATTAGTTCCCAACTTGTTTTTTACTTGCATAATGTTTACATGTATGGAGCCTTGAGTAAATTTTTTTCCGCAACGTCATGCTTATGAAATCACGTAAGGATACTTTTTTGAATACTGCAACTGACCCTCTCCCGCCACCCCACCCCCCCAAAAGAATGAAAACAGCCAAAATAGTGATGGTTGATGGGGGATTTCAGAATATATTTAGACACTGGACCTTCAAAATCTGTACAAAGCCTTCTGTGGAGGATTAAATCTTTCACAGATTCGTAGATCAGAAAGAGCGAAAAGTTTCAGAAAAACATTTTTATGACTTAATTTAGGTCTACAAGTTAAATTTCGCGGAGAGAACGTTTTTTCGCAATTTGCGGCGATGAGTTCTCTTGCTAAGAATAAAGTTTCTCTCATCAAATTTCCGTGATACAATGTTAGCCGAAAACTGAAGTTCATTTAAAAATTTTACAAAAGAAAATTGTACTTACTTGGGAAAAAACGTTTTGAATGACATTCCGATGGGGAAAGGAGCATTGTTGACAGGCCGCATTATCTATCGGAGGGAACTTTGTGCTAAAATATTCAGAAAATGTTAATTTTAAAGAATATATCATGAGTTATTATAACTGATCATAGAAAGAAAATTAAAACTGTGTTAATACATCGATATTAAAGACATGATAAAAGGTCAGTTAGACGTGGAACAGTTTATATAATTAATAAATGGAATTTCTGTCGTTTATTGAAATCGACTTGAAAGATCATACTTCTTGACTGGTTTTAAACTCATTACTTTGTTTTCAATTTCATTAGAAACTGCACGCGAAAACCTGTGTTTTTCATACATGAAAGAATGAATTTTGAGTTGTGGATAGGAAATGAAATAGTTAGCTTAAATAACGACGATACCTACGCCAGGGACGACCCCTAGAAAGAAAAATGATATTTCTAATCTCTTAACAATCTGTATATCTGCTCCGTACGCCAATTAGTACTTAAAACTTGCTCAAACTAAATATGTAATGCCAGCGATCCATTCCAAAAAAATTTGCCATCCGGACCTACGTTCTTCAAAATGTACAGAATCTGTTCATTTCACGTCACGGCTACAAAATGCACAAAGATTTAAAACGGACGTGCACAGCCATTGTTCTACTCAATAAATCTTTTGTTTGGTGACGTTTTCGTTGCCGTTTTATGTTTTTTTTTCTTCGTTAGGGATTTTTTTATTTCCACAATTACATCAATTACAATTCTTTTTTCAACAATTAAGTTACAGAAGAACGAATAAAGTTTGGTTTACAGAAGTTAACAATGACACCATATTGAATTAATTAAGAAAAAAGATTTTGTCAATTGTTATCTTCATACTTATTTAACTTAACGATTTTCCTTAATAATAGCGTTGTCTACTTTAATTATTAGTTAAAATTGTTTCCTCAAAGATATTCTATTCTTTAAACAAATTCGTTTTATTCGTAATTCCGAGAGCAGTTAACGCAATTTTCCTGTTTTATTTTATTTTTCTTTGGTGACATCTGACAATAAGTGTTTCTGATTTTCGTGAGCGGATAATTTCCAGCTAGAGCTGATACGAAAAGTAAGTGTTCCGCCCATGAGTGGTGAATTCAATGTTTGGGCGTTAACAGGGTCTGAAGACAGATGTCAGCGAGGCATCAATTCTAAACCAAACCCGGTTGTTCACTGCATCACATGACTAAAAAATAAATGTATTATGGCTCTGTTTGACAAAGGGAAATTGTGACAGGCGAGAGAGTTTACAAAACTGTTTGGTTACGTATATACCAGCAGAAGGGGAAATAAATAGACGGCTTTCTTGCCAATTTAGAGTTAAAAACTGACTCTTCGTACGTCACTTGCACAAAAAAGTGACTTGACTCAGCTCGAAAGCTCAATTCAAGGGCACCGCTTTAAAAATTGCAAATGAGCCAATGGATAATAAAGTTATAAAATTGACAGCAGATCAGCAATTAAATCTCTTCACTGAATTAAGACATTGCCAAAGTAGTCAGGTGATGCGAATAAATAATACATCAACTATAAGATATTGTCTTGATGTCAAAATTTACAATATTTATTGCCAAATTTTCATCTTTTGCATATAAAAATATACGAGAAAGAATGTAGCAACTAAGTATTGAATGTTTCATACTTTTGAGTGGAAAAAATATCAAACGTAAGATTTTCTCAAATCGCTCGCATTGTGGGCTGAAATAGCGCCACAAACACCAGCAGCAGATTGTTTTCAGTCGTGTGTCGTGACGAAACTGGCTCTATGCATTGTTAAAGAGGAGGCTTGGTAGAAGAAATGTACAATTTAGAAGCTCTTTGCGGCGTTCTTATTGGAAAAGGTCAGAGAAAAGACGTGTTTGAAAACTTTGTTTAAGTTCAATCTTGACACCAAAATTGCAGTACATGTTCAAGAAGGGAAATCAATGCTCCCAAAATAACCATTACGTTTGATTTAGGAATTCTGGCTTTATAAATTACCCACAGACTGGTTGTAAGAACTGTTGTTGTGGTATATTGTGTAGATTTCATCTCGATACAGTCGTTTTCTAGAGCATTAAATGAAGCGGCTGCAATTGTGGCAGCTCGACTTAGCATGTTTTTTTTTTTAAAAACTAAATGACGACTAAGATGTTCAACGACAAAATAGGAAAAAAATTCCAAAGTAATACCAGGAGTGCGAATTTAATTCCTTGCATGGTACAGTCACATGAAAAATGATAAGGAAAAACAGTACTTTTATTCTAAGGGTCCTGTACAAAAAAAGTTAAGGTTGTGAAGTTCTTAACTGGTGATTTGTAGAAGAAAAAGTGAGAAACTGTTGAACTGTAATTCAGAGGTGGATTGTTTATAACTTCAAGAGAAAGATATCTTTGCGATTTCGATGCAAACGAAGATGTGATTTTCCAGCATTCTCTCCGCTCCAGTTTTCACGTATTGTTCCTAGAAAGCGATAACAAATTCAAGTTAAAAAGTCGTTCATCGCTGAAACGTGTTATGTCGATTATAGAAATGAACTCTATTATTTCCAAGAAATAGTGATCGACAGCTCATTTCTCCTTTCTGCAGATGATGAGAATTTCAATTAATTTCAGTTAATTACAATAATATTAATTTCAATAAGATGATGAGAAAAAAGGAAGTCATCAACTTTGGATCATTGTCTTGATGGAGCAGTGAATAGGCCATTTCCGAGTTTACCTTGTCCTTCTGTTTGAAAACGAGTTGTCGTGCAAAACCACTTTTGCGATGGAAGGCAAATTTCACTCTCGATAACTGATTTTTTTCTAATTTCTTTGTGTACGATGACAATTAAAAAGTAAGATGTTCGATTTGCAGACACGTGAGTTAAGTTATAATTATCCATTTCCAACGTTCAATAGTGCTGCCCACTTTGTTGCAAAAGTAAACAAGAAGTAAAGTTATATTATTCCATAATGATGATTAGTTTTCGATTTTCCATTATTTTATTGTAACCACAAATAATTTGGCAACACTCTGTTAGAAATGCTGCGGGTTAGCTTAAGGCATTTAAAAATTATTCAGTAACTTTAAGATTCCTGGAAGGAATATAGCCTGGAATATAAGATACTTCCTTTTGTCGTGAACGGATATTAAATTTTCCAATTAGTACCGATAAAAAGTGGTAACTCCATGCATGTTTGGAGCGTTTCTAGCTACGGTCTTGAGAGAGGTGTCGACGAGGTATCAAATTCCCCAACAAACCCGTTCTCTGTATAAAATGATTTACTATACACGACAAGTTCAGTGAGAAAATAAACGCACTCTGTTTAATATGTCTGACAGTGGGAAACTGACAAGCGAGATAGTTTACAAATCTGATTTTGCCATCAGTCTCCAAAACGAAATAGAGCTTTTTCTACCAATTTTGAGTTTAAAATATGTTTCTTCACACTTTAGTTACACAAATAAACAGTAATTTGAGGTTCACTTAAAGAATGGCTTGATTTAGCTCGAAAGATCATTTCATGGGCACTTTATAAAATAGTAAATGAGTCAAGTTAAATGCTTTGTCTTACGGATAATAAAGGTTTAAAATTGACAGTGGAAGAGCAATGTGTTACTCACGTAGAAAATAGCGGCAAAGTAGAACTGAATGAACTTTTCAAGTCCCAAGAACTAGAAATCAACATACAATTTCTCCTAGCTGTCTTAAAACATTCTCAAAAAGTCAAGTGATGAGAATGAAGAAATAAAGCAACTGTATAGGACATTGTCTTGATATCAAATCTGACAACATTGCCGAATTTTCTAGTATAAGTTTAGTCAGTGTATGCATAGATACCATGTGAGTTCCTTGCTATTTCTAAGGTAGCTGAAGTAGATCTACGGTTCTTGTTCATTTTAGCAAAACACGTTGTTAACTTGACTTTCTATAGAATGATAATAGAATCCTGGTTAACGGATTTGGCGATAAAGTAGCACCCAAATATTGATGGCAACCTATCAAACCTAAAAGATACGAATAGCTTGTGTATATCAAAAGAAATTAAGAAAGAAAAACTTAACATAGAGATTTGAAATTGTTGCGCTCATTCTTGTTAAACCAGTACGGTTGGTAAATTAGCATATAACCTCTCAGGGCACGTATTTTCAATTGTCTAGATAGCCCTTACACTTGCCTTCTAACTGATCAATAATGATAATTCTTGTCAACAGGTTCACAGAGATTAGACGGATCCGTTACGAAAATGGGCTGCAGCACTTATCAATATTAAATTCAACCACCTTAAAATAACGTGTTAAAAAAAGGAGGTGAGCAAGTCTTCGAAAAGAGTTAAGTGACTTTTTGGGAAAACATTACTGAATTTTTGAAAGCTATTTACTCAATAAAAAAGACTTGCAAGGTAGCTTTCATCAGCATTTTCTTCCCTGAAACAATGTGAATCAAAGTACAATACTTAAGTGAAATTTCGCAAAGCCTTTCCTAGTGTTAAGAAGGTGTAAGGACTAATTAAAGGACTCACAACAAAAAGCTCTTGAAACCTTCTGATCCATTAGAACATTAAGTAACGAAAAAAAGATATATAAACAAGCTGCAAACTAAGTTTGCAGCCAAATCTTGTGTCCTTGTCCATTACTTAAATACTAAAACAGTATGTTAATAAATAAAGATCTAAACCCCTTTAAATGATCGCAACATGTCAACCTCACATATCCCAACATTGTTGCGCGTAACATGTTGCGCGCGCTTGATCACCCTGTTGAGATGTGTTACGACATATTACGTGCTGGCGGCTCATACTTGACAAAAAACACCAAACATGTCGCAACAGGGTGGCCAAATACGCACAACACGTTGGGAGGAGGTGGTGGGGAGCAAGATGACTCTTTTCCCCATCTTCCTCCTCCACGGAGGACAAAGGAGCGAAAAAGAGTCATCTTGCACCCTACTACCTCCTCCCAACGTGTTGTGCGTGTTTGGCCACCCTGTTGCGAGGAGGAGGTAGTAGGGAGCAAGATGACTCTCTTTCCCCCTTCCTCCTCCCCAGAGGAGGTGGTAGGGAGCAAGATGACTCTCTTTCCCCCCTTCCTCCTCCCCAGAGGAGGTGGTAGGGAGCAAGATGACTCTCTTTCCTTCCTTCCTCCTCCCCAGAGGAGGTGGTAGGGAGCAAGATGACTCTCTTTCCTTCCTTCCTCCTCCCCAGAGGAGGTGGTAGGGAGCAAGATGACTCTCTTTCCTTCCTTCCTCCTCCCCAGAGGAGGTAGTAGGGAGCAAGATGACTCTTTCCATGGTTAATTTATTGATGTATTCACTTTAGTTAATGACGCCAGGAATCGTAATAAATAAAGTGCAAATGTTTTTATTATTAACAGTGATTAACCTCTACCTTGCTTGGAGGGAGGATTACTTTGCTTTTAAATTTAGTTTAATTCAAGGTACATTTTCTATTCCCAAAGTGGAGCGCAGTGCCTCAAGAAAATTGTTAGTGAGAGATACCCCTGCACGATGTTTTGGGCTCAGTGGTTTATCTTTTGGCTAAAATTCTCCACTATCTTACTGCGGAATATTGTTCGAAGAGCATTAATTTCTGTTCCTCAAACCTCCACTCCCCTGAATGAAACAATCACGCGTGAGGAATAAATTTCTTCCATAATCCTTTACTTTCCTAGGAAGGAAATTTGGAGGGAAGTCTTAACCATAATCTCTTAATCTTTCCTTAAAAGTCAAAAGTGGTTACCGTTTTGAGTAAAACTTCCTCCCAAAGAAATTTTGTTAAGACGGTCAAGGTTTAGGAAATGGCTGTAAGACTAGACTGCTTATTTATGCCCATAGTGTCGACACAGTGTAGTTTAGTCTTACCGCTACTTCTTAACCTTTAACCCTCTCAGAGAAAAGTACTTTGGGAGGAAGTCTAACTCATATTACAACCCCTTTTTGAACTTTAAAGGACTAGTGGAGGATTATAGCTGAGAGTTAAACTTCCTCTCCAAATATTTTTTCTAGGAAAGTAAAGGATTATGGACGAGATTTAATCCTCCTTCGCGATTGTTTAATACAGGGGATTGGGGGTTTTGGGGGACAGGATTTAAGACTCTTCGAACAATCTTCCCCTGTAAGATGGTGGGAGATTTTTGGCCGAAGATAAACTACTGTGCACAATGGCTCGTGTAGGGGTATCTCACGATTTTTTGATTATCTGATGTTTTTTTTCTGGCATTGCCCTCTGCTTTGGGAATGAGCAATGTTCATTGGATTAAACTGAATTTAAATGCAAAGTAAAGGACAACGACACAGGTTTAACCGCATTCACCTTTCTGGTTCTGCGGCATATTTTTTTCTACAGTTATTTTCTAAATAATATTTTATAACAGGAAAGTGTAAGAGCTTATTGGAGTCTAGTCTTTAATTTGCTCTTTGCACCTTCCATACATCAGCTAAGTTTACTTTCGTTATTTGCGAAAATCTCTATCTTTTTATTCTTCCCTCATACAGACTTGATATTATATATATTCACGTCCGCTTCATTTGTTAATCAACTATTCCATCGTAACTTACTATGAGGATCGACAGATTTACGATAAACTGAGTACATGTAATTTTCTTAAAGTTTATTTCCAAGCTCAAAGAGAGTTTATTTGAAAGTGTTTCTGCATTTGTCTTTTTTTTTAACCAGTTGTTCGCTGTGGTGTATCATTGTTCACTTTCTTTACTATTCCTCAGGCTACCTGTTGATGGAATCAAATATTAACAGCTCATCAGAATGTGTCACGCTGAATCAACATGTATTATTATGCGATGGACTGTCGGAGTGAGGGTGCTGCTGCGATACTCTTCTACTTATTCTATATTTTCTTTCCAAATAAAACTTACGGTGCTTTCATATATAATGAAATGTTCACAAGGTAACGCTAGCTTTTGGCTTCAGAAAAAAATAAACAAATACTAAGCAAAATAAACTAGTTGTTTAAATATAGAACTCTTACTAAATGATTGCCAATTAAATCTCTGCACTTTAAAACGTCACCATAGTGTTATCGAGCGCAGAATGAACTGTCTTTTGAGTCCATCTTTCAGCTTTGTCCGAACGATTATCATTTTTTGCAGACAATCTTCAACTACTGATTAATAATGATCGTACAAGATATACCTTAGCCAATCAGAATGCAGTATTGCATCAGTATAATCCGGTAGATTTGTACTAATGATAAACAGATTACTGTACCGTTGTCAAGCACAAAAACTGTTGGTTATTAATTCTTACATAATGATCAAGAGTGATCACAATAAAACGTTTTCATGAAATCATTATGAAGACTGTTTGATTTTGTGAATTCTTTTGTTAGAAAACATTTTTGGACCTAGAAATTTTAAAGTTAAAATTGTAAATTTAATTTTCAAAGTTAAAACTTTAACTTTGCAGCAACTATTTACCTCTGCTGGCATGTTGACACGACCTTGTTTCCTTACTTATGATCAACAACACGCTCTGCCTCGATCTGAACCAGTAGGGAAGAAATGACTTGCATTTAATGTCTTTTTTCAGGTTTTCTGAACTGCACTTAACAAATCTTAAGAAAGAAACTGACATATTCATTTCCACTTGTCCTATTCGCATCCTTGGATGGGCCGTGGCACAATATTTCTCTGCAAAAGAAGTCGAGTGATACAAAACTTAAGCCCTGCAAAGGATAGACGAACATGATTAAAATTCAAAAGGCTTGTTCAAAAGTTCCAAAGTAAAAATTAAGGCTAAATGATAATTATGTCTTGAAACCTTTACTCAGTAATACTGCTTGTAAATACTTCTTGTAAAATCACGGTACCTGTAAGTGAGATTAGTTTTTAGCTTCTGATATATAATAACGTTTTCCAATAACTTCCCTAATCTTCCCTATGTCGAATCGATGTGAAAATTATACACTGATTTGCTAAAATGAGCTTAGATCAGGAGCCATAATCGGGGAGGGAGACCGTAAGCGCCCGCTATTTCCAGTATTGGGGTTGTTCCTATCATATGGTAGAATTTTGCTATTTTTAGAACAAATCGAAACATCGCCCGCGGCACACGCGCGTACATGCTGCAAGGTTTTTTGCGGATGTCGCGCGCGCAGGAAATAGCGTCTGAAATTCTCGAAATTTTTAATGCTTTTGGCCCACAACTCAGCGGGTTTATGTCTATTCAAATTTTGCTTAAGTATTGTCGTCGTAAGGTACACCAATTTGACTGAAGTATTACACACTGTCGAATTTAGGTGTGTCCCGTTTTATATCACCGACCAAGTTGTGTTCCGCTGCTTCTTTTATAAGAGCTCCACATTACTCCACTCTAAACTTCAGATATGTTGAAGATTAATAGCTTTTCCACAACACAGCAAAAAACTAGTTGGATATATTTGGATATCGCAGCGTTTTAGTACTTCAAAGTTTCCCTCCTCTTGCCACACGCTGGCGGGGATTTCGCCAGATTCTATCGCGACCGAAAGTAATAAAAAATTGCAAGTTTACGTTTAGCCTGAATTGTAAGCAACGCTTGATGTTTCATCAAGGTCCAATTATCTTACGACTGTAGATACTGCTAAGCTTTGTTTGTGTAAAAATCCAATAAATTGTCTGTTGTCGATGAATAAGAGCGCCCGCCGATGCGTGTTTTGTACAGTCAGTAAACATGGCAAATTGGACTTCCGCACTTTCGAGTGAACATCGAACATCGAACATCGAACTCATACAATATCTCTAGTTTTTAAATATGTTTCAGGTTGATAAATGTTTAAGAACATATTAAAAACTTAGCTGAAAATATGTGAATACAGCAGAAATAATCAGCAAAGTTACGATGACGCCTTCTTTAATCAACTCGAACAACGATTTCGATTCAGTATTGGTTGAGTTATGTATTTTATTTTCGCAGTATAAAATTTCACTACCTTCAAGAAACACACATGATGTTAGTAGCTTTTTGGCGTTGGTGAAAATTGTTGCAGAATCTCAGCACAAAATATTTGTAGACAAGTGAAAACACCGGCGACTCGGACTTGAAAGTGCACGCCCTGAAGCTACTTGTACGCGTCAGACTTTCCATCCAAAAACTTTTGCAAACTTGGCAAACGAGCAGAAACAATAAGAAACTATCAAAAACAGGTTTTGGTTATGATTAATTGAGAAATTCACAAATTACCTCGATACCAGAGTGGAGAGTTTTACGTAAGCTTTATTCTTAAGTCAGAACAAGCAAAAGCTTACGTGAACAACTAGCACGAGAAAATATTTTTCATTCACAGCGCGAAATTGAAGTCTGATCTTGTTTTCGATCCTGAAAAAAACTCACCTTTTCCATTAGTTCGAACAGAGCATGAAACTACATTTAAGCGCCCTGGTTCTTATTCCCTGTCATCGCTGTGAAAAATCCGCAACAGAATCTCACAACTCTCGCCTTTTGATCACGCAACAAGGCAACATCTGTCACAATATTGCCTTCTATATTCTTTATTTAACAACGCAACGGGTACTACACGACAACACGAGCGGACAATGTGGCGGATACCAGAGGTTCTACTTCAAGCTCCCGAGGCCCGATGGGAGCACGTGGCATGACGTAATATGACAACATCCACGCGAGAACCCACGAAATGTGCGTAGATCCGTACGGATATATGTCGTCAGCTGGCGCAATTTGTTCTAAAAATAGCAAAATTGTCCCATATCATTGGTGCGCGCAGATCCCAATACTATGACTCCTCCTTAGATTGAAGATTGTTTATTTTTACGGGAATCGACATTCCAAGGAAGCGGCAAACTGGGCGCGCACAATTAACAGACTATGGAAATTCAAAGCTTTCTAAAGTTTTCGATTTTATCTATTTTCCATTTCATTAGTACATTTCATATGTATAAACAGTAGCTTTGACACCTTTTGACCTGTGTACTTGTTTTATTTATCTATTTTCTCAGGGTCCATTTTTGTTTGCTGTTTTGTTTTAAAATGTATCGCGACCATTACTTCAATTTATCATTTCAGCTACCCTGTGAGAATAGCGTCACATATTTATTCTAGCTGGAATGTTATTTGTTTGTTGTTTGTTTGAATACCGACACAAAAACTTTATTCACATGGAACAAACTGTTGTTTTCTTGAGAAAACGGAAAATACTCAAACTACACTTTGAAATCCATGTCAGTGAAACATCGCTACATCGAAAACATGACTTTTCTCTCAAGGCTTGAGCGCAGTCGTGCTCGGACACAGGCAAGTATTGAAACCAAACAACGCTCGTAAATATTTTCAGCCACCTGAAAAATTAATTCTGTTGTCTCTGTTCTAAAAGTTAATGTTCACATTAAATGGTGTAGCAAGACACTGAATTGCCCTAGTCGATGATATTTTTTTCATTCACTTCCATGTTTAGCATTGTACTTATATCAGTTATACAGACGAAAAAGTAGTGCATGTCTATATAGATTTTGGTCAAGCCTCGAACATAAATGACCAAAAAATGATCGTGTTTACCAAAGCGCAGTTATAATTGTCACGCCGATAAAGTCATGAGCTCTATCAGTCGTTATAAAATTAAGTTGCTGTTCGTTCTTGAAGGTCTGACAATACTATTTTAAAACACAATTGATTTTGAGCAACTCCTTCTCTAAATTAAATGAATCGCCTTTAAAGTTCATTTGCGGCCTCGTATAAGGAAAGCATTGTTCGCACTGCAAAATATCATTGTTCTATTAAACTGGAATTGTTCTCGTAAATTGTCGTCAATGGTTCTCTGTCTGCAGCGTAAGTGGAACACTCCCTTCTTAAATCTTCGTTCGCAAAGCCAAGCCGAGAGTAAGCTGGAATGCTACTTTAGAATCGTTGTTTTTCACAATGTTTATTTAAAAGTAATTTTGTAACAGTTACTAGTACCACCAGGTTTTTGTTCTGTTAAATTTGAATTCAAAATGTCAGGAAATAGGACTTCAAATTTGCATTGCGGTGAATATTCGGCCGTTTCAAGTTGTCCCTTAAAATAACAAATTGCGTTGTTCAACCTTTCAATTCAGTCTCAAGCTCAAAATATTAATTTTCCCCATTGATTGTCACACGTTTCTTTAGTTGTTATTTCTATGAATTTGGTAACATTTTCTTTGGAACAAACTTGACAACGCAGAGAGGTACGATGAGAGTATATTTTGATCACTGTTGGATTGAACCCGTTAATGGTAAACGACTTAGTCTAGAGAAACAAGAAAACGACTTATCTGAAGTGAGATATTTCCAGTGTCCAAGAGCTAGCACACTGCAATCCAAAATGACTACATATTCCTTTGAAAGGACACTTAACCTGGAAGAAAAAAGGAAATTACACATCAACAAAAAAGCTGGTTATTATTGACTGTATCGCTAAACCCTTACCGTTTCACAATGTTCTTACGAAAGTTATAATAATTAATGATTTCATTACGTCGTTAGACAAGTCTTCAATCTTCAACAAGTAAAGTTAGATACCGTAAATCCTCGAATTAGCGCCTCCCGTAAAATAAGCGTCCCTTCGAATAAGCGCCCCTCCTATCGGCCAAAATAAGCGCCTCTCCTCGAATAAGCGCCCCCCCCCTGTCTTCTCCTAAATTTGAAATAAGCGCCCCGTTGCGCTAATTCGAGGATTTACGATGAAACAGTTTGGTGGACAGTTACCGGAGCTCCCGCAAAAATCAGACTGGCGACATTTGCGAGTTCCTGTGTCACTGACAGAAATATCACCTCACGAATTAAATTCTTCTTACTGATTACAATATACCCTGATTCCAGTATTTTCTCTCCAAGATGCTTAACAAGGGTCAGCAAGGCATTGATATAGTCAGACTCTGATCACTCTTTGAACTGAAACCGTTCAATGGTAAACAGAGAAGAAAACGACTTATCTGCAAAAGGGTGTTTCCAATGGCTGTAAACTTGAACCAGGTTTCAAGAGCTCATACACTTTGATCCAGCAAGCTACACTTTCTATTGAAACGGTGTTTGCATTCAACCTGGTGATAAAAAGAGCAAAGAGCAACAAATTAAGATACTTTTCAACGATGAATGAATCTCCAGTTGTGTTAATTTCGAATATTTGCCCCTAAATACACATTTACAGTGCTTTTCTAAAGCATTACGTTATTGAAATTAATGAACAAATCTCTCGCAATCGTGTTACTTTTAAGAATTCGTTCGGACATCAGAACAATTCCTCATTGCCCAACCGGTATCTGAGAGTTTATGGGTTCGAATCCCGTCATGGACTGAGATGTTCAATTCTTTGCCACACGCTCACCACAGGATCAAAATTTCATCTTTCAGTACTCCCGATCAGATTTCTCTACAGGATTACAGTTATTAAGGTGGTCAACGACAAATTCAAGTAAAATAAAGAAAGGGTTAACTTATCTGAATTAAAAGATTTTTTCCAATATGTCATAGTGCACCAGCGTCCAAGAATTACACACTGTAATCCAAAATGGCCACACTTTCTCTTTAGTATCCGAGTTCACCTGGTAAAAAGGAGATTAAACATAAAAGGAGCTATTTTTTCATCAACAAATGCGAGTCGTGTTTATAAACTTAATAGCAGACAATTCTGCAGTGACTTCTTAAAGCAGGTATCAATACTGTATGATATAATTATTTAAGAAAACACTACATTTTTGTTGGCTGGCAAATCTCAAATAAACTTCCTGGTTTTGCCGAGGACATTAAAATAGTTGAAAATTTTCTCTGCAAGATACTTTGAAATGTATTGACATGGAAGGAGATTTTATTAACTTTGGACTGAAACCGAAAAAAACGGAAAATTTGAGGTGCTGGACTTATTGTGGAGAAAAAGTAGTTTCCAGCCATTAGCAAGCAGTGAACTACTGATTGAAACCACTGAGTCCAAGAGCCAACGAAGTTGCTTTTCTTGCACTGGAAAATTTTCAGTCCTTCGTTTCATAAATTTGCCAGAAACCAAGAGAGGCAAGTTGAAGATAAATTTCTAAAACCGGCAAAAAGTATTTTATGAACGTTACTGCTGAGCTTTTGGTGGTACATTTAGACAACATTTCTCAGTTAACGAATAGAAAACTGCGAAGATAATATCTGGTCTATCTGAATCAAGATGTTTGCAATACTTAACTTGTACCAAAGAACATTAGAGCCACGCACTGTCGTACAAAATGGACTTGTTTTCTCTCAGCATATCTTTCTTAAAACCTACATGAAAAAGAAAAGAGGAAGCTTTGATATACTGACTTAAATTGCGTTAGGTTTAGGAATTTGGTCAAAAACAATGCAGAGCTAGCGGTTTACAGAGACATTTAAAGCATAAATGTTACTCAGGCAGCGTTTGAACGCACAATGCAGTATAAAATTATTATTTTTTTGCTACATTTTCCCTCAGGATGTACTCAACATGATAAAAGAAAATTAATTATTTTCTTTTTTGGACTGAGACTGTAAATGATATACCGGTAAGACAGAAGAGGCTAGATAAGAAAATTATGACGAGCTTACCTGTTCAGATGTCGTCTGCCTGCATCGAAGGGTAACACACTATAATCCAAAATGGCTGCTTTTTCCGGGTTCAATGCATTCTGTGTTCAACCTTGGAAAAAAGAGAGATGTCAATAAAAGAAGTACTTCTCCTTTTATTCAATAGTACAGTCTTGCAATTAGTGTACAATTTTGCTATTTTCAGGCTATTTAACAATTATTCCATGAGACCGCGTTGGATATGAAGTGATTAATAACCAACGAGCGCGTAGCGCGAGTTGGTTATGATCACTTCATATCCAACAAGGTCGAATGGAATAATTGTTTTAGTATATTCTCAAATCGGGTTTTTGCCGCCGATTTTTATTTCAACAATTTTACAAAGCGGTGAAAAAAACATACAACTTCCGGTCACATGCGCGCCGTGATCACCTGATTATTACATCACTGAATGAACTGAATGAAATTTGACAGCTTCACAAACGACAAACTGTGGTCAACTGTTAAACAAAATCAACCTTGAAATATTCAACCGTTCAAATGCAAGGGAAAAAGACCGCTTCGGAAGCTTTCAAGTGTTTAAATAGTGTTCAAAGTTCAGGAAGATTTACCTGATTCTCCGCCTCCGTAGTAGTTGTGAACTTGGACATTGCAGTTGAAGAAAACCTGCGGAAAGCTTCTTCGCTCGCTTTGCCGAACCTCGGTGTTTACGAACTGATTTTGGACTAAAACTGTCCCTTCACTTTGAGGTTGCCGTTCTTGCTGGCCGTGGCATTGGTTTTCTTTCTCAGCTGCAGAGATACCAGTGCATGGGGAAGCTTCAGAGGCTCCGGCTGAGACAAAATCACTGAGAACGTGCGACATCTTCTTTTGCTGTTCTATGGATGGGCGATCATTGTACGATTCCACCGCCTGGTCTGATCTGTGTCCCGTAACAGACTTTATGTGTCTGGTTTCACAGTTATGGTCAGACAGAACTGTAACTGCTGTCGCCCTGAGGCAGTGGTTGGTTAGATGGGGCTCTATGCCAGCTCGCCTGCTCATATTTTTCAACATGTTGTCCAGCATGCTCGAGCCAACCGGCGAGTTGCAATACCAGATTTTGTCATCTGTTGGACTGAATTTCTGACTTTGGCCGTCTCTTGGTTTTTGGAAAAGAGCTTCGGAACTCGGGTTCAGGTGATGTAGGTAGTTTTTGATTGTTTTCACTGGGCACCTCTGAGAACCAGCAACGGCAAAGATCTTCGCGTCGGATTCATCCTCAGAGTCTCCAAGGCCGCCTTGATGATTTTTTGTGCTGCGCAGTGAACCAGGCTGTCGTCTGTTTAACTCAAAATACTCGACACCTCTAGGCGTTGTTCTTAGGGAGAGCATTCCAGGGTTCAACTGCCGCTGATTTTCTCTTCCTCGTCGTCCGAAGAAAAGGGTGAGATAAAACCATGCCGTTCTCTGCAGTTGGGCTGGATTTTGACTGTCGGCCGGCCCAAGTTCGCCGCTTTCAAAGAGCCTCTGGATTTGATCTTTTGACACTGCTTTCTTATGGACAACTCCAGCTATTTTACCCGTCTTTCTGAGATCCTTTACAAAGGCATCCAAAACTTTATTGGCTTCGGTAAACACAGCGTCGGAGATGATAGAAAAAGGCTTGTTGTTTTGTGGCGAGCGAAGAAAGCGATCTATGGCGGCTCGAATGGACTTCATGGATGTGTTTTTGTAATACCTCCCGTCTTTCTTCCTTGCGGAGGTGTAGAAACATTTAAGGCATTCATTTAGCTCCTCTTTGGACATGTCTTCAATTCGTTTCGAAAATTTTGTGGCAACAGGACTTGACAGCCATTCTGTAAATAACGAGGTAAGAATTTTTGTCGTTGTTACGAATAAATTATCAAAATATCGACAGTGAACGTAACAATTGTTGCTAGTTTTTGAGTAAAACTCCCACATACGTACCATTAAATATGTTCATGCCGAACTTTGTGGCTTTCTTCGTTTTTTCTGGGATAGCATTGTCTAATATCTCTTGAAGTTTAGAGGGAGACAGCTCCTGAAACCTGCCAGTATCGGCCATTATGGAGAGCTGAAGTTAAAAACTTCGTGCGGAAAATTTTTAAACTTGGCGCATTATTTTCCATATTAGGTAAAACTCCGACTAATGGCTCATAGTCGGAGTTTTTGAGCCAATTAGAGAGCTAGAAATGCAATAGTCGGAGCTGAGAATATACTAATATATTGTATTCGCTAGCCTGAAATCAAGACAATACTTTATAGTGGTTACTGGCTTTCTTTTTGCTTAGAAAATTTACTGCGTACAAACGTGTTAGTTCTGGGACTCTGGGGGTATATTGTATTTCCTGATCAATATTGCTTTGAATTAAATCGTTTACCAGGGAAACGACGAACAAATAACAAAACTACAATGTACTTATCTGAAATCAGTCATTTCCTATGGTCAACTTCCAGGTTGCGCTAGAGCCCAAGAACCACAACCAGCAATCCAAAAAGATTTCGGTTACGTTTTAATTTAAATTACCATATACTAGAACAAAAAAAAAAAAAAAAATATAGAATTGTAGCAAGGGTCAAACTGAACCATAACAATACATTTATCGTGATAACTACTTGTTCTTAGTCAGAATTTTTAAGTCAAACTTTGCTATAAGGTCAGATCATACTTGTAAATTAAAGATAAAGTAAAACCTAGAATTTACCTGAAATTAGAGTTGATCGCAACAAGCATAAAGAGGCTGATAAGGAGAGAACGGAGCTCCAAAGCTGAACACGGCTGTTCATAATGGTTACATTTCCTTTGGATACCCCTCTGTTCGTTTAGTACGAGGCGGGAGAGACGAAACTGTCAAAAAATATATTCAGTAGGTCAATCAGTTAGCTAGTTAGAAACCGGCCATACAACATCGGTCAATATCGCCTGCATTAAAAAACTTCTTAATGTTCTCTTAGAAGTATTTTATTTGGAGTGAGATAGTTTTAATGTTTCCGCCAGAATTCAAAGCAAGTTTGTTCAAAATTGGTTCTATATTCGTCAAGTAATTTCTGATTTCACGCAAATTATGAAAATACGAGGATAAATAAACAATAGCCACAATGCAATTATAACTCAAATCTGCCTTTATGTCTGAAATTCTAACGAAATGTTTTGATATTACTTACCCGAAAATGTATCAGAAATCAATCGTGGAGAAAAGGACAAGGATGGCTGCCCAACATCTCAACAAAGTCGCGCCCAAAGTAAAACCGCCTAAATCAACTCCAGTTAAAAACTTCACGAGCAGTTAGTTCAGCGATTGTATTGAAACAAACTGTTCGTACACGAGAAAAGAATTTAAATCCTCAGGAAATATTATTGACGTAATTTTAAAACTGTTGATATTAAATCAGTCAGATCTTCATACCCTTAGCAACTCAGAGCATCGGAGCAATGGACAACAAGCCGGGTCTAAAACACAGGTCACATTCCAAAGGTCAGGAGTAGAAATCCCTACTCTACTGATGAATAACTATGCCAAAAGTTTCCCCTCGATCTAAAACAACATTTTCGCAAAGTACTAGGGCTAATTAGGGCTAGGAGACTGAATCTTGGTGCTGTTTGTTTATCTGAAGCACAGTGACCTGTACTCTGACCTGTGGAATGTGACCTGTAATTGAGATCTGCCGTGGACAACATAAAACAGTTACAAAAACGACGAACGAGAGAGCTAGTAAATTAACTTATTTCTGAAATGTGGTATTCAGTAAGAAACTTTCAAACCTACTATTCCGATGTGCTTGTCTAAACGCACTTGGTAATTCTTTATTCCGAAAGTTTCACACCCTCCCAGTAATCAACAATTTCTTCAATGTGTGGACGTAAAAAATTGCTCATCGAAATGGCTATACTAAACCACTAAACTGCGGAAAAGTGCAGGCGTAGCGAAAAGCGAACAAGGACATGAAAAGAGAAAACGAAAGCGTAGACTTATCTGCGAAGGGGAGTTCGTACATCCACAAAGATACTGCTTCACCTCTACATCACACCGCGGTTTCTGACACTAAAATGAACGGGATGTCCTTTGAGACTTCCTTAAATACGCGATTAAAATTCATTCCACCTACTAGAAAAGTGTTTGCTGCATCAGAATATTTCATTGAGATTTCTGTGCGTCAAACAATAGAGCATACAGTGATATCATTAAAAAAATATCGAATAAAGCACGCACTCAGTCGTAAGTTATTTTCTTCTAAAAAAGCACAGGTATTTCAAATGAAATTCGTTGAATAGTTTTCAAGAAGTTGACTCTTGAAGTCGTGTGTGATATCTTTAAAAACCCCAAGGAAAGACTGAACATGTGTCTTCGGGAGCTTGAAATTCATCGCCGCGTTTTAAATGCACAACGTGTCTTGTTCTCAGTTGTGTTGGCATTTTACAGAGCCAAGCCCTGAAAATTGAAGGTGTGAGATGTTTACCAAGATAGGCACGGAAGGCGTGCTCGGACTATTCGGTGACAACACTGGGACTGTAAAATTGTGTAAAAGCAAAAAATATAAACATATCAAAAATAATTCTGATAAATGTATTTAACATCAATTTTGTCTTGAATTCCAAACATGATTTGTTTCCCACAATGGAAGGATTCGAGTTAGAGACAAAACTAGAGGTCCAGAACAATGCTTTTCTCTGACTTTCCCTTGATAAAAATAAAATTTCTCTAATCAAATAAATAACAGATAGAGTAACGAGTAGTAATAAGAGAATTAACCAAATACCATTTTGTAATCCAGACCATTATTTTCTTGTTTTAACTCCCCCACCGTAATAACCGAACCTCGCTTGCTCGCTTCGGTTATTACGGTGGGAGGGAGTTAAAACAAGAAAATAATGGTCTGGGTTACAAAATTTTATTTGGTTAATCCTCTTATTACGACTCCTCTTATTACTATTGTGAAGAAACAGGGGAGCGCCCGAACCGAATTAAACGGGATAACCGGGGAGAGGGATTCACTATTTAGACATAACGCGATCTGTGTTATACTGTTCGAACACCGGACATGAACTGTCAACTTTCCGAGGCCATCCAAAACCCCCCTCCAGAGCTTCGTGAGACAATTTACAAGGAGTATCTCGGAATAAAAAGGAGGCAAAAAAAAGGAAATGGGTTGGGATGAGGTACATGATGATATTGAAGAGGCGCCCTTTTGTGAAAAACGATCAAGAATTGTAAAGGTCATGTTTTACCGTAAATGCAACTCCTGTCGCCTAAAAGGACTATGTTACGAGTGCTATAAAAATGGAGTAAAACACTATCTCGGCTACCCCATATATGACGAGAACGACTACGCCGAAATCTTTCAGAAATTTTACTGAGCGGCGGCGATATTAACCTTCGTTCGAAGCAAAAGTTTTGTTTTGAAATCTGTGAGTTGCGTGACATTTTTCTCAGAAAGACTGGAACCAAATATAAATATTCCCCAGGCCCTTGGACGAGCAGTACTGAAAACATGGAGGACAACTAAAGATTTTTTTGTTTGGGCCGAAAAACGAACCAGAACAGAATTACCAAAATACGCTCAGTCAACGCGCTGTAAGTTATTTTCACCACAGAAGATGTCGAAGTGAATCGAGCAGGAGAAAACTATAAAATAACAAGATTTGATCCCAGCGTTCGATCGATCGGAACATGAAATATTCCTTGAAAAAGGGACTCAATCGAGCTCGTTTAAGTTTTCTCTGCTTCTCGCATGGCTTCAACGACTTGATATGTTATCTGTCTGGCCTCTTTCTGCCAAACGGGTGTAGAAAGTTCCATGAAAATAAAGCAAATCGCGTGGAAAAGCACAAGCATTTTGGCCTTCAGAAGTATTGTTAGAATATAATTTATTCAGCTAATCTCTAATTATAGTTCATGATATCTTGTGTTAACTACATGTAGATTATAATATTATGATATGTTATTTCTCTTGTCTACAATGTTTATATATTCTGTAACTCAAAGGTACACTCCATTGTATTGGCAGGGTAATGAGAAAAGACTGTACGAGTTTATAGTGAGACATTTCTTAGCCTGCTGTTCTGAGGTAAGAAATTTCACATTATGCTTTGCTAAAGATACATTAATATTGCCTGAAGTTGTGAATTGCGAGCCATATCATAAACTGAACTGACTCTTTTTGTCAGGATGCCAAAGGTCAAGAGACAAACGTGGAAATAGAGATTGCTGGAGAAAAGGTGAGTTGACATCCTAACTTGTGAAAACAAATCATTTTGGGTTTACTGTGCCATGCATCCTACCATTACCACTTGAGAAAGTTTTTGCTTAAGGTTTGAATTTTTTTGACAACTTTTTGCTGGCCTCTGTTTGAACCAGCAAATCAAAACATGGGACTGTTGAAGGTAAAGATGTTAAATTGTGAAATTCAACATTTCAAAAGTCTCAATCTGTGAACATTTGAAACCAGCAGGAAGTTTGCACAGTTTGATATGCAGTTTCAAACGAAAGCCATCAGAAGTTTTCAAAAAGATGGCAAAAGTTGTCAAAATCTAATCAAAAACTTTCGTAGGTGGCATAGTAAGGTGAATAGCATTGTAAAATAGTGCCCTAGTGTCCAGATATGCAGTAGTTGTTTTTTACAGATAAAATGCTTCTCAATTCTTACAGTAAATATAGAGATCTACTATATTCAAAATGTACTAAATTAAATCTTATTGTTATTTTAAGTTGAGAATAAACTGATTATTTATGGATCTCTGTACTCCATGCTTTTAGTTTACAGCTACAGGACTCATGATAATTGCAAGAAACTATCTTGATGTTTATCCATATGACAAGTGGAATGCAAAGGTAGATTAATTTTATTTCAATCACGTTCTGTTTTCTGAATTCAGATAATTATGTCTGCACATATCAAGCAGCTTTTGTAATCAGGAGTGTGCAATGTAAATTTGTATATTGAGAACTGTTTAGATTGGTTTCATGATTGTGATTTCTTGAGCTTACATACATGTATTACAAAGTTGAACTTCTTTTACCTGTAAACCTTTTATGATTATCTTAGCATTCTCAAATCTGCTTTCTTCATGTTAGACAATCCCAGTGTACAACCAAGGTGAAGAATTTCAACCAAGTTCAATTGAGGTTTGTAATTACTGAGCTTGACGTCTGTTGATTAACGAGCTGTTGTTGGTCAATAGTTAACATAACATGAGTACTTGTGTCCTAATTATTTCAAACTGTTTGCAGATGGTTGATGGTGAGACCAAACCTCCTCCTTTGTTAACTGAAGCTGATCTGATCAGTCTAATGGAGAAACATGGTATAGGTAAATTGGAAAAGCTCAATTTACAAACTTGTTCAAGATTCAATGTCAACGTTTATTTTTACCGTACATTTTCCATAATAATATTCTCCTTGGATCCTTGAGAGGATTAGTTTGGAGTCATGAGTGAAGACAATTTTTCAATATTGCCAGGAACAGTCTTATTTTTCGTTATTTTACTTTTTATTGAAATCTAGTGAAATTATATGATTATGCAAAACATTGATTGAATTTTATTCAAAGATTTCTCTTATTTAATGTAATTAATATGTTTTTCCAAATATACACTTATTATAACCATGAAAATTCAAGTTAATACAAGTTAACTCCTACCTAGTAACTTTTCAAGTCCATTCACTTAATATTATTTATAATTCACACTCCAATGGAGTGGAACCCTGCCTTACGGCCACCCTGTTATTTATGGCCACTTTATTCTGGCCTAAACTAAAGCTCAGTCAGTCATTTTTGTATTTAAAGAACTCCTTTTAATATGGCCACTCGGTTAATATGACCAGATTTTTGTGGCCCGCTGGTGAGCGTTTTAACAGGGTTCCACTGTGTCTCTGTTTAGCGTAATTAATGATTGTATTTTCTGTCTAAATACTTTTGTCAGTAGTAACAGCAAATAACTAAAGGAGAAGTGAATTTTAGCGATGATCCACCTTTACAGACAAGTGAAATATTCTTGTTGTTCACCTTTTACATACAGGCACAGATGCAACTCACGCAGAACATATAGAGACCATAAAAAACAGGTGCTATGTGGGAGTGCAGCAAGATGGGACCTTTCTACCAGGACAACTTGGAATGGGACTTGTTGAAGGTAATAGCTTCACAAAGATCTATTGAGTTGTAATTTATGAAGACTAATTAATCCTCAATATGGAATAATCATCTCAGAAACTCTGCATTATTTTCATACAGCAGTCTTCTGTTACAATGTTGCTACCTGTTTTCTTAACTCTGCTATTTTGACCCCGAATCTGATTGTAGTTCCTTGCATTTCTCTTGTATTTGAAAAGGTTATGACTTGATGGGATTTGAGCTTTCCAAACCAAGCTGAGGTCAGAACTTGAAGCTGATTTAAAAAGGTGAGTGAGATATACTGGTTACAGCAGCATTTTCAGTAAAAGCTGATTGTTAAAAAATTTATTCCCAGCTGTTCTCAAATGTAATCACATGTTGGTAATTCTGTTAGCTGATAATAACAGAGCAATTCTGCACACATGTTTATTCCATGTTCGCCCATATGATCGTCAACATTAGACTATCCTTAGTGGTGAATTTACTTTTACTACTGTGTTATTTTATTAAATTTAATGCCTACTTTATGATCTAACTTTGCTGAATTTGTGAAGGAACAAGAAACAAAGATGGTAAGGACAATTTACAGTACTGTGCACCTTATCACTGTCACCTGATCAAGTTTTTGATCAATATTTACTACTAGCAAACTGGAATCTTTTTAAACAACTATTTGATATCTTCCAGTGAAAGTGTAACGTATGTGATAGGTGCAGTTGTCAAGTTTCTCATTCTCACTCAGTCTGTTGTCAACTGCCTCCCTCACTTGTTGCATCGTCATTGGCTGCTCAACATTTATTTAACAAGTGGCCACCATGAAAAATCACCCACTTCAAGATTTGTTGCTGCCAAAATGGTCAAGAATACTAAGTAAAAGGAGGGAATAATTCCAACTTCCCAGATAAGAATGGAGATACAAAAACTCATTTATAAACAGATGTCTTTCTAAACTAGTGCAGATTTTAAATTGTTTTTATCTTACTTTTATTCATGATTTCGATTGTGAACTTACTGGTATGTCTGCTGAGTCTGACTTTTTCAGTGAAAACTTCATTAATACATTCATTCAAAATAAGACAGAAGTCATCAGAGAGTTCTCAGAGACATGAAACCCTAACCCAAAGTTGTCAAAAATTAATAAAAAGAACATTGTCAAGTAGCAATAGCGTGGTGGACAGTACTTGAGACATGTTTATGACCAAGAAAACAAGATGTAGTAGACTTGCTTTTGCCATAAAATATCTGATAATTATCATTCCTGTTGTTTAGATGTACTTGTTGAACAGATAGCCAAATATAAGGAACAGTTTGTTCAAGCTGTGCAAGAGGTGGGCTTATATGTATTCTTCATTTACATGTGTTCAAATTTATTTACAGATTATAATGGGACACAGTTTTCCTGTGATGCTCAAACCTTCTTATGGAATAAATAACCTTGGCCCACATTAGGCTTCATTGTTACAGTAATCAAAAGATCATTGTTGGAAATTATTTGGATACTGTAGGTATGCTTGCAATAAAGGCTGGAGATGAGACTTTTATAACTATTTACAGGTCTAATAGTTACTTCAGATGTACAATATATTAAATTTTTTACATTTTCTGTACAATATTTCATGATCTAAAGAGTTCATACCAATATATTCAGTCTGCACATACTCTTATTTATTTTTGTGATATAAAGATTATCTTTTAGTGGCTGAAGTGTTTTGTCAAAAAATGGTGAAACTTGCTTCAGTGGTACTAATTTGGATTTAATTGTTTTTGGCTGCTCAGTTTATAGTGGGTTAATATTCAAATCAGTATTACAGACTTCTTGGAATTCATCAATTTTGGTGGTTCATGATTGGTTTGTTTTCTTTCTCTGTATAGGCAGTCAAACTGGATCAAGCCTTATCATCTTATTTTGGAGATCCTCAAGAATTTATCAATGAAGGTAAAACTTACTGTTGCATACTGTTGTATGCGTAAATAGAAGGGGAAAAATGTTTGATTGAATGCATTGTTTATGTCACTGAACATCAAGCACAGGATAACTGAATGACAGAGTTTGTCAACCATGGCATTATGCTCAAAACCGAATTAATGCTGATTACTAACTTTTTATCCTAATGCAGATCTACTCAGTGAGAAACTGAGAATTGATATTTTAATTTACTTTCATTCGCAACGGTTCAAGGATTGTAAGAAATCTTGCTCTTACTGTATAACCAAATTCTTGGTGGAATCTGGACTCTGCTCATGCCTTCCCAAGGTCTATCTACAAACTTTCCAAACCTTTAGTGATTTTTTTATGATTACAGTTCTTGGTAATGAGGACGAGAGAGGAACAGAACCTCTTCGCCTTTGTCCTAGATGAAAAACTGAACAAATGGTGCTCAAGAAAACTAAAGATGGCAGGTACGCTGATATTGTTAAAATAAGTATACAAATACTTATGGCTGATGTACATGTAGTGACTGCAAATATTTACAGTGATTTTCCAAGTTTTGTCATAAAACCATCAGTTTAGAGTGTTTTAATGACTTTTCTCTGCTGTTGCTGTTAGGTGCCAAGTTGACCTTCTTTTTGAAAGTGGTCATCTCGTCCACTTTTACTTTCTTCCAAACTTACTCACAGGGTTTCATTAAGGGCTGGGCACCAAGCAAATTGAGTGGCTGTGAGGATGGTTTTGTCCACCGGGTTAGGCCATCTGGAAAAAAGTTTTTCTTGGAGAGGAGTTCAGTTCAAAACATTTTGCCCACCTTTGAAAACCAGTTGCCTTCCTACTGAAAACATTAATGAAACCCCTGTAGCTTCCCAGCCAGGTTTGTAATATTTATAGTTCCTGACTTGTTAAAATGCAACAGCCTTGTTACGTTTTTCTTCTTTTGACTCTGCAGCTTCATGATAGGATGTCAAGGCTACCCAAGATGCCGTGCCAGTGCCTTCTTCCCTAAATTTGTGGTTGAGGCTGCAGTTCATGAGTCTGTGTGTCAGCGGTGTCAACCAGGAGATGTACATAAAATCAGTTTCAAATTCAAGAGAGGTTCTGTTCCACCCATGATGCCTTTAGAGTAAGTTTTAAAATTTGCATTGTTTAAAGGTGGGTGGAGGATTTGTGTGATTCACCTGTGTTTGCTGCATGCCTGAGTAGCTTGAAACATCATGCAGAACATGTTGGCTTTGACCCATTTTCCTAATTTACTATGAAAATCCAGCATTTCCTCAAGGCAAGCTAGGTGTGTATCACCAAAATTTTCCCAAATGCTTATGATGAAATAATTGTTAACCTTTAATGTTGAAAGCGTGACACTATGTTTTCTTATTGCTAAAACATTCAGTTAAGTGCTTAAGACTCCAGCGAAACCATTGGCTTTGTTGAAGGGGACCCCTCGTGCATGAAGCTTGTTTTGTTGGCCGTTGATGATTGTATCATTCTTGCTTTATAGATATACTGGTTGCGTAGGTGGATGTGATGATAGTCTAAGAGAGTTATTGGACCTGAAGGACTTAACAAGGCTGCCGTCAGAGTCAAGTAAAAAGCTCTATCCAGGAAATGTTATTCTTCATTAAAAGAACTATTGTTTCACCAGATCAGTCGGAAATCCTTCAATAAGGGTAGCGTTTTCTTCTGTTTGTAGCAAAACATAGGGAATGTCTGAAATTCGATAGCAAGTGCTCTGAACATACACGCAGGGAGAATTTCGGAAACTTAATCAGTTTAAGGTGCTTCTTCTGTATCTGTTGTACTAAAGGTGTAAAATGATGGCTTAAGTCATTTGTTGGTGATAGAAGGATCATGTATTTGCCACTTCTTCTTGCTGTCATACTGTTAGCCGTTATAAGGCAGTAGTTCTTTTTTTGAATTCTTCAACATGCATTCGCCACTGATTCTTATACCTGGATACCTGACCAGGTGGTTCAAATTCAGCTGGAAGAGGGAGACAAACTTCTCGACCCAGCAACAGAGGAAACAAACATACTTCAGGGCGTGGTCGAGGCATGCCCAGCAAGACCAGAGGGAACGGCTCTAGATCAGCAGCAACATCTCAAGTTAGAAGACCTTCTGTTCCAAGGGGAGGTATTACCTCCAATCAATCCAATAGGAATGCAGGGCGTGGTTATACACCAGCTGGTCAGAGTTGGGGACTTAGCTCATCATTTTCGGGAGGTACTTCCTCATTTGATTTTCAATTAACGCCAAACTGTAAATTAACGATCTACAGTTGCAACATGAGAAGAAGTCAAATCTTCATCTAAATGTGTGTGCTCCCATTTTTCTTTTCAGGTTTCAACCAGTTTCCTTCAGGTAGCCACATTGGAGGGTAAGTTTTACAGAAATCTGCATTTGTTGCCAGCCCTCTGCTTTAATGCACCATTACCACTATACTGAGGTCATTTTTTCATCCTATTTTGTTAACTTTTACGACAGAGATGACAATGAGAACTGTGTGGTTTGTACCTGTGGGCAACCTGCAACAACATTAACTGTAAAGAAAGATGGACCTAACAAAGGTAAGTAACATGAACACTAGTTCCAGTAGCATATAGATATATGAAGTGGCTCGCAGGAACCCATAAAACAGTGAAAGTCTATCCCATGCTAGGAGAGATCAGTAGAACTTCATCTTAAATGGCATACTGGTTCTGATTAGCGCCAGGTTCTTTGCATGGAGCAACTTACAATGTTATTATTGTATGAATATTGCTACTCCATTTTGGCAAGATGTTAGTCTGTCAGATTATCCTGGCAGTTTGTCTGGTTGCCCTACGAATTTGTTGTTACTCATTTTATGGGCGAATCTTTGCTGACGTCATTGTTTACATTTTTCCTCATTAACATACGACTTTGCGCATAGAGGGCATCATGCTAGACACGATTTTACTAAGAAAACTTAAAGAGCTTGTCAAACTTAGTAAGTGGTGAAATTTTTGGCTCTTTGGGTGTAATATTCGAGGAGAGATTGACTTTCAAAAAACATCAAAATTTCTGTGTGGCAAAAGCGCTAATGAGCTCATACATTCTTTGTAAAATTTTGAGCTTTTAAACCCTCGTCGCACAAGAAGTATTCAATACATCGCGCTCAGATTCCTTGGGATAGTTAATCGTGCTGCGCCCTTTCAATATTCAGTATTAATCTCTTTGTGGCTCCATCAGAAACTGTATCGCTTATGGTAATGAGGCAAATATTGTAAACAAAGATTCTCCGATACACCTGGGTAGAGAGAGGCACAGAGAGTAAATTACATTGCTCAAGGAACACATTACAGCGAACCCAGTCAGTGCTCAAACCTGGAACTCTTTGCAAAGAGAGCGATGGCTAACCTTCAGTAAAACTGAAAGGGACGTCATGTATTTGTCGCATAAGAAGGTTACCTTGATCAGGGAAGAAATAACAGTGCTGGTTTGATTTTAATTATTTACATTCAGGTCGACCGTTTTATAAATGTCCAAACAGAGATAATGGCTGTGGATTTTTCTTGTGGGCTGATGACGATTCAGGGAGTTCATCATCATCATTTGGCCAAACTGCGCCTCTAATGGCATCCAAAAGCTTCAACAGGAATAATGCAGGTACATGATCACTGTTGGTTGGTCCAGAGTTTTTTGTGCGAGTTGACGCTTTTTTCCATAAAAAAATTACTATCAAATAAACATTTTACGATAACTGCAGAAATTCTCGCGCGCTCATTGGCTAATCTTCATCGTCAATATGCGGACCGACTCATGAATTTATAATTTATGCGATGCGTCAAAGAGCGAGAGCGGACAATTTGACGATCTGTTATCGTAAAAAACAGGTTGACGTCAGTTTTTCATACGTCTGATCTGTTATTGACAATGAATTTCATCATAACATTGTCAAAGTAGTCTGCGGATCCACGAGGCGATAGCCTCGTGGATTCACAGCTGCTTTGACAATGTTATGACGAATTCATCATCAATAACAAGACAGACGCATGACGTCAATTTGTTAAGTTTAACCAAAGTGGATAACACGATGATCTAACGGTTAGATTATCACACGTCTGATTTAGCAGTCTAGGTTTGAGTGCTGGCAGGGGTCAGTATGTTGTGTTCTTGGTGAAGGCAATGTAAGTTCCCCTATGTCTCACTCCCACAATTCATTCCCTCTACTAAGGTAAAAATGGAAAATGTCTGCTTTTGAAACTGCTCTTGTGTCTACATTGGGAACTTCCACTAATAAGTAAACTTTTCCTTACTTTAGGATTCAACTCCGGAAGAAACACAACTTTTACTGGAGTCAGGTGAGATACAATTTTTGATTAGATCATCTATACACGGGAAGTCAACACAAAATCTGTTCTGTGTCGTTTTTTTTTTCTTTTTTTCTCACAAACTGCCTCATAATGTTTCTTTCATTGCAGTGGATCAATGAGTACAGACAGCTCTAATCCCTCTTGTCGCTGTAGCGAACCAGCTGTAAGGTATTACATTACACACTTAATATCTTTAGTTGTAGCTTACAACTACATGCATATGCGAACGTTTTCTGTTATGAAATACTGATCAACACATCGCCAATTGGACTACTAGTAATAAAGTAAGTAGTCTGGATAATTTATAGCAATTTGGCACGACGACAGATTAAAAATAGAGGTTTAAAGAGATTTGAGCAACATTTTCTTAAGAAAGCTTTTACTCTATTTTCACAGCAGCCTCACACTCATGCAAGTCCATCCATTAGCTTGTTGTATTCTTCAAGTACCAATACTTGCAAGGCATAACCAAAACTAACTTTCATTAAATTTCTCAGCCGCACAGTTTCCAAGGAAGGACCGAACAAGGGCCGGCCATTTTACTGTTGTGCTAAGCCGAGAGGGCAGGGTTGCGATTTCTTTGAATGGGGGGACACTCCAGAGTCATCAGCTGGCAGTAACGCGTTCAAAACAGGACGATCAGCACCAACAAACAGTGGAGCGACAAAGAAAAGAAAGTGTGGCCTTTGCCACCAGGAAGGTAGGGATTTCTTTAATTTTGTTCAAAGAATTTTGCCTCTGCTCCAAACACAGTGCTTGATTGGTAATAAAGAATTTCTGGCAACCTCAACAGTGGTAACTTTGTGAAAGTTAGAGTGGAAAGACTTGAAAGTGCCTGAACTTCATTTATCTTATAAAAGCAATGAAGAGGCAAAGTGTATCAGCAAACAAAAGCTGTTGCTTCAGTATTTTTTTCCTTATTTGCAGGTCACACCAAGAGGACCTGCCCCATGAACAGATAACACACAGCCGGAGTAGATATTCTGTCGCTAATAATATTGATCTGTTAACGCACAATGCAAATAAATTCTTTTACATTTCATGTCTCTGACATGTGGGATGCCTCGATGAGTTCTTAGAACATTTTAGCTGTGGCTCAAAGCTTGATTCCACGTTTTACATCTTACTTTTATTACAATGCACATCCTGTAACTTCATAAAAACACCAAGGACACTTATCAAATATGCATTATGCTTCAATGTACTTGCATTTCAATTATTTTAATAAAAACCGTGTCTTATTGAACAATGAAAAATTAAGACGTACAAACTGGAGCATTCTTTTGTCTAGGATGAAAAATAAGTCGAGAATTCGGTTTATTGCTGATGCGGGTTAACCAGCAATCTGTAGGTACTAATAACACCTCGACGATGTTCCAATCTTACCTTAGGGACGAGGATTTTATTGCGAGCAAGCTCTATTTATGTCAGTCATGTGTCACGGTTGTATTAAAATGACATTCCTTTTTTTGGCAGACCCAAATAATGCAGGTCTGATTGTTTTACCCAATGGCTCCCATCTAAATGTTCACTTGACACTGATGATTTAGTACTTCGAACGGTCAGACTTTACCCTGATCTTGGGCTTGTCGAGCCAATCTTTGTACCTTTAGCTGGTTCGCAAAACTGGGACTGATTCAGCTGTACTCATCAAACTCTGTCACTCTACTGTGACTGAAATAGATAAGAGTAAGTTTGCCGCACGTGATCTGTTTTTGTTTTTGCAACTGTCAAATTTTAGGTTTATAAATGCGGAGGTCTCCTGCTCTTAAAATTATACGTATTGTAACAACCTCAGTTTCTGGATTAATAGTGATTGTTAATCTTGAGATGTAGTCTCAGTCGTAGTTACTTCTAATCATAGGGGTGTACATTCGAGATAAACTTCGGATCAACTTTGACGAATACATCTTCCAACGACTTTTGCATGCGCAACGTAGAATTTCGAGAAATCATTTGGTTGCTACTTACATCCCACACAAATGCAGAGATCTCAATTAGAATGGATAACATTCCGAAAAGTAGGCGAAATGTAGTTCTAACCCGCTACCTTTAACATGGAAGCAAAATGTTTCTAAAACACATTTTTGTTCGCAACGTTTATTGTTATTTGGTTATGAATCGGAATACACTGCAAAACGAAGTTAAACAAAGATACGCCAGCAAGTAATAATTCTGAAAACCATTAAAATTATAATACTTGAAAAAATGTTTGAAAAAAAAAAACCCCAAACGTTTTCGACATTATGTGATTGTCATCTTCAATATAATGTCAAACACGTTTGGTTTTTTACTTTTTTAGTCTGTTAAACATGTTTAGCCTTGTAAAAATTTTAAATCGCAAGCAGATATTATGGACATCACAATACTTCTACATCATGTTTAAAGAGACCAGTTAAATAACTAAAAACCCAAAGGTTAATGTCTCTAGATAAACTGTTGGTGGTAATACCATTTACGAAGTCACTCTTGCGGCAGTCGTGGGATTACAATTTTGTCTTATATTTCGCAGTGTGTCTATGATAGCGTGTCGAATGTGTCTCATCTTCCAGCAGTAAATAACAGGATTCAGAGAGGAATTAAAGAACAACAGGGTCTCTGAGTATAACCACAGACCATCTAAAGCGGTACTTGGCGCAGAGATCAAACTGGCAACTAGAGCGCAATAATCTGGCAAACTACAAACTAAAAACACAAGATATACGTAGAATGTACTGACGGCAGATTTTCTCTGCCTCGCAGCACTTTCCATTTGGTTATTCTGTGCTACCTGTATTTGCTGGACTTGCATTTGTTTTGCGTGGCGTTGTACAGTGAAATAAATTTTGCAGTAAACAGTTGCTGTAATAATATAGCAAAAACTTGCAATGATAATGGTGACGAGCATGGCGGCGACATTATCTGAGGGCCAAAGCCAAATTGATGTAAGAAATGCACTAAAAACCCAAATTGAGATCACCACAGCAACAACACGCTTGTGAGTCACAAGTTCCTGATATCTAAGATGAAGATGAATAGCCAAGAATCTGTCGACACTTATGGCCAAAACACTAAAGAACGAAGAGTAAATAAATACGCATGAGGCTCTGTGAAGCAAGGTGCTGGTGGAATTAGCAGGATTGACCATCCGTGTGATATACAAAGGTTGGGTCAGCAAACCAACACCAAGATCAGAAACAGCAAGACTCAGGAGCAATGTTTTCAAAGGCTTTGGTACCAACGAAGTTTTCCTCATCGCGTGTATTGTTAAAATGTTCAACATGATGGCGGTGTAGGCTGAGAAAGCGTTGAACACACGGTTAACGATGACCGATGAGTAGAGTGGGTTAGTTTCGTTCATTGTACAGCTTGAACTTTGAAAAATGAGCGCTGAGCAATGTTACAGTGAAGTTGTACCGTGGGCTGAGTTGTAGACGAAACGGTTTGATCAAAAAATGATGTGGTGTTTGATGCTACTTCCGGTCTAGGATTGAATGATGTATACGGGTACTAAACTGGCATCTGTTTAAATGTAAAAAAAAAAAAAAAGAAAAGAAAAAAAAAACACTTCTCTGTTCATTTTGCGCAACACTATGACAGGAAAACGAAGATATCTATAGTAAAGTAATGGATGATACTGAACCTAAGGTATAGTTTAGATGTTCAAGTAGAGAATTTTGCGTTTTCCATAAAAGTTGTACGTTATAGAAATGTGCTGAATTTGAATTTTCATAACAACGAACGTCACAAAGCTAGCTTCGCACGCTCTTCTCATTTCTGAAATCGGACTAAGTTCCCTTTTACCCAAAGCAGAAATTGTAATTACCAATCGTTTTGAGCTTGAAGAAGTTAAACTAATATATTAAAATGGAAAATATCTGAAAGTAAGTCTTCATACAAAACCAAATGACTTTTCTAAACAAGCATCCTAATGATGCTCAGCTGGTGACTTGTTTACTTGTTTCACAAATAAACTTCCCTAACGTTATTCCCGTTTAGCTCAAAAACTGTTTTTGTCTTCTGCTCATCTCTTAATTTATTTTATAATACAAATTGATTATTTCTGCAAGAGAAACTATTTGTTCTTAAAGAAGAACGTGATGAGTAAAGTGCCTTGTTAGTTAATTAAAGCTTTCGTGTCATGTTTCTGTGACAACCTCAGTTGTCTGGGACCTGTCCATTGGTAAATTGCCTCCTTTGAATAGAGTTTTACGGGTCAGAAGTTCATACTATGAGTTAGTTATGGGTGCGTGTATACCTATTAGTTAGGAAAACAAAAATTTCGTGCCAAAATGAAAATTATACAAATTAGAAATTCAGCTGCTCTTTTATTTTGGTCATTTCTCGTTCGTATTTTCCGTATTTTACGAATATTTATATTTGCAAGGGGCGTTCACTTTTGTAAGAAATTGCAAATTGCAATAAAAACGTCGTTTACATTGTCGGTAAGTTTGATTGTCTTATTTAAAACAGGGGAAAAACGCATTTTACACGCAGACCATTTAGTCGCTCGTTTATTCCACGCATTCTAATGAAGCTGAGATGGTCAAATATTTCGTTTTAGCCTAACGGAGCAGGCTACGCCGGTTATTTCAATTTTAGTGCAAAAATACTGAATTAATTATTTGAACCTTTAACATAATTGTAGAGCTGCTTTCCGTGACAGGAGTAAATGCATCATAAAACGTAAAGATGTTTTGTGTTTGTTTGCTTCTACCTGTCATGTCGAACAATAGTCACGGAACATCTGAAAATAAACTGCTTTAAGAAGAGTTATGCGGTTAAACACCAAAAGTTCGACTAAATTATGATATGATAGCCCTTCGTTCATTTATGCTTTATGAAGAAACTGGGAATTAAACACGATGCGATTACCAAATCTCTTCCAGTCTTGTCTATTCAGTTGCGTGCGAAAATTTCACCGTAACTGTAGTTTCCCTCTTCCACAGATCAGACAGGTGCGTGGATAATTGAAGATCTTTTGATATACTTTTATAACCCTGAAATTCTCAGGACGTCCAACAAAACAAATGCACAACAACGTGTTTGTAGACCCAGATAATACATGCTTGATTGTTAACCTTTAATAGCTTTTAATATATATTTTATTTTAAGAAGTTTTTACAAAGGATCCACGTCCTTAAACTCCCTCTCAGGGTGTCTTTTATTAATCCCTGAATAAAGTCTTGTATGTATAGTGACTATGTATTGTTTTATCCAATGGCTCCCATCTAATGTTTCACTTTACTAATTACTCACTGATGATTTAGTACTTTTTACAGTCAGACGTCCTATCTAGATGAACTGTTGCTGGCGATCATATCATTTATTAAGTTACACTTCACGCGGTCCCGGGATTACAATTTGTTTAGTTTTGACTTGGAAATATATGTCGCAGTGTGTCTATGATAGCGTGGCGAATGTCTCATCTTCCAGCAGTAAATAACAGGATTCAGAGACGAATTAAGGAATGTTAGTGTCCCTGCGTATAGTAACAGATCAGTTAAAGCGGAGCTCTGAGGAGAAATCACACTGAGCTGGCAACCAGAGCGCAATAGGTTGGCAAACAACAAACTAAAATCACGAGAAATACGTGGAATGTACTGACAGCAGAGTTTCTCTGCCTCGCGGCAGCACTTTCCATTTGGCTATTCTGTATTACATGTATTTGTTGGGCTTGCATTTGTTTTTTGTGGCGTCGTAAAGTGAAATATATTTTTCAATTGGCAATTCCTGTAATAATGAAACAGACCCCGAAAATAATGACAACTGTGACATCGTTTTCATTGTTTGAACACAAAAACAAAGGTAATGGCCCATAAAGTACACTCAAAGTCCAAAATGCAATGACTACAGCAGAAACTCGCTTGTGAGTCACAAGTTCCTGATATCTGAGATGAAGATGAACGGCCAAGAATCTGTCAACACTTATGGCCACAACACTAAAGAATGACGCAACAGTGAATATAATTTGGGCGACGTTAAACGTGATGTGTGTGAAATAAGTAGGATTTACCATCCTTACGATGAACAAAGGTTGAGCGAGTAAACCAACACCAAAATCAGAAACAGCAAGACTCAGGAGTAATGTTTTCAAAGGCTTCGGTAACGACGAAGTTTTCCGCATCGCATAGATTGTTAAAATGTTCAACATGGTGGCGGTGTAGGCTGAGAAAGAGTTGAACACACAATTAACGATTACCGATGAGTAGAGTGGGTGAGCTTCATTTATTATACAGCTTTGAGAAGGAGCGCTAAGCGATGTTATGTACGATGAAATTGTACCGTATGTTAACAGGCTGGCCAAGTTACTGAGCAAGAGATAGGTGAATATTGAAAGATGTATGGTTGGTTTGAGTGCTTTATTACGACTTCCCGTCACAGAAAGCGAATAATATTAAAGCTGGCATATCTGTTTTCATGTAAAAATAAATATCAGTTGAAAACAGGCAACCTTTGGCATTCTTGTTTAAATTAATGAGTCAATTTTCGTTTTACGAAAACGAAGATTTTAGTAAAATGATAAGTGCTTTTCAAGGCTTATTGGAAAAATTGAAAGTCTGGTTTTGCCTTTCTCATTAAAATGGAAGTTAGCAAAAGGTGTTGAATTTTAATTTTAATTTTCATAACAACGAGGCGAACTGTTTGTGTAAGTCAACTCGCCACCATTATTCCAAGTTCGCACAAAAATAATTTTCAACACTTTTTATTCTTTTTGCCTATCCCTCATTCCCTAATTTTTATCATGATACAAATGAACGCTTCCTGCGAGACAAGTCATTTTTGTAAAAAGCATTTCGTGATGAGTAAAGTTCTTTTTTCATTAGTTCATTATGTTTTTATGTGCCATATGTTTTTGTGACAGCCTTTGGTGTCTGTGACAAGCCCTTTTGAAACCTGATTAGCTGCTTTGACTGGGGTTTGACGCATGAAGACAGATAAGTCGGTATTATTTAGCCAGGAGTTACGAATAGACACAAAAAGTAAACAAGGAAAAACAGCAAACAAACAAATTCCCTGCGGAAATTGGAATCGAACCTTACCAATTCAGACGCTCTTAGAAAAACTTTCCAAGCATATTTTCGCGCCAAATAGAGATTATTGTGATGATGATTTCCAAATATTTTTTCGGAACACGCGAAATCTTTTCAAAGTTGGGGAATATCACTCGGATATTCCCCAGTATTCAGTCACATCACGAGTTTAGACCAATCACCTGCAAGCGAAAATATTTGATGGATTATAATGCATGACAACGTCGAAAATGTCATTAGTATGCGAAACATTCTAAAACATAAAAGGAAATTATTTCTTAAACACATTTAGGGGGACATTATCCTTTTGCAACGTTTATTTTATTTGGTTACGAATTTAGAGGAAGAAACGAAGAAAAAAGATGAGCCAGCTATAAATTATTCTTAGAAACATAAGCTGGTTATAATCTTTTTACATATCATCTGTGCAAACATACTATAGTTCAATTGGTGAACTTACAATATGGAAATTAACTTTACTGACTTCCTCATTAATTTGTATTGCTAATCGTATGAATGCGAGTGGAATTAAGGATTTACACTTCGACTGATATTTCAAAATTGTCTCAAAAGTGCACGAGCCTTTAGGCGAGTGTAATTTGAAAGAATTTTAAAATATCACGAGTAGTGTAAATCCTTAATTGCTCGAGCTCATTTATTATACAAGTGGGAAATTGCGAACGAGCGCGCATTAATTTTGCCTGCTCTCAGCCGATCACAATGAGCTAATTTTCTCAGTTATATAATAAATTGTGAAATTAGCTCGGATAACAGGTTGCTCTGCAGTACAATATCTTCCCTAAGATGGTAAGAGAAGAGAAGAGAAGAGAAAAGAAGAGAAGTGAAGTGAAGAGAAGAGAAGAAAAGAGAAGAGAAGAGAAGAGAAGAGAAGAGAAGAGAAGAGAAGTGAAGAGAAGAGAAGAAAACAGAAGAGAAGAGAAGGGAAGAAAAGAGAAGAGAAGAGAAGAGAAGTAAAGAGAAGCGAAGAGAAGAGAAGAAAAGAAAAGAAAAGAAAAGAGAAGAGAAGAGAAGAGAAGAGAAGAGAAGAGAAGAGAAGAGAAGAGAAGAGAAGAAAATAGAAGAGAAGAGAAGAGAAGAGAAAAGAAGAGCCTTTTCTTTAAGTCCCATCATCAGGACCTTTAATGAAAGGTAGCAACAAGAAGTACATATTACATATAAACACAGAAGTCGCTACGTCCTGCTGCTCACTATACAAGATCTTCGCGTCTTACTCGTAATTTATATTTTGCAAACTCGTTCATTAATGTTTTGCAAACTCGTTCCATGGTCCTGGAGTAGTTTCATATAGATTTTTCCTTCCACGGTCGTCTCCAATCGGTGTTTCTCAGTAATTCTGGTTCTTTCGTGTATCCCGGTGTAACATCAGTTCAAATACAACGTACTGATGTTCAAATGCAGCTAGTGTGTCTTACAGTTACGAATAAGCGAGTAACTCATTTGCATACAAAACTCCGCTACAATTGCGCCTGGTGATTGGCTGATTGATAAGACTTCCGGTTACGAGTGAGTGAGTAACTGATTTGCATACAGTACTTCGCTACAATTGTGCCTGGTGATTGGTTGATTGATAAGACTTCCGATTACGAGTGAGCGAGTGACTGATTTGCATACAGTACTCCGCTACAATTTTGCCTGGTGATTGGCTGATTGATAAGACTTCCGGTTACGAGTGAGCGAGTAACTGATTTGCATACAAAACTCCGCTACAATTGTGCCTGGTGATTGGCTGATTGATAAGACTTCCGATTACGAATGAGCGAGTAACTGATTTGCATACAGTACTCCGCTACATTTGCGCCTGGCGATTGGCTGATTGATAAGACTTCCGATTACGAGTGAGCGAGTGACTGATTTGCATACAGTACTCCGCTACAATTGCGCCTGGCGATTGGCTGTTTGACCAAGTGAGTGAGTGACTGATTTGCATAAAAATCCCTGCTATATCTCAATCATCATCATCATCATTATCTCGACAACAATTCAAAACCGTTGCGTGGGCAATATTTCATTTTTTGTAATTTAGATGTCATTTCCATTCTTTTAAGTTTATTTTTTCACACGCCTATGGTATTTTAGTTTTTAAATTTTTTCACTCTTTTGGTATTTACTTCTATTCGCACAGAAACATATTTTATTCGTTAAAGACCATAGACTGATGGCCCGAAGCTTATGTTTTTAATCTTTTCAACCAGACAACGTTTATACTTCTTTTAACATCGTGTATTAAGAGACTTAAGTCTATCTGATGTTCGCAGATTTTGCTTCCATCAAAAAGTTAAAATTACTAAAAATTAGTTTCTTGGTCGAGATGAACTGTTAGTAGTCGTTATGACGTTTCTAAACTTACTCTTATAGGAGAACTGTCTAGTTTTGTCTTAATAATATGCTTCGCAGCACGTCTATCACAGCGTGTCGAATGTGTCTTATTTTCCAGCAGTAAATAACAGGATTCAAAGAGGAATTAAGAAACCTCAGCGTAAAAGCTTCGTTTTATTCACATATTCTTAATATGAAGAGAGGTTCTCTTCATACAGAAAGTTTCAGGCGTATACAACTTTCTGCTTTTAGATACTCATTAATTAAAAACTGCCTTGCGGGCCCGAAAAGTTCCAGGACTTTCGAGAAACACACCCCTGACTACAGTAAGTTAACCTGGCTTCAACCTGCGATCCAATCGAAAACCAGTACTTGGGCAGCGGTCAGCTTCTTAAAAAACGTGTGCCAGACAAGCTTTAAACCTGAGCCCGCGATATCGTCACGTGATACTGGTGAGCGGATACTTTGTTTTGACAGTTGTCAATTGACCATAACATGGATTTCCAATATCAAAGATGTAGCTGTAAACCAAGGCTGCATGTTTCGGTCAACCTGCCAGAGTATGGCCGCCATGTTGCGCCTGCGTCGTCGTCTCACGTAGGCGCCCATGCACGAGCAAACCGCTAGCCATGATGACCATGAAAAAAAAAAAGCGATTCACGGTTTCCTATGAGTATGGTGCTCCGCTTGCTGGCCCTTCGTGCCGCCGGAGCCCTGCTATAAAGTTACTCTAACAGCAGTGCTATTTTGTTCGATCATTGCCAAGTTACAATTTTGTTTAGTTTTGTCTTAGAAATATGCCTCGCAATGTGTTTATGATAGCGCGTCGAATGTGTCTCATCTTCCAGCAGTAAATAACAGGATTCAGAGAGGAATTGAGGAAAAAGAGGGTCAGTGAGTAAAAAAGCAAGCCATTTAAAGCTGAACTTTGCGGACATATCAAAGGGGCGACCCGAGCGCAAAAAAAGTCTGGCAAACAACAAACTAAAAACATGAGATATACGTATAAAGTATTGACAGCAGACTTTCTCTGCCATGCAGCACTTTCTATTTGGTTGTTCTGTGCTACCTGTATCTGTTGGCAATGAATTTGGTCTGAATGGCGTCGTACAGTAAAATAAATTCTGCAATAAATAATTCCCGTAATAATATAGCCAATACTTTGGGTGATGAGGTCGACGAGCAGGATGCCATCAAGGGAGATCCAAAACCCGATTGATGTAAGAAAAGCGCTAAAAACCCAAATTGAGATCACCACAGCTACAACACGCTTGTGAGTCACAAGTTCCTGATATCTGAGATGAAGATGAACGGCCAGGAACCTGTCGACACTTATGGCCACAACACTAAAGAATGAAGCACTAGCAAATAAAGGTGAGATCATGTTAAACGCGGTGTTTGTGAAATAGGCAGGATTGGCCATTACAGCGATGTACGAAGGTTGAACCAGTAAACCAACACCAAGATCAGAAACAGCAAGACTCAGGAGCAATGTTCTCAAAGGCTTTGGCAACGACGAAGTTTTTATCATCGCGTGTATTGTTAAAATGTTCAACATGATGGCGGTGTAGGCTGAGAAAGCGTTGAACACACAGTTAACGACGTACGTTGAGTAAAGTGGGTCAGCTTCGTTCATTTTACAACTTGAACTTTGAAAAAGAGCACCGAGCAATATTTTAGTGAACTTGTAGCATGGACTGAGTTGAACATGAGATGGTTTGATCGTAAACGATGCAATGTTGGTTTAAGTCCTTTATTAACAAAACACTTCCCGCCTAATGAATACAGGTAATAAACAAATATCTATTTTCATGCAAAAATAAATGTCAGTATAAAACAGGTAAGCGATTGACATTTTTGTTTAACCTAATAACTTAATTTTCGTTTTGTGCATCGCTATTGCCAAGAAAACGAAAATAGCTAGTAAAGTGATAAGTAATACTCAACTTAAGGTATATTTTAAACGTTCAAGTGGAAAAATGGAGAGTCTAACTTTGCATTTCCCATAAAAATGTGAGTTACAAAAAGATGTTGATTATGAACTTGAATTTCCATAACAACAAATGTCATGATTCTTCACTAAGTTTACTTTCGCCTGAAGCAGAAAAAAGATTTTTGTATATAGTTGCATTTCACAGAGAGAAATGTTAAATTTCAATAGACCTTATTACGGTTTTGGAAGCCATCTTAATGGGTAGGCAACACGCGTCAGATTTACAGTGTTTGAGAGCGAATCCGATGTAAAATAATTTCTGAACAATTCATGAATAGCAAACTTAAGATACTGGGCAAAGAATTGCATTTACCAAATTTGAGATATGTAGCTATGGTAAAAAAACGCCAACTCCGTTTTTAATTTTATTAAATTTGTTTTTGCAAGTTCGCAGGAAAAAAATATTATAGACAAATGATTGGAAAAGTGAAACTGAACGTGACTGGGCGCTGCTACATCCCTCAAATTGTTTTGTTTGTTTTGTGAGATAAATGTGCGGGTGTTTACATATACAGTTATTTTGAGGCTACAGTGTTTCCATTTAACACGTAAGATAGCTTACAGATTAATAGATTAGCCTAATTTTATTTTTTCAAAGAGTAATGCTGTTTCAACAGCACAGCGTCAAATGATTCGTCTAAAAACAAAAGTCGTCAGACTTCTAGGCTGTAAATGTGTTGAACCTGTCCGTCTGAAAATTAATTAACTGCTTTCGAACGCGAGTTTTAGTGATGCGGACAGAAGGTTGGACCAAACTACAGGCGATAAATTAATTGCAGTTCAAGGATGAAGGCAAGTCTTTAAAAGAGAAAAACACAATGTAATTACGATCGGTCTTTTTCTTTAAAATTTGCGTGCGAATATTTTACCTCAACCATGTCTAGTTTCTCCTTACAGATCAAACAATGCTAACCTGACAGGTGCAGAGAAAAAGATACTTAATTGATGTAACACCAAGTTCTCAGAAGTATCATTACAAGAAATGTGCGGCAATCAGCCGGGAGAAAGTTTGGAATTCGAGCTAGTAACTTTTCATGGATTTGAATAAATGGTGAAATATAATTAGCCTTTTATTTTAGAGATGCGAGTAAGGCGAAGAACATAAGAAAACGTCTTTACTTTTCCTTGCGTGAATTTGTAGCTGTATATTTATTCAAGGCATTTAAACTACACAGGGCACACTGTTGTTAATTCATTAAGTGAGAAACCTGTCACGTTCAGTATCATGTTCGAGTCCGAATATACTGCTCTATGATGGATTAGGGCGTTTCTTATTTTTGCGCAAAAAGCCGATAGAACCTTTAAAGAAAAGTGATATATATATAGACGCACTACTGAGAATTTTAAAAATGTACATGTTGTAGCAGCAAGTACTCTGCTGTCGCAAAAACGTGTTGTGAAAATGGTATATATGAAAAAAAGCGATGGGAGTCTAAGAGCTCTAATTGTTGCCAAAATCGAGGTAAACAGGCAACGGAAGAACTATACGTCGAAAAAGTCTACTTGCAAATTAACTTTTTCTTCAATATCGCCGGATGAAACATAATTAGTAAAATAGAAAATGTCTTGCATGATTAACGTGAATGCAAACATGACATTTTCCGTTTTGTAAAATGTGAATTCTGGAACCCCAGAAAGCTGTGACAAGCAGCATACCAACTGCAGTCAAGCACGACGAGTTTATAGAGGAGGTTTTTACTTGTAACAACAAACAAAGAAATTCCACATGAGAATATATCCCGGGAATATATCGTAGTAGTTTGTATGTTATATCTCAAAACTACCGTTATATAAACAATAGCCTCCATTTGACGCGAAAATATGCTAGGATATTTGTCCCCGGACATCATCTGTTTCGAGAAGCGCACAGTTTTCCGAGAGGGTAGCTCGAGGAAAACTGCGAGCTTCGAACAAGTGAAAATCTAAGGCCAAGAATTTCACCAAAACGTTTTGTGTCCATAACCGTTTTCTCGTCCGAGTTTGCGGGTGCTAAGACGGGACCGGCAGACTGTACTAGGCACGAGAAAGCAAGTAGAGGAAGCACGAGTAGGAATTCCTTTCTAACAACCTCCCTCTCTCTCCCCATTTGAGGCGCAGTTTGTTCCAGCCCGTGATTGGTATGTTTCGGTTTCCGACCACCTCGGGTTCTTTTTCGTAACTGAGTGAATAAAAGTGTCTCTGATACAGAAAATTAATTTATCATATGGCTAGCTCCGTGAGCGGGCAAGATGAATCAAATCCTGCGCTGTGATTGGCTACCCAAGCGCGCAAGATGGAGCTATCTTGCCTGCTCGGGACTACCTGCCGTGTCCCGCAAGAAAAGTTTCCCCTAAAGCCATATAATAAATCCTTTATTGACCAAGCTTGTTTAATCAAGACGGCTGGATATTGGCCTCGTTCTTTTCTTGCGAGTTTAGGGACCTCGACTCCGTCTCGGTCCATAAACACGTAAAAGAAAAAGGACTTGGCCAATATCCTGCCATCTTGACCTCACACTTGATCAATAACCCATACTTATAAATAATAAAGCTTGAAATTAGAGTAATAATGACGCGAGTTAACTGATCATAAACACGAAGCAGCGGTAAGCAACCCGCTCCTTGAGCGAAAATATAACACCAGCTTCTCATTGTTGTGTTGGTTCCGCCATTTATTGGAAAAAACAAAAATATCCAAGTTTCAAAATGAGTGTGTTTGAAATGTAAATAAAACTGAAAACAGGCGATGGTGAAAGAATTAATGAATGAGAGTGTCAGAAAGAGTATGCCATACATCAACCATTTTTTTTGCAACCATCTTAGTTTAATCAAAGACCTAGACAAAGAAAAAAACGCGATGATCTCTCATGTCCTGAAATTAGGAAGTTTAATAAACCACGACGGCGACGCTGAGGACAACGTCTCGAATCTCTCGGTACCTAAAGTCATTTACTTTGTTTATCACTGTCAAAGCTATCCCGAAACTGAATCTGGGACACATCGATAAATTCTAAATAAAAATTTAAAAAATTAGCCGTCGTGGTTCATGTTCTCCAGACAACGCAGAATGAGGTCATTTCATGTTGTTAGGGAGCTTAAGCAACCACGACAACGACGCCGAGGAAGACGCCAAGTAAAAAATGAATTTATATTTTATTTTATTTCATATTTTGTTTAGATCTGTTCGGTACATCAATGGCTCTAAAAACGTGCTAAAGCTAAACACTCAACGACGGCGTTCAATTCCAGTGGAAATATGAGAAATTAGCCGTCATCGTCCACGTTCCGTAGACGACGCAGAACTTGGTCATTTCCATTTCCCGTTGTTGTTCTGGAGAGGACGGCAAAGAAATGTACGAAGAATTATAACGCGCGTGTACAGCCATTGTTCTCCTCATTAAGGTGGCCGAACACAGTTTTGTCGCGCGCTTTTGCTTATGCAATTCAGCGCGCGCACAAGTATTGCAAAAAACTAACATGCCGTCAATAGAGCGATCAATTTACTCAATACTCGCCTTAACTGTGCTATTTTTCTCTATAATTGAACGCAGTGTATTGATGGCTTTAGTCTTTTATTACAAAGATATGTTAGAAAAGGTAGCGATGCAAAGAACCCAGCAATTCTCAGCTTTTTCTTTGTTACCGAAAGAACCCAGTTAAATGCAGCGCATGCGTAGTAAGTCAAAAAATTGCGATTGAATGAAAAATTGCACTCTCGGTCTCTCGGAAATACGCCTATTTCACGAGAACCGCTGATTAGAATTTCACGAAATTTTGCATGAGAATACTTTAGGAAATAAGTAACTGGAGTATTGAAAATAATTGAAGTTTAACAAAGGAAATTTGAGATATTCCAGTGAACCTTCAACAAGGGATTTTTAAAGATCTCTCTGTTAAATTATTAGCAAAATGGTGTCAACTTGTGAGAATCGTTACAAGCTTGTTGTATGCAAATTGTAAAGAAAATCTAATGACTGGTTTTTCTACAAATAAACAAAACCGATTTTAAAGGCCTGTTTATATTTATTCATGTTGCCATGGCAACGGCACATACGTCAACTTAACCATCAAAAAACGAAAGTTTGTGTTGTTAACTTGCTTTCTGCCACCTTAAACTTTTTGTTTAGCGACGTTGCCGTTGCCGTCGTGGTTTTCTAAAGCTCCCTAATATACGTGTTTCCCTAGACAATAGCCTCAGTTTTCAGAATAAAAACTAAGGATAAAAAACGACGTTTCGATCTCTCTGAGATCATTTTCAAGTTGTAAAAAAAGCGAATGAAATATACACATATAAGTACAAATTAGGGCGTGAGAACGGTCCAACGATAAAATATGTTAATACAAGCGCTAAAATGTAAGTGTTAAAATAATGAAATATACTACAAAAAAACTATATAAATAACTTTGCACGGATTGAATCTGACTGTTTGTTCAAAGTTGGCTGAAGCTCCTTTATAAAGAGCATTTCGTAGATCAGGCAGTCGAATATACTTTGGCACTGTCTCAAGATCTTAAAATCACGAGTTGCTGGTTAATGGTAGGCGGCTTCTTTTCTTTTGGTTTGATCTCGTGTCCGATCTTACGGCTTGTTTACACGGGACGACTATCAATTCCAATTTTGCGCCCTAGTTCCCCAAGTTGCCTTCGCGCGGAATTGACTGAACTCTTATCCTTGAATGGTAACACCATTCTGACATCGACAGGCGCTTCATTTACGTTACATGCTTGTGTGGAAACTGGATCGCCAGAAACTTTCTTGGTAACAAAATTACTGATGGTCGATTGCAGCAGTTAGGCTGGGTACTGAAGTCGGGAGAACGTCTGTATGAGACGATCAAATTCCAGGTGGAACAGTTGCCAGGTAGACGACACTTTAAAGGCACGATCCAGCATTGTTTTTAGCATTGACTTCTTGTATCTAACATTGACGTGGCTCTTGTAATGCGGTGTCAGTTGGTTTTCTGTACACCCTTGTCTCCAGGCGACCATTGCATTTCCTGATCTCCGTTCCCAGGAAAGGAAGTTTACCATATTCGCCAAGTTCCATGGTGAAGTTGGCAGATGGATGGCTTTCATTTAGAAAGGAAAGGAATGCTTCAGCTGTTTCGGTGTCAGGCATTATGCTCAATGTGTTATCGACATAGCGTTTGTAAAACTCGGGTAACTTGCCTTGGTCCTGAAGTCGATCTTCGATACTGCACATAAATGCGTTGGCCATTAGGGGTCCAGTTGGCGAACCCATAGCAACACCATCGGTTTCTTCATACAAACTCCCCTCAAACTGAAAAAGCTGGTTCTTGGTGGCAATATTAAGCAACTCCACCAAGCCTGATTTTGTAATGTTGAGATTATGCTGCTTATTTAACCAGTCGTCCTTAAATACCTTTTCAGCTAGAATTTGTATCGTCTCATCAACAGGGACATTGGTAAAAAGTGAAGTTACGTCATATGAAACAAGGATGCTGTTATCGTAAACTTCCATGTCATGGAGAGCATCCACGAAATTAAAACATTACTGATGGTGTGATCATTGACTGATAGAGGTTTAAGCTTTTAATCAAGCCATTTTGCCAACTTGTAATTATATGTCCCGGTTGCCGAGAGCATCGGTCGCATTGCTAATTGTCGCTTGTGGGTTTTTGGCAGGCCATAGGGATCGGCTAGTCTCGAACCATTCTGGATAACTGTGCCAGCAACTGCCTTGGGAATATTACTTCCACAGTGGCAGGGAACCTCAGAGAGATCTAAACCTCGTTTTTTATCGGTGGTTTTTATTCTGAAATGAGTTTCAAAAAAACTACTTATAAGAATAACCTGAGTTTGTGGATAAGAAGTGATCGTTAAAATGGCGGCACAATGATGTCAAGGACATATCGTGATTTATTTTTTCCCAAGAGGGATCGGTAACGAATCCTGCAATCTGATCGGTTCTTAGTGCGGTCCGGATTTTCCTATCTCTGACCACGGTCACGGTACCGGCGGGAAACCGCGCGGGTGAGATTGTCGCGTTGGTCAATATTCCTGAGTGAACCGGCGGTAATCGTCAATCTTTCGCCCTTTTTATACTTCAATCGACGATTAACCAACGAAAGTTTAGCTCTATTCACTTTTAAATGGCAAGGAAAGTCAGTGTAAGTAAATTCAATTGAGTATGTCGAAGTTGTGAGAATTTGTTTGGTTGTTTGTAGCTCGGCGCTGTAATGGCACTTAATCCTGTAAAAATAAATATGTTATTTGCCGGCTTAGGGTCGGTCCGTATAGTGAAAAACTGTGACCTTGGGCTTGAAACTGCTGCCCTCGGCCTGCGGCCTTGGGCAGCATTTTCAAGATCTCTGTCACGGTTTTTCACCATACGGACCTCCCAGCCGGCAAATAACATGTATGTATTTTCAAGAGAGATCCAAATACCTTGATCTTCTCTTGATTTTCTACCAGAATTACTCCTGATCATGGGGGGTGGGGGGGGGGGGGATTGTACTCAAGAAATAAATTTGAGATTTATTATACGAATGCATCGACTTTATAGGGACGATAGAGTTCACAATTCCTTAACACGAAAAATCATTTGGTTGTTGAAGATTCACTAACCCGGAGATGCCTACCCCATGCCGCTACCTTAGAAATGGAACCAAAATATTTCTAAAAAAACGATTTTTCTTTTTACAACAGATATATTTTATTTGATTACCAATAGACTTCAAGAAAGAAGTCAGATAATTGTTATTCTGACATTAAAAACATTGATATTTTATATTTGTGCATCATATATTAACAGGCGTCTACCGGATGTACACAGATTACGTTCTATCAGTAAAAGCAAAATTCCCAAAAGTAGTTTCGTGGTCGAGATGAAAAGTTAGTCATTATAATGCTTCTAAACTTATTCTTACAACAGGACTGTCTAGTAACTGCAAGTTTGCTTGGTTATGTCTTTGTAATATATTTCGCAGTGTGTCTATGATAGCGTGTCGAATGTGTCTCATTTTCCAGCAGTAAATAACAGGATTCAGAGAGGAATTGAGAAACAACAGGGTCAGTGTGTAAAACGACAGACCTTTTAAAACTGAACTTAGCAGAGATATCAAAAAGGTAAATCCAACGCAATACTCTGGCAAACAACAAAACAAAAACACAAGATATACGTATGACGTACAGGCGCGGATCTAGGAAAAATGTTGACCGATTTACTGCAAAAGGTTAGGGTTAGCCGAAGGCGCAAGCTCCTAGGGGGTTCCGGGGGCATGCTCCCCGAGGAAAATTTTTTCAATTTTAACTACCTAAAGTACCCTTTCCTGGCTTTTTGAGTCACTCAGACAATATATTTGCCAGTTCCATTCTCCTTGGATGAAGCCTTGCAAATCTGCGAATTATTTCGTCAAAGTGAATGTCCATGTTGTAATGAATGTGCAGCAAGGCGAGTCCTGTCAATCTCGTTTGTAACATCGTGCTTCGTAAATATGTTTTCAGTCGCCTCAAAGCTATTGCTAGAACGAGTTTCCACTGCAAAGATAAATCTTTTGTTCAAGTATTAGAAAGAGGAAAAATTTCAGCCCAGACAAACACGTCTGGGTATCACGTTAGCCAGGCGTGTGCATACCGAACGAAAAGAACTTTTCAGTAAAATTAATTTGTCCACTCTCAACCATTATTAACAAAGACCCGAACTAACCTTTTTTCCTGACGTAGTCAGTAATTTGTGACATCTTGACGTTGTTATGTATTCCACACTCTTGTTGAAGTCGTTGTCCAAAGACGTTGAATGATCATACAGGCTAATCGAGTAGCAGAATTGCATAAATCGCCCGGGGAAATTAAATTTTGGTCTAGACGCCCGCGGCGATGACGTGATGGCGTGACCGCCGTCGGGAGACTAGTGATTTCCAGGCTGTAAAATTTTGCCGCCAGGACGTGTCTACGACCCTTGTCTATTTCCGGTAATTGGCAAAAAAGAATAAATAAAAAATAAATGTCAAAACTATTTTCGAGATTCAACTTGCAATTTACTTTTATTAAAAATATATACATATCTATTTTTTTTTTTTTTATTATGAAAATTCTGACCAATTTCGGTAAAACGGTGGAAACAGGTATGGATCCGCGCCTGCTTGTTTACAGTCTATCGAACTTTATCTCTGGCAATCTTTGTTAATCTTTCCTTTGTGTACTTTTGCAGTGAAAAAGCTGGTTCACCGCGTCAAATGGACAGGATAAACCTCAGATACGGAGGGTAAAGGAAACCTGAAAAATAACAGTTTAATAAGATAGAAAAACACCAAAGACATAATGATAAACCATAAAGGAACAAGGATGGCTAAGGATAGAGAAGATTAACACGGATTGCAAACGACGAATTTGAAAAATTGAGGTTAAACTTTTCAATATACGCAAACAGTGATGGAGCTCCTTTAAATAAGCTTAAATTTGGCAATTTCCGTAAAAAAAAAAATCACGGGATATTATGAAAACTAAAGAAAATGTTGAAAAGAAACCGAACAAATGGCAAGATTTAAATTCTACAAAGAAACTGAATTCTAGATATAGAAGCGCTAAATTAAAATACCGTAGTGCAGGACGTTCTTTCCAGCGAACTTCGTCCGCAGGAATTTTTACGGTCAAAATTAAAAATGTTGGTTGTATCGACGGTTAGATCTTCATGCGATTGCGTAAGCTTATTCATTGTCAGAGAAAAGTTTTTCTTCCAAAGATATTTTCCAAAGACGTGAAAAAGAGGTAAGAAAACTGAGTATGGGTCATAATTTGCGTGCGCATAATTTTCGTCATTATTAAAGTTGAATTATGACGCAACTGTAACTACTTAGCTGGAGCAAACGTTCGTTTTACGACACTTCACCGCGGTGTTCTTGTCTGTGAGAGTTTCGACATTTACAGACCAATTTCGATTTATTAAATGTCTTACTTGGCTCCGAGGCTTAGGGGAATAAAACAAAAGAGACCGCCTCGGGTCTAAGGGATGAATAATTAACTTCTTTTTTATTATTCCGTTAAGCCTCGCGGAGCCAAGTTAGAATTTTAATATATCAAAATTGGCCTATTAACTACAAACATGGCCTATTCGGATCAAAATTCCTTTCAGGTGAGTGTTTTTCTCCCAAGTTGCTCATTTTTCACAATTCAAAGCACACAATCTTAACCTGGGATGCATTTCTTTTGTTCAAAGCATATTTCTCGTGGCTGTAATGAATTTTAATGTGGGTATATATAAAGAAGTGTAGAATGACACACCCATTTTAGCGTCGGTCGCCGTTGCACTGAAGGCGAGGGCGAAGACATCTTAGTCACTGTGCTCCCTTCAGGCAAGTCCATATTTTCTTTATTTATTGCCGCCGTTGAATTGAAGGAAAGGGCGAAGATATCTTAGCCGATGTGCTTCCTTCAGGTAAGTCCACATTTTCTCTAGCTAGTTACGTGTCCTAGCTGTTTCCCTCGTCTTTCAATTTGATCATTTAATGGTAAAATTAAAACTTTCCTTAATGCTGTGGAAGCTTCGAGGTGCATGTGGTTTTCCTTGACACCGAAGACCGTATTTAGGCGAAGTTGAAAAACCTAATAGCAAACATTTCTCTTGTGAGTAACTGAATAATTATTTTTAATAAAATGTTTGTTTACGGCTTGATAATCTGCTTGGTTAGCCGTTTGACTTTGTCATTCGCAATTTGTTTCATCACCTCGGAGCGCTACCACGCACACTCTTTTTAACTGTTATAAAAACAGAAAATTCCAACCGCCTTTGCTCCGATACGAAGAGAACAGTTATGTAGTTATATCAAAACCTATAACTAATCTTCAGTTCGTTCCCACTGCAGTGCACCACGTGCACTTTGTTGGTAGTCGTTTAAAAGTGTTATTCCACATTTTGAGGGAGTTTTGTTAAGTGCAAGGCCGATAGATGTCCGTTAACTGATACTAATACTCAATCAAGTCCGTTTTGCTTGAGTTAACACGCGAAAAACTTAACCAGGACTTTCCTGGCAAGTTTCATGTTGACGACAACTCCGTTGAAGTTCAGATAAGTGAATCACAGTTGTCGCTAGATTTCATTTAATATAATCCTTTAAAGTTTTGCAGCTAAGTCCAGTTTAGGGGCATTCAGACGTAACATTAGAACCGGTTTGCAATTTAATAAAGAATGTGATCGATTTCAAAATGAGTGCATGTCGCTGGTAATTTTGTATACCTTGGTGCTGAATGTTTCGTAATTTTAATGGACGAGTCTCGTGTTTGGACGTATTTTTGCTTAAAATTAACCCACAGACAAAATTGACACGTATTATTTATTTCATACTATTAAGTTAAAACATTTCTCATTTATCTTGCAAATACAGGAAATCGAGTACCGAGTCTAAGATCTTACGATTTGGTGGCACTAAAGTTTTACTGTTTTTTTTTTTTTTTTTTTTTTACATAGTCCATTCGTAGAATGCTTCAGTTTATCGTCCTGCGATCGTGTTTTTCTGTTTTAAAAAACCTTTTTTGAAATCCATAGCAAGAATCTAAGAGCTTCTAACTTATTGACTACACTGGCAAATTCGTTTATTAATTCTAAAAAAAAAAATAATCTGAGCTGAAGCCAACTGATGAGCCTGTAGGCGTAGTTCAATGAGAAAAATGAACAAAAAATAGAAAAAATTCTCAGCGCAGGAAAAGATTTGCAGGCTCGTTAGGCTAGCTATATTGTTATTTGTTCGCCAACATGAGAGCAGTTGGCTTTTGAAACAAAGAGTTGTTTGGTTGTAGAAAGTTAAATTCAAAACAATTGACGTCAATGTCTGCAAGCAGTGAATATTGCTCTTTATCTCTGATCCGTTGACAGAAAAACTTATTGCCAGAATGTTGTCATGGAAATCAAACGCAGATGAATCCGATGGATTGACCACACACTTTCCAAGGTTGCCTAGAGATGGACACCAACTGCCAACAGCAAACCTGGTTGGCCAAAAACAACCTGACGCCTGCCATGAGCTCAATGAACAACGACATATCGTACAAAATAGAGATAAATGTAGATGGATTGTGGCTGCTTAGTGTCCAACAGAGAACGAAGAGGATCAATTAAAAAAGTAAGTAAATCTCGTTATCAACCTTGCAGCAAGTCTTTTATCGTAAATGGCGGCTATCCTTCATTATAAACTCATTCTTACACTACCAAGTTGAATAGAAATACATGAAAGATGAAGAGTTGTTCCAAATCGATTGTTTTAATTTGAGAGGGCCATTTATTATGGTTCAACTTTCTGACCACAACATGCGAACAAGTTATTGGGGTGAGCAAGTTATCTGACCATGAAATAATCATAAGTAAACCTAGGTGATTAAATAACTTAAGATGCTGCCGTGTGCTCTGCTATCTCCAGGATGACCAAAGATGTGTTAAAGGACAGTTCACGAGTTTCTGGATTTATTCATCAACCTTAATTATTTGAATTTCATCAACGTTAACTGAATTCTGGATGGCAGTGTGCAGAGCTTCACTTCTGGCGTACGATCGATGACTATTGGAAAAACATCTCATCTCAGATAAGTAGATAATGGTATTCCTATCTTTACACTCCAAAAGTGTTAAAAATCGTGATTCCGATTGTAAAATTGATAGATTTTCAAGTTTCGTGCCATTGCTGCATATAAGCGTAGGGTTATCTTGTTGTCCACAAAATGCCATAATTTATATCAGTACAATACACGTGCACTGTATTATGTTCGATAATAATTGTAATGAGACTACCATTTGTTTGGAAGGACTCTGGGTCGAACTTTTGTTGGCTCAGATCATTTTCGCCTGGGGGGTGGAGTTATTATGTGAAGGAATTGAACATCTTGCACTTTTTTTTTCATGTTACGTTCTTGGAATTAAGCGTCTGAAAACGTTTGGGTGAAGAGGAGAATACCTCGACGTAAATAGTCATAAAAAAGATTCTTTAATAATCATTAAATCCAATTTTAATAGCTAACTTATATTATTAACCAAGTTAGAAAGCATTATCCTGGATTCTTAGAAGCGCGAACAATACAACCCATCATTCTATTTCATTTTTGAAGAAAATGCTAAAATTCGAAAACACATCAAAACACTACTGTTTTCTACATTTACATAGTTATCAACTGTATCTGACACTGCTGTAAATTTTTTAGTTGACAAGGTAGTGTTGATTAAATATTCTTTTTTCTCTGTCTATCTCGCTTCATGCGGCTGATATATCATTGTTGACAGAAAGGGCAGCCATCTTGGATCGCAATGTACTGTTGGACTCTGGCACAAGTTGACTATTGGAAACATCAAATCTCAGATCAGTACATTATTTCTACTCTCGTTAACTTTTAACAGTTTCAGTGTAAGAATTATGGAAATCTCAGAAACTGATTAACTAGAAGATATTGTCTTGATGAAGAAGCAAATTCTTAGAATTAATATTAACAACAATATGAGAAAATCAGTAACGAGAATATACATTTTTGAGCATGGGATGTACTTAAGAGTTACCACTTTGAAAAACTAAATTCTCAGAGTTAACATTTAAAACAATACGAGAAAACATTTTGAGCATGGGACGTGTTAAAAGTTACCACTCAGTTCGTTATGCTGAAGGTCAACCTGAAACTATCGAATATTATTTCTCGCAATTCTTGTTTTTTTCAAGGTATTGATGAAGACCATAACCAAAAGTTGCGGAAATGCAGATAAGAGAAAAAATATTTTGCTTAATTGAAATCAATGGTGGTTTCTTTTCGAGAAAAATTTAAATGAAGAGGAAGGGGTAGTAATTAAGACATGACCTCGACTTGTCAATAAAATCAACTCGTGAATGCTCACTAGTTTTCCCATTAAGCCTGAGATGAATGATACATGGAATTGTTGTTTTGGCTGTATGCGTCCTTTACATTTGAGCAGTATTCTCGAGAATATAAAGTGAAGTATCTTACTTGAAAGGTTTTAATCTTCCAGCTCGTCACTTCTCACACATCGCAAACTACTTGTAAGAGTGCTGTTTGAGTACAACCGTATTAAAATTACTTTTAAAATTTAAAATAAGATCGCTCTAGAAAGGGCTTCTTCTGTTTTGTTTGTGTTTCTGTCGAGTAAAGAAGGATTTTGAATCTTCACAAAAATTTTGGAAAGGTTGTTTTGTTTTTGTCAAGTAAAGGTTTTGAATCTTGAAAAATATCATGGGCACAGCTAGTCAGACATCCGGACTACAATAGATCGTTTTTATTGTCATGTCATAAAAAAAAAAAAAAACAAACAAGAAAATGCGATCTTATAGAAGATAAATAAAGAAGGCACCTGCGGTTTTAGGTCTATGCGCTATCCCAGACTTCAGATATTCGCGTAAATGTTTTGCACAAATTTACAGAGCCCAGTATGGTGCCGCCATATTGGTCTACCTACGTGGCACACCAATAAGCGAATCTTTGTTTACAATATTTGCTCCATAAGTGATACAGTTTCTGATGGATCTACCAAAACACTAGTTCTGAATATTGAAAGGACATAGCACGATCAACCGTGTCAAGGAATTTGAACTCGATGTATTGCATAATTTTTGAGCGAGGCGGGTTTAAAGGCTCAAAATTTTACGAAGAATGTATAAGCTCATAGCGCTTCTGTCACCGAGAAATTTTGTAGTTTTTGAAAGTCAATTTCTCCTGGAACATTACACCCAAAGAGCCAAAAGCTTCACCAGTTACTAAGTTTCACAAGCTCTTTAAATTGTTGTAGTCAATTCGTGTCTAGCGTGATACCTTCTCCGTGCAAAGTGGTATGTTAATGAGGAAAAATGTCAGCACAGAAGTCAGCAAAGATTCGCCAATATGGCGGCCGGAAGATAGTGCGATAATCTGGAGCTTACTTGGTTATCTAGGCCACTGTTTGCCTGCATAGCACAAACCTATAAATTAACACTTTACTACTACTTTTCTATTGCACGAAGGGCTAACAATCATGAGATAAGTATATATTTTTCGACAAACGCGATCGTAGCTTTACGTCCCGCACTGCCATAACTCTAAAATTCAAAGTGCATTTGTTTCAAACGTAGGACGTTATTCTGCTGAAATGTTGCGAAGATATATACTTTTCGCACCTCTTATGCCTGATGAGGATAGAAACTCTGATGGCTCTTTAGGTTTGGATTTTAAAACTTGATGACGTCACATGAAAACGTCCCATTGAATTGAGCATAGAATAGAATCTCCTTATTCAGATCTAATCAGTAATTAGTTCTACAATAATAATTAAGACAAAATCCGAGGGGTAATTGACCAATTTCAGTTTTTATTGGACAAAAACCTTCTTCCAGAATATTTGTAAGTATATTACAGTCCTTTATACATTTTCTAAAAGCTTGAGGTATAAATAGTTGCCTGAAATAACACCGAAAACAATTTCCCATGGAGACGTAAGAAAATAAATTTCAAAGTTCAGAGAAGTTGTGCAAACAAAGGTAACATGTCAACAACAGTTTCATTTCACCAGTAATTTCAAGTGTTTCATATGAACTTCAAATCTGTTTTGGACATTTGGTGTTGTTAGGAATAACTTCCTTTGAGAAGATATTGAAACAGTCGCACAGAGGTTTGCTATACGATGTGAATAATCTCGGTACAAAGTTGTTTTCCACTTGTTACTCGAACGTCTTGTGGATTCCTTCTTAATTACTTGGAGGGAGATTATTGAATGAACTTGGTAAGCAATTGTAAGAGGATACCATGAAACAACTTTCATACCGTCACTGGACTTTTTTAACAGAGGATTTGGCAATATGAATTCTACCAATACCACAGTATACAAGCTTATTGAAGTGCCTTTGAAATTAGTTCCCAACTTGTTTTTTACTTGCATAATGTTTACATCTATGGAACCCTGAGTAAATTTTTTTTCGTAACGTCATGCTTATGAAATCACGTAAGGATACTTTTTTGAATACTGCAACTGACCCTCTCCCGCCACCCCACCCCCAAAAAAGAATGAAAACAGGCAAAATAGTGACCGTTGATGGGGGATTTCAGAATATATTTAGACATTGGCCCTTCAAAATCTGTACAATGCCTTCTATGGGGGATTAAATCTTTCACAGATTCGTAGATAGATCAGAAAGAGCGAAAAGTTTCAAAAAAACATTTTTATGACTTAATTTAGGTCTACAGGTTAAATTTCGCGGAAAGAACGTTTTTTCGCAATTTGCGGCGATGAGTTCTCTTTCTAAGAATAAAGTTTCTCTCATGAAATTTCTGTGATACAATGTTAGCAGAAAACTGAAGTTCATTTAAAAATTTAACAAATCAAAATTGTACTTACGTGGGAAAAAACGTTTTGAATGACATTCCGATGGGGAAAGGAGCATTGTTGACAGGCCGTATTATCTATCGGAGGGAACTTTGTGCTAAAATATTCAGAAAATATTAATTTTAAAGAATACATCATGAGTTATTATAACTGATCATAGAAAGAAAATTAAAACTGTGTTAATACATCGATATTAAAGACATGATAAAAGGTCAGTTAGACGTGGAAACGTTTATATAATTAATGAATGGAATTTCTGTCGTTTATTGATATCGACTTAAAAGATCATACTTCTTGACTGGTTTTAAACTCATTACTTTGTTTTCAATTTCATTAGAAACTGCATGCGAAAACCTGTGTTTTTCATACATGAAAGAATGAATTTGAGTTGTGGATAGGAAATGAAATAGTTAGCTTAAATAACGACGATACCTTCGCCAGCGACGACCCCTAGAAGGAAAAATGATATTTCTAATCTCTTAACAATCTGGATATCTGCTCCGTACGCCAATCAGTACTTAAAACTTGCTCAAACTAAATATGTAATGCCAGCGATCCATTCCAAAAAGAAATACAAAAAATTTGCCATCCCGACCTACGTTCTTCAAAATACACAGAACCTGTTCATTTCACGTCACGGCTTCAAAATGCACAAAGATTTAAAACGCACGTGCACAGCCATTGTTCTACTGAATAAATCTTTTGTTTGGTGACGTTTTCGTTGCCTTTTTATGTTTTTTTGCCGTTTTATGTTTTTTCTTCATTTGGGATTTTTTTATTTCCACAATTACATCAATTACAATTCTTTTTTCAACAATTAAGTTACAGAAGAACGAATAAAGTTTGGTTTACAGAAGTTAACAATGACACCATATTGAATTAATTAAGAAAAAAGATTTTGTCAATTCTTATCTTCATACTTATTTAACTTAACGATTTTCCTTAATAATAGCGTTGTCTACTTTAATTATTAGTTAAAATTGTTTCCTCAAAGATAGTCTATTCTTTAAACAAATTCCTTTTATTCGATTTGAAATATGTGTTTGTCGGTTTCATATTTAATTGCCTAAATTCATATGAAGTGGCTCAAGGAAGGTAATGTTTCTCTACATCGACAAGTCCAAGAAGATTTTCCTAAAATTACTATATAATTAAATAGATCCATCTCCTCCTCAAAAGACCCAACAATAACATCGCAATATGTGAGCGAGAGGCTCCTGCAACTCTTGATTTTAGTCAATTTTTTATCATTAACCTCATGCCAAAAAGAATATGAAAAAGAACAACCGAACAAAATATGGGATATTGTTTCCGTTAGCTGATGACAGGTGCAGTTGGGATTAGAAACGTATCCTATTTTACACAGGCGGTCAATAGTATACAGAACAGAATTCAACACTTTGTACCGAAAGGAGCGTAGATACGGTTCATTAGCAGTCCTCACTGGCAGAAGAAATGCCTCTGAAACTTGCTTGTCATCAAGGCTAAATTCTTTCTTTAGCTTGACCCCTTTACTTGGCTTTTCCAATTTTTGTTTTATAGGAAAACAATAGTCAAAGTCACATTAGTGCTTGCCTTTACTGTGCTACGCAATGTAAGAAGGTTCGAAAAAAAAGCAATCATTACCTACACAATATTTAGATTAATAAATTTCTACGTGACTTAGACTGCCCTTCCGTCCAAAAGTTTTCGTTGCCGTTGCCGTCGTGGTTTGCTTGAGCTCCCTAATGTCCGGAAAGTTAGAACACAAGGGTAACTGGGAGCGTAGGGCGGTGTTTCGTAAGACATTTCCGTAAATTCAAATTTATAATCACATTACCTTTGTGAGATAACTGCTTGCAAATGATTTGTTTCTCCGCCTCTTTTAGCGTAATTCCGAGAGCAGTTAACGCAATTTCCCTGTGTTATTTTTTTTCTTTGGTGACATCTGACAATAAGTGTTTCTGATTTTCGTGAGTGGATAATTTCCAGCTAGAGCTGATACGAAAAGTAAGTGTTCCGCCCATGATTGGTGAATTCAATGCTTGGGCGTTAACGGGGTCTGAAGACAGATGTCAGCGAGGCATCAATTCTAAACCAAACCCTGTTGTTCACTGCATCACATGACTAAAAAATAAATGTATTATGGCTATGTTTGACAAAGGGAAATTGTGACAGGCGAGAGAGTTTACAAAACTGTTTGGCTACGTATATACCAGCAGAAGAGGAAATAAATAGACGGCTTTCTTGCCAATTTAGAGTTAAAAACTGACTCTTCGTACATCACTTGCACAAAAAAGTGACTTGACTCAGCTCGAAAGCTCATTTCAAGGGCACCGCTTTAAAAATTGCAAGTGAGCCAATGGATAGGAAAGTTATAAAATTGACAGTGGATCAGTAATTAAATCTCGACTGAATTAAGACATTGCCAAAGTAGTCAGGTGATGAGAATAAATAATACATCAACTATGAGATATTGTCTTGATGTCAAAATTTACAATATTTATTGCCAAATTTTCACCTTTGCATATAAAAATATAGGAGAAAGAATGTAGCAACTAAGTATTGTATGTTTCATACTTTTAAGTGGAAAAAATATCAAACGTAAGATTTATTTTGTCAAATCGCTCGCATTGTGGGCTGAAATAGCGCCACAAACACCAGCAGCAGATTGTTTTCAGTCGTGTGTCGTGACGAAACTGGCTCTATGCATTGTTAAAGAGGAGGCTTGGTAGAAGAAATGTACAATTTACAAGCTCTTTGCGGCGTTCTTATTGGGAAAGGTCAGAGAAAAGAAGTGGAATTACGTGTTTGAAAACTTTGTTTAAGTTCAATCTTGACACCAAAATTGCAGTACATGTTCAAGAAGGGAAATCAATACTCCCAAAATAACCATTACGTTTGATTTAGGAATTCTGGCTTTATAAATTACCCACAGACAGGTTGTAAGAACTGTTCTTGTGGCATATTGTGTAGATTTCATCTCGATACAGTTGTTTTTTAGAGCATTAAATGAAGCGGCTGCAATTTGTGGCAGCTCGACTTAGCATGTTTTTTTTTAAAAAGTAAATGACGACTAAGATGTTCAACGACAAAATAGGAAAAAAATTCCAAAGTAATACCAGGAGTGCGAATTTAATTCCTTGCATGGTACAGTCACATGAAAAATGATAAGGAAAGACAGTACTTTTGTTTTAAGCGTCCTGTACAGAAAAGTTAAGGTTGTGAAGTTCTTAACTGGTGATTTGTAGAAGAAAAAGTGAGAAACTGTTGAACTGTAATTCAGAGGTGGATTGTTTATAAATTCAAGCGAAAGATATCTTTGCGATTTCGATGCAAACGAAGATGTGATTTTCCAGCATTCTCTCCGCTCCAGTTTTCACGTATTGTTCCTAGAAAGCGATAACAAATTCAAGTTAAAAAGTCGTTCATCGCTGAAACGTGTTATGTCGATTATAGAGATGAACTCTATTGTTTCCAAGAAATAGTGATCGACAGCTCATTTCTCCTTTCTGCAGATGATGAGAATTTCAATTAATTTCAGTTAATTACAATAATATTAATTTCAATAAGATGATGAGAAAAAAGGAAGTCATCAATTTTGGATCATTGTCTTGATGGAGCGGTGAATAAACCATTTCCGAGTTTACGTTGTCCTTCTCTTTGAAAACGAGTTGTCGTGCAAAACCACTTTTGCGATGGAAGGCAAATTTCACTCTCGATTTCTGATTTTTTTCTAATTTCTTTGTGTACGATGACAATTAAAAAGTAAAATGTTCAATATGCAGACACTTGAGTTAAGTTATAATTATCCATTTCAAACGTTCAATAGTGTTGCCCACTTTGTTGCAAAGTAAACAAGAAGTAAAGTTATATTATTCCATAATGATGATTAGTTTTCGATTTTCCATTATTTTATTGTAACCACAAATAATTTGGCAACACTCTGTTAGAAATGCTGCGGGATAGCTTAAGGCATTTTAAAATTATTCAGTACCTTTAAGATTCCTGGAAGGAATATAGCCTGGAATAATAAGATATTTCTGTTTGTCGTGAACGGATATTAAATTTTCCAGTTAGTACCGATAAAAAGTAGTAACTCCGTGCATGTTTGGAGCGTTTCTAGCTACGGTCTTGAGAGAGGTGTCGGCGAGGCATCAAATTCCCCAACAAACCCGTTCTCTGTATAAAATGACTTACTATACACGACAAGTTCAGTGAGAAAATAAACGCAGTCTGTTTAATATGTCTGACAGTGGGAAACTGACAAGCGAGATAGTTTACAAATCTGATTTTGCCATCAGTCTCCAAAACGAAATAGAGCTTTTTCTACCAATTTTGAGTTTAAAATATGTTTCTTCACACTTCAGTTACACAAATAAACAGCCATTTGAGGTTCACTTAAAGAATGGCTTGATTTAGCTCGAAAGATCATTTCATGGACACTTTATAAAATAGTAAATGAGTCAAGTTAAATGCTTTGTCTTACGGATAAGGTTTAAAATTGACAGTGGAAGAGCAATGTGTTTGTCACGTAGAAAATAGCGGCAAGGTAGAACTGAATGAACTTTTCAATTCCCAAGAACTAGAAATCAACATACAATTTCTCCTAGCTGTCTTAAAACATTCTCAAAAAGTCAAGTGATGAGAATGAAGAAATAAAGCAACTGTATAGGACATTGTCTTGATATCAAATCTGACAACATTGCCGAATTTTCTAGTATAAGTTTAGTCAGTGTATGCATAGATACCGTGTGTGTTCCTTGCTGTTTTTAAGGTAGCTGAAGTAGATCTACGGTTCTTGTTCTTGTTCACGTTGTTAACTTGACTTTCTATAGAATGATAATAGAATCCTGGTTAACGGATTTGGCGATAAAGTAGCACCCAAATATTGATGGCAACCTATCAAACCTAAAAGATACGATTAGCTTGTGTATATGAAAAGAAATTAAGAAAGAAAAACTTGACATAGAGATTTGAAATTGTTGCGCTCATTCTTGTTAAACCAGTACGGTTGGTAAATTAGCATATAACCTCTCAGGGCACGTATTTTCAATTGTCTAGATAGCACTTACACTTGCCTTCTAACTGATCAATAATGATAATTCTTGTCAACAGGTTCACAGAGATTAGACGGATCCGTTATGAAAATGGGCTGCAGCACTTATCAATATAAAATTCAACCACCTTAAAATAACGTGTTAAAAAAAGGAGGTGAGCAAGTCTTCGAAAAGAATTAAGTGACTTTTTGGGAAAACATTACTGAATTTTTGAAAGCTATTTAATCAATAAACAAGACTTGCAAGGTAGCTTTCATCAGCATTTTCTTCCCTGAAACAATGTGAATCAAAGTACAATACTTAAGTGAAATTTCGCAAAGCCTATCCTGGTGTTAAGAAGGTGTAAGGGCTAATTAAAGGACTCACAACAAAAAGCTCTTGAAACCTTCTGATCCGTTAGAACATTAAGTAACGAAAAAACAGATATATAAACAAGCCGCAAACTAAGTTTGCAGCCAAATCTTGTGTCCTTGTCCATTACTTAAATACTTAAACAGTATGTTAATAAAAAAAAGATCTAAGCCCCTTTAAATGATCGCAACAGGTCAACCTCACATATCCCAACATTGTTGTGCGTAACATGTTGCGCGTGCTTGGCTACCCTGTTAAGATGTGTTACGACATATTACGTGCTGGCGGCTCATATTTGACTAAAACACCAAACATGTCGCAACAGGGTGGCCAAACACGCACAACACGTTGGGAGGAGGAGGGAGCAGGGAGCAAGATGACTCTTTTTCCCTCCTGCCTCCTCCACAGAGGAGGGAGCAGGGAGCAAGATGACTCTTTTTCCCTCCTGCCTCCTCCACAGAGGAGGGAGCAGGGAGCAAGATGACTCTTTTTCCCTCCTGCCTCCTCCACAGAGGAGGGAGCAGGGAGCAAGATGACTCTTTTTCCCTCCTGCCTCCTCCACAGAGGAGGGAGCAGGGAGCAAGATGACTCTTTTTCCCTCCTGCCTCCTCCACAGAGGAGGGAGCAGGGAGCAAGATGACTCTTTTTCCCTCCTGCCTCCTCCACAGAGGAGGGAGCAGGGAGCAAGATGACTCTTTTTCCCTCCTGCCTCCTCCACAGAGGAGGGAGCAGGGAGCAAGATGACTCTTTTTCCCTCCTGCCTCCTCCACAGAGGAGGGAGCAGGGAGCAAGATGACTCTTTTTCCCTCCTGCCTCCTCCACAGAGGAGGGAGCAGGGAGCAAGATGACTCTTTTTCCCTCCTGCCTCCTCCACAGAGGAGGGAGCAGGGAGCAAGATGACTCTTTTTCCCTCCTGCCTCCTCCACAGAGGAGGGAGCAGGGAGCAAGATGACTCTTTTTCCCTCCTGCCTCCTCCACAGAGGAGGGAGCAGGGAGCAAGATGACTCTTTTTCCCTCCTGCCTCCTCCACAGAGGAGGGAGCAGGGAGCAAGATGACTCTTTTTCCCTCCTGCCTCCTCCACAGAGGAGGGAGCAGGGAGCAAGATGACTCTTTTTCCCTCCTGCCTCCTCCACAGAGGAGGGAGCAGGGAGCAAGATGACTCTTTTTCCCTCCTGCCTCCTCCACAGAGGAGGGAGCAGGGAGCAAGATGACTCTTTTTCCCTCCTGCCTCCTCCACAGAGGAGGGAGCAGGGAGCAAGATGACTCTTTCCATGGTTAATTTATTCATTTATTCAATTTAGTTAATGACGCCAGGAATCGTAATAAATAAAGTTGAAATGTTTTTTTTATTAACAGTGATTATCCTCTACCTTGTTTGGAGGGAGAATTACTTTGCTTTTAAATTTAGTTTAATCCTAGGTACATTTTCTATTCCCAAAGTGGAGCGCAGTGCCTCAAGAAAATTGTCAGTGAGAGATACCCCTACACGATGTTTTGGGCTCAGTGGTTTATCTTTTGGCTAAAATTCCCCACTATCTTGCTGGGGAATATTGTTCGAAGAGCATTTATTTCTGTTCCTCAAACCTCCACTGCCCTGAATGAAACAATCACACGTGAGGAATAAATTTCTTCCATAATCCTTTACTTTCCTAGGAAGGAGATTTGGAGGGAAGTCTTAACCATAATCTCTTAATCTTTCCTTAAAAGTCAAAAGTGGTTACCGTTTTGAGTAAAACTTCCTCCCAAAGTAATTTTCGTTAGGACGGTCAAGGTTTAGGAAATGGCTGTAAGACTAGACTGCTTATTTATGCCCATAGTGTCGACACAGTGTAGTTTAGTCTTACTGCTACTTCTTAACCTTTAACCCTCTCAGAGAAAAGTACTTTGGGAGGAAGTCCAACTCATATTACAACCCCTTTTTGAACTTTAAAGGACTAGTGGAGGATTATAGATGAGAGTTAAACTTCCTCTCCAAATATTTTTTCTAGGAAAGTAAAGGATTATGGACGAGATTTAATCCTCCTTCGCGATTGTTTAATACAGGGGATTGGCGGTTTTGGGGGACAGGAATTAAGACTCTTCGAGCAATCTTCCCCTGTAAGATGGTGGGGGATTTTTGGCCGAAGATAAACTACTGTGCACAATGGGTCGTGTAGGGGTATCTCACGATTTTTTGATCATCTGATGATTTTTTTCTGGCATTGCCCTCTGCTTTGGGAATGAGCAATGTTCATTGGATTAAACTTAATTTAAATGCAAAGTAAAGGACAACGACACAGGTTTAACCGCATTCACCTTTCTGGTTCTGCGGCATATTTTTTTCCTACAGTTATTTTCTAAATAATATTTTATCACAGGAAGATGTAAGAGCTTATGGGAGTCTAGTCTTTAATTTGCTCTTTGCACCTTCCATACATCAGCTAAGTTTACTTTCGTTATTTGCGAAAATCTCTATCTTTTTATTCTTCCCTCATACAGACTTGATATTATATATATTCACGTCCGCTTCATTTGTTAATCACCTATGAGGATCGACAGATTTACGATAAACGGAGTACAGGTGCTTTTCTTAAAGTTTATTTCCAAGCTCAAAGAGAGTTTATTTGAAAGTGTTTCTGCATTTGTCTTTTTTTAAACCAGTTGTTCGCTGTGGTGTATCATTGTTCACTTTCTTTACTATTCCTCAGGCTACCTGTTGATGGAATCAAATATTAACAGCTCATCAGAATGTGTCACGCTGAATCAACATGTATTATTATGCGATGGACTGTCGGAGTGAGGGTGCTGCTGCGATACTCTTCTACTTGTTCTATATTTTCTTTCCAAATAAAAGTTACGGTGCTTTCATATATAATGAAATGTTCACAAGGTAACGCTAGCTTTTGGCTTCAGAAAAAAATAAACAAATACTAAGCAAAATAAACTAGTTGTTTAAATATAGAACTCTTACTAAATGATTGCCAATTAAATCTCTGCACTTTAAAACGTCACCATAGTGTTATCGAGCGCAGAATGAACTGTCTTTTGAGTCCATCTTTCAGCTTTGTCCGAACGCTTATCATTCTTTGCAGACAATCTTCAACCACTGATTAGTAATGATCGTACAAGATATACCTTAGCCAATCAGAATGCAGTATTGCATTAGTATAATCCGGTAGATTTGTACTAACGATAAACAGATTACTGTACCGTTGTCAAGCACAAAAACTGTTTAATTTTGTGAATTCTTTTGTTAGAAAACATTTTTGGACCTAGAAATTTTAAAGTTAAAATTGTAAATTTAATTTTCAAAGTTAAAACTTTAACTTTGCAGCAACTATTTACTTCTGCTGGCATGTTGACACGACCTTGTTTCCTTACTTATGATCAACAACACGCTCTGCCTCGATCTGAACCAGTAGGGAAGAAATGACTTGCATTTAATGTCTTTTTTCAGGTTTTCTGAACTGCATTTAACAAATCTTAAGAAAGAAACTGACATATTCATTTCCACTTGTCCTATTCGCATCCTTGGATGGGCCGTGGCACAATATTTCTCTGCAAAAGAAGTCGAGTGATACAAAACTTAAGCCCTGCAAAGGATAGACGAACATGGTTAAAATTCAAAAGGCTTGTTCAAAAGTTCCAAACCAAAAATTAAGGCTAAATGCTAATTATCTCTTGAAAACTTTACTCAGTAATACTGCTTGTAAATACTTCTTGTAAAATCACGGTTCCTGTAAGTGAGATTAGTTTTTAGCTTCTGATATATAATAACGTTTTCCAATAACTTCCCTAATCTTCCCTATGTCGAATCGATGTGAAAATTGTACACTGATTTGCTAAAATGAGCTTAGATCAGGAGCCATAATCGGGGAAGGAGACCGTAAGCGCCCGCTATTTCCAGTATTGGGGCTGTCCCTATCATATGGGACAATTTTGCTATTTTTAGAACAAATTGAAACATCGCCCGCGGCACACGCGCGTACATGCTGCGAGGTTTTTTGCGGATGTCGCGCGCGCAGGAAATGGCGTCTGAAATTCTCGAAATTTTCAATGCTTTTGGCCCACAACTCAGGGGGTTTATGTCTGTTCAAATTTTGCTTAAGTATTGTCGTCGTAAGGTGCACCAATTTGACTGAAGTATTACACACTGTCGAATTTAGGTGTGTCCCGTTTTATATCACCGACCAAGTTGTGTTCCGCTGCTTCTTTTATAAGAGCTCCACATTACTCCACTCTAAACTTCAGATATGTTGAAGATTAATAGCTTTTCCACAACACAGCAAAAAACTAGTTGGATATATTTGGATATAGCAGCGTTTTAGTACTTCAAAGTTTCCCTCCTCTTGCCACACGCTGGCGGGGATTTCGCCAGATTCTATCGCGACCGAAAGCAATAAAAAAATGCAAGTTTACGTTTAGCCTGAATTGTAAGCAACGCTTGATGTTTCATCAAGGTCCAATTATCTTATGACTGTAGATACTGCTAAGCTTTGTTTGTGTAAAAATCCAATAACTTGTCTGTTGTCGATGAATAAGAGCGCCCGCCGATGCGTGTTTTGTACAGTCAGTAAACATGGCAAATTGGACTTCCGCATTTTCGAGTGAACATCGAACATCGAACATCGAACTCATACAATATCTCTAGTTTTTAAATATGTTTCAGGTTGATAAATGTTTAAGAACATATTAAAAGCTTAGCTGAAAATATGTGAATACAGCAGAAATAATCAGCAAAGTTACGATGACGCCTTCTTTAATCAACTCGAACAACGATTTCGATTCAGTGTTGGTTGAGTTATGTATTTTATTTTCGCAGTATAAAATTTCACTACCTTCAAGAAACACACATGATGTTGGTAGCTCTTTGGCGTTGGTGAAAATTGTTGCAGAATCTCAGCACAAAATATTTGTTGACAAGTGAAAACACCGGCGACCCGGACTTGAAAGTGCACGCCCTGAAGCTACTTGTACGCGTCAGACTTTCCTTCGAAAAACTTTTGCAAACTTGCCAAACGAGCAGAAACAATAAGAAACTATCAAAAACAGGTTTTGGTTATGATTGTTTGAGAAATTCACAAATTACCTCGATACCAGAGTGGAGAGTTTTCTTACGTAAGCTTTATTCTTAAGTCAGAACAAGCAAAAACTTACGGGAACAACTAGCGCGAGAAAATATTTTTCATTGACAGCGCGAAATTGAAGTCTGATCTTGTTTTCGATCCTGAAAAAAACTCACCTTTTCCATTAGTTCGAAAAGAGCATGAAACTACATTTAAGCGCCCTGGTTCTTATTCCCTGTCATCGCTGTGAAAAATCCGCAACAGAATCTCACAACTCTCGCCTTTTGATCACGCAACAAGACAACATCTGTCACAATATTGCCTTTTATATTCTTTATTTAACAACGCAACGGGTACTAAACGACAACACGAGCGGACAATGTGGCGCATACCAGAGGTTCTACCTCAAGCTCCCGAGGCCCGATGGGAGCACGAGGCATGACGTAATATGACAACATCCACGCGAGAACCCACGAAATGTGCGTAGATCCGTACGGATATATGTCGTCAGCTGGCGCAATTTGTTCTAAAAACAGCAAAATTGTCCCATATCATAGGTGCGCGCAGATCCCAATACTATGTCTCCTCCTTAGATTGAAGATTGTTTATTTTACGGAAATCGACATTCCAAGGAAGCGGCAAACTGGGCGCGCATCAATTAACAGACATGTAAATTCAAAGCTTTGTAAAGTTTTCGATTTTATCTATTTTCCATTTCATTATTACATTTCATATGTATAAACAGTAGCTTTGACACCTTTTGACCTGTGTACTTGTTTTATTTATCTATTTTCTCAGAGTCCATTTTTGTTTGCTGTTTTGTTTTAAAATGTATCGCGACCATTACTTCAATTTATCATTTCAGCTACCCTGTGAGAATAGCGTCACATATTTATTCTAGCTGGAATGTTATTTGTTTGTTGTTTGTTTGAATACCGACACAAAAACTTTATTCACATGGAACAAACTGTTGTTTTCTTGAGAAAACGGAAAATACTCAAACTACACTTTGAAATCCATGTCAGTGAAACATCGCTACATCGAAAACATGACTTTTCTCTCAAGGCTTGAGCGCAGTCGTGCTCGGACACAGGTAAGTATTGAAACCAAACAACGCTCGTAAATATTTTCAGCCACCTGAAAAATTAATTCTGTTGTCTCTGTTCTAAAAGTTAATGTTCATATTAAATGGTGTAGCAAGACACTGAATTGCCCTAGTCGATGATATTTTTTTCATTCACCTCCATGTTTAGCATTGTACGTGCATGTTTATATAGATTTTGGTCAAGCCTCGAACATAAATGACCAAAAAATGATCGTGTCTACCAAAGCGCAGTTATAATTGTCACGCCGATAAAGTCATGAGCTCTATCAGTCGTTATAAAATTAAGTTGCTGTTCGTTCTTGAAGGTCTGACAAAACTATTTTAAAACACAATTGATCTTGAGCAACTCCTTCTCTAAATTAAATGAATCGCCTTTAAAGTTCATTTGCGGCCTCGTATAAGGAAAGCATTGTTCGCACTGCCAATTATCATTGTTCTATTAAACTGGAATCGTTCTCGTAAATTGTCGTCAATGGTTCTCTGTCTGCAGCGTAAGTGGATCATTCCCTTCTTAAATCTTCGTTCGCAAAGCCAAGCCGAGAGTAAGCCGGAATGCTACTTTAGAATCTTTGTTCATCACAATGTTTATATAAAAATAATTTTGTAACAGTTACTAGTACCACCAGGTTTTTGTTCTGTTAAATTTGATTTCAAAATGTCGGGAAATAGGACTTCAAATTTACATTGCGGAGAATATTCGGCCGTTTCAAGTTGTCCCTTAAAATAACAAATTGCGTTGTTCAACCTTTCAATTCAGTCTCAAGCTCAAAATATTAATTTTCCCCATTGATTGTCACACGTTTCTTTAGTTGTTATTTCTATGAGTTTGGCAACATTTTCTTTGGAACAAACTTGACAACGCAGAGAGGTACGATGAGATTATATTTTGATCACTCTTGGATTGAACCCGTTAATGGTAAACGACTTAGTCTAGAGAAACAAGAAAACGACTTACCTGAAGTGAGATATTTCCAGGGTCCAAGAGCTAGCACACTGCAATCCAAAATGACTACATATTCGTTTCAAAGGACACAACCTGGAAGAAAAAAGGAATTTACACATCAACAAAAAAAGCTGGTTATTATTGACTGTATCGCTAAACACTTACCGTTTCACAATGTTCTTACGAAAGTTATAATAATTAATGATTTCATTACGTCGTTGGACAAGTCTTCAATCTTCAACAAGTAAATTTAGATACCGTAAATCCTCGAATTAGCGCCTCCCGTAAATTAAGCGTCCTCTTCGAATAAGCGCCCTTCCTATCGGCCAAAATAAGCGTCTCTCCTCGAATAAGCGCCCCCTCTGTCTTCTCCTAAATTTGAAATAAGCGCCCCGTTGCGCTAATTCGAGGATTTACGATGAAACAGTTTGGTGGACAGTTGCCGGAGCTCCCGCAAAAATCAAACTGGCGACATTTGCGAGTTCTTGTGTCACTGACACAAATATCACCTCACAAATTAAATTCTTCTTACTGATTACAATATACCCTGATTCCAGTATTTTCTCTCCAAGATGCTTAACAAGGGTCAGCAAGGCATTGATATAGTCTGACTCTGATCACTCTTTGAACTGAAACCGTTCAATGGTAAACAGAGAAGAAAACGACTTATCTGCAAAAGGGTGTTTCCAATGGCTGTAAACTTGAACCAGGTTTCAAGAGCTCATACACTTTGATCCAGCAAGCTACACTTTCTATTGAAACGGTGTTTGCATTCAACCTGGTGATAAAAAGAGCAAAGAGCAACAAATTACGATACTTTTCAACGATGATCGAATCTCCAGTTCTGTTAATTTCGAATATTTGCCCCTAAATACACATTTACAGTGCTTTTCTAAAGCATTACGTTATTGAAATTAATGAACAGATCTCTCGCAATCGTGTTACTTTTAAGAATTCGTTCGGACATCAGAACAATTCCTCATTGCCCAACCGGTATCTGAGAGTTTATGGGTTCGAATCCCGTCATGGACTGAGATGTTCAATTCTTTGCCACACGCTCACCACAGGATCAAAATTTCATCTTTCAGTACTCCCAATCAGATTTCTCTACAGGATTACAGTTATTAAGGTGGTCAACGACAAATTCAAGTAAAATAAAGAAAGGGTTAACTTATCTGAATTAAAAGATTTTTTCCAATATGTCATAGTGCACCAGCGTCCAAGAATTACACACTGCAATCCAAAATGGCCACACTTTCTCTTCAGTATCCGAGTTCACCTGGCAAAAAGGAGATTAAACATAAAACGAGCTATTTTTTCATCAACAAATGCGAGTCCTGTTTATAAACGTAATAGCAGACAATTCTGCAGTGATTTCTTAAAGTAGGTATCAATACTGTATGATATAATTATTTAAGAAAACACTACATTTTTGTTGGCTGGCAAATCTCAAATAAACTTCCTGGTTTTGCCGAGGACATTAAAATAGTTGAAAATTTTCTCTGCAAGATACTTTGAAATGTATTGACATGGAAGGAGATTTTATTAACTTTGGACTGAAACCGAAAAAAACGGAAAATTTGAGGTGCTGGACTTATTGTGGAGAAAAAGTAGTTTCCAGCCATTAGCAAGCAGTGAACTACTGATTGAAACCACTGAGTCCAAGAGCCAACGAAGTTGCTTTTCTTGCACTGGAAAATTTTCAGTCCTTCGTTTCATAAATTTGCCAGAAACCAAGAGAGGCAAGTTGAAGATAAATTTCTAAAACCGGCAAAAAATATTTTATGAACGTTACTGCTGAGCTTTGGGTGGTACATTTAGACAACATTTCTCAGTTAACGAATAGAAAACTGCGAAGATAATAGCTGGTCTATCTGAACCAAGATGTTTGCAATAGTTAATTTGTACCAAAGAACATTAGAGCCACGCACTGTCGTACAAAATGGACTTGTTTTCTCTCAGCATATCTTTCTTAAAACCTACATGAAAAAGAAAAGAGGAAGCTTTGATATACTGACTTAAATTGCGTTAGGTTTAGGAATTTGGTCAAAAACAATGCAGAGCTAGCGGTTTACAGAGACATTTAAAGCATAAATGTTACTCAGGCAGCGTTTGAACGCACAAAGCAGTATAAAATTATTTTTTTTTTGCTACATTTTCCCTCAGGATGTACTCAACATGATAAAAGAAAATTAATTATTTTCTTTTTTGGACTGAGACTGTAAATGATACACCGGTAAGACAGAAGAGGCTAGATAAGAAAATTATGACGAGCTTACCTGTTCAGATGTCGTCAGCTTGCATCGAAGGGTAACACACTATAATCCAAAATGGCTGCTTTTTCCGGGTTCAATGCATTCTGTGTTCAACCTTGGAAAAAAGAGAGATGTCAATAAAAGAAGTACTTCTCCTTTTATTCAATAGTACAGTCTTGCAATTATTGTACAATTTTGCTATTTTCAGGCTATTATATTGTATTCACTAGCCTGAAATCAAGACAATAGAGAAATGCACTTTATAGGGGTTACTGGCTTTCTTTTTGCTTAGAAAATTTACTGCGTACAAACGTGTTAGTTCTGGGACTCTGGGGGTATATTGTATTTCCTGATCAATATTGCTCTGAATTAAATCGCTTACCAGGGAAACGACGAACAAATAACAAAACTACAATGTACTTATCTGAAATCAGTCATTTCCTGTGGTCAACTTCCAGGTTGCGCTAGAGCCCAAGAACCACAACCTACAAGCCAAAAAGACTTCGGTTACGTTTTAATTTAAATTACCATACACTAGAACAAAAAAAACAAAAACACAAAAAATAGAATTGTAGCAAGGGTCAAACTGAAGCATAACAATACATTTATCGTGATAGCTACTTGTTCTTAGTCAGAATTTTTAAGTCTAACTTTGCTATAAGGTCAGATCATACTTGTAAATTAAAGATAAAGTAAAACCTAGAATTTACCTGAAATTAGAGTTGAACGCAACAAGCATAAAGAGGCTGATAAGGAGAGAACGGAGCTCCAAAGCTGAACACGGCTGCTCATAATGGTTACATTTCCTTTGGATACCCCTCTGTTCGTTTAGTGCGAGGCGGGAGAGACGAAACTGTCAAAAAATATATTCAGTAGGTCAATCAGTTAGGTAGTTAGAAACCGGCCATACAATGTCGGTCAATATCGCCTGCATTAACAAACTTCTGAATGTTCTCTTAGAAGTATTTTATTTGGAGTGAGGTAGTTTTAATGCTTTCGCCAGAATTCAAAGCAAGTTTGTTCAAAATTGGTTCTATATTCGTCAAGTAATTTCTGATTTCACGCAAATTACGAAAACAGGAGGATAAAGAAACAATAGCCACAATGCAATTATAACTCAAATCTGCCTTTATGTCTGAAATTCTAACGAAATGTTTTGATATTACTTACCCGAAAATGTATCAGAAATCAATCGGGGAGAAAAGGACAAGGATGGCTGCTCAACATCTCAACAAAGTCGCGCCCAAAGTAAAACCGCCTAAATTAACTCCAGTTAAAAACTTCACGGGGAGTTAGTTCAGCGATTAAATTGAAACAAACTGTTCGTGCATGAGAAAAGAATTTAAATCCTCAGGAAATATTATTGACGTAATTTTAAAACTGTTGATATTAAGTCAGTCAGATCTTCATATCCTTAGCAACTCAGAGCATCGGAGCAATGGACAACAAACCGGGTCTAAAACACAGGTCGCATTCCACAGGTCAAGAGTAGAAATCCCTACTCTACTGATGAATAACTATGCCAAAAGTTTTCCCTCGATCTAAAACAACATTTTCGCAAAGTACTAGGGCTAATTAGGGCTAGGAGACTGAATCTTGGTGCTGTTTATTTATCTGAAGCACAGTGACCTGTACTCTGACCTGTGGAATGTGACCTGTAGTTCAGACCCGCCGTGGACAACATAAAACAGTTACAAAAACGACGAACGAGAGAGCTAGTAAATTAACTTATTTCTGAAATGTGGTATTCAGTAAGAAACTTTCAAACCTACTATTCCGATGTGCTTGTCTAAACGCACTTGGTAATTCTTTATTCCGAAAGTTTCACACCCTCCCAGTATTCAACAATTTCTTCAATGTGTGGACGTAAAAAATTGCTCATCGAAATGGCTATACTAAACCACTAAACTGCGGAAAAGTGCAGGCGTAGCGAAAAACGAACAAGGACATGAAAAGAGAAAACGAAAGCGTAGACTTATCTGCGAAGGGGAGTTCGTACATCCACGAAGATGCTGCTTCACCTCTACATCACACGACGGTTTCTGACACTAAAATGAACGGGATGTCCTTTGAGACTTCCTTACATACGCGATTAAAATTCATTCCACCTACTAGAAAAGTGTTTGCTGCATCAGAATATTTCATTGAGATTTCTGTGCGTCAAACAATAGAGCATACAGTGATATCATTAAAAAAAATATCGAATAAAGCACGCACTCAGTCGTAAGTTATTTTCTTCTAAAAAAGAACAGGTATTTCAAATGAAATTCGTTGAATAGTTTTCAAGAAGTTGACTCTTGAAGTCGTGTGTGATATCTTTGAAAACCCCAAGGAAAGACTGAACATGTGTCTTCGGGAGCTTGAAATTCATCGCCGCGTTTTAAATGCACAACGTGTCTTATTCTCAGTTGTGTTGGCATTTTACAGAGCCAAGCCCTGAAAACTGAAGGTGTGAGATGTTTACCAAGATAGGCACGGAAGGCGTGCTCGAACTATTCGGTGACAACACTGGGACTACAATTGTGTAAAAGCAAAAAATATAAACATATTAAAAATAATTCTGATAAATGTATTTAACATCAATTCTGTCTTGAATTCAAAACATGATTTGTTCCCCACAATGGAAGGATTTGAGTTAGAGACAAAACTAGAGGTCCAGAACAATGCTTTTCTCCGACTTTCCCTTGATAAAAATAAAATTTCTCTAATCAAATAAATAACAGATATAGTAACGAGTAGTAATAAGAGAATTAACCAAATATCATTTTGTAACCCAGACCATTATTTTCTTGTTTTAACTCTCCCACCGTAATAACCGAACCTCGCTTGCTCGCTTCGGTTATTATGGTGGGAGGGAGTTAAAACAAGAAAATAATGGTCTGGGTTACAAAATTTTATTTGGTTAATCCTCTTATTACTACTCCTCTTATTACTACTGTGAAGAAACAGGGGAGCGCCCGAACCGAATTAAACGGGATAACCGGGGAGAGGGATTCACTATTTAGACATAACGCGAGCTGTGTTATACTGTTCGAACACCGGACATGAGCTGTCAACTTTCCGAAGCCATCCAAAACCCCCCTCCAGAGCTTCGTGAGACAATTTACAAGGAGTATCTCGGAATAAAAAGGAGGCAAAAAAAGGAAATGGGTTGGGATGAGGTACATGATGATATTGAAGAGGCGCGCTTCTGTGAAAAACGATCAAGAATTGTAAAGGTCATGTTTTACCGTAAATGCAACTCCTGTCGCCTAAAAGGACTATGTTACGAGTGTTATAAAAATGGAGTAAAACACTATCTCGGCTACCCCATATATGACGAGAACGACTACGCCGAAATCTTTCAGAAATTTTACTGAGCGGCGGCGATATTAACCTTCGTTCGAAGCAAAAGTTTTGTTTTGAAATCTGTGAGTTGCGTGACATTTTTCTCAGAAAGACTGGAACCAAATATAAATATTCCCCAGGTCCTTGGACGAGCAGTACTGAAAACATGGAGGACAACTCACGATTTTTTTGTTTGGGCCGAAAAACGAACCAGAACAGAATCACAAAAATACGCTCAGTCAACGCGCTGTAAGTTATTTTCACCACAGAAGATGTCGAAGTGAATCGAGCAGGAGAAAACGATAAAATAACAAGATTTGATCCCACCGTTCGATCGATCGTAACATGAAATATTCCTTGAACAAGGGACTCAATCGAGCCCGTTTAAGTTTTCTCTGCTTTTCGCATGGCTTCAACGACTTGATATGTTATCTGTCTGGCCTCTTTCTACCAAACGGGTGTAGAAAGTTCCACGAAAATAAAGCAAATCGCGTGGAAAAGCACAAGCATTTTGGCCTTCAGAAGTACTGTTGGGATATAATTTATTCAGCCAATCTCTAATTATAGTTCATGATATCTTGTGTTAACTACATGTAGATTATAATATTATGATATGTTATTTCTCTTGTCTACAATATTTATATATTCTGTAACTCAAAGGTACACTGCATTGTATTGGCAGGGTAATGAGAAAAGACTGTACGAGTTTATAGTGAGACATTTCTTAGCCTGCTGTTCTGAGGTAAGAAATTTCACATTATGCTTTGCTAAAGATACATTAATATTGCCTGAAGTTGTGAATTGCGAGCCATATCATAAACTGAACTGACTCTTTTTGTCAGGATGCCAAAGGTCAAGAGACAAACGTGGAAATAGAGATTGCTCGAGAAAAGGTGAGTTGACATCCTAACTTGTGAAAACAAATCATTTTGGGTTTACTGTGCGATGCATCCTACCATTACCACTTGAGAAAGTTTTTTCTTAAAGTTTGAATTTTTTTGACAACTTTTTGCTGGCCTCTATTTGAACCAGCAAATCAAAACATGGGACTGTTGAAGGTAAAGATGTTAAATTGTGAAATTCAACATTTCAAAAGTCTCAATCTGTGAACATTTGAAACCAGCAGGAAGTTGTCACAGTTTGATATGCGGTTTCAAACGAAAGCCATCAGAAGTTTTCAAAAAGATGGCAAAAAGTTGTCAAAATCTAATCAAAAACTTTCGTAGGTGGCATAGTAAGGTGAATAGCATTGTAAAATAGTGCCCTAGTGTCCAGGTATGCAGTAGTTGTTTTTTACACATAAAATGCTTCTCAATTCTTACAGTAAATATAGAGATGTACTATATTCAAAATGTACTAAATTAAATCTTATTGTTATTTCAAGTTGAGAATAAACTGATTATTTATGGATCTCTGTACTCCATGCTTTTAGTTTACAGCTACAGGTCTCATGATAATTGCAAGAAACTATCTTGATGTTTATCTATATGACAAGTGGAATGCAAAGGTAGGTTAATTTTATTTCAATCACGTTCTGTTTTCTGAATTCAGATAATTATGTCTGCACATATCAAGCAGCTTTTGTAATCAGGAGTGTGCAATGTAAATTTGTATATTGAGAACTGTTTAGATTGGTTTCATGACTGTGATTTCTTGAGCTTACATACATGTATTACAAAGTTGAACTTCTTTTACTTTTATGATTATCTTAGCATTCTCAAATCTGCTTTTGTCATGTTAGACAATCCCAGTGTACAACCAAGGTGAAGAATTTCAACCAAGTTCAATTGAGGTTTGTAATTACTGAGCTTGACTTCTGTTGATTAACGAGCTGTTGTTGGTCAATAGTTAACATAACATGAGTACTTGTGTTCTAATTATTTCAAACTGTTTGCAGATGGTTGATGGTGAAACCAAACCTCCTCCTTTGTTAACTGAAGCTGATCTGATCAGTCTAATGGAGAAACATGGTATAGGTAAATTGGAAAAGCTCAATTTACAAACTTGTTCAAGATTCAATGTCAACGTTTATTTTTACTGTACATTTTCCATAATAATATTCTCCTTGGATCCTTGAGAGGATTAGTTTGGAGTCATGAGTGAAGACAATTTTTCAATATTGCCAGGAACAGTCTTATTTTTCATTATTTTACTTTTTATTGAAATCTAGTGAAATTATATGATTATGCAAAACATTGATTGAATTTTATTCAAAGATTTCTCTTATTTAATGTAATTAATATGTTTTTCCAAATATACACTTATTATAACCATGAAAATTCAAGTTAATACAAGTTAATTCCTGCGTAGTAACTTTTCAAGTCCGTTCACTTAATATTATTTATAATTCACACTCCAATGGAGTGGAACCCTGCCTTACGGCCACCCTGTTATTTATGGCCACTTTATTCTGGCCTAAACTAAAGCTCAGTCAGTCATTTTTGTATTTAAAGAACTCCTTTTAATATGGCCACCCGGTTAATATGACCAGATTTTTGTGGCCCGCTGGTGACCGTTTTAACAGGGTTCCACTGTGTCTCTGTTTAGCGTAATTAATGATTGTATTTTCTGTCTAAATACTTTTGTCAGTAGTAACAGCAAATAACTAAAGGAGAAGTGAATTTTAGCGATGATCCACCTTTACAGACAAGTGAAATATTCTTGTTGTTCACCTTTTACATACAGGCACAGATGCAACTCATGCAGAACATATAGAGACCATAAAAAACAGGTGCTATGTGGGAGTGCAGCAAGATGGGACCTTTCTACCAGGACAGCTTAGAATGGGACTTGTTGAAGGTAATAGCTTCACAAAGATCTATTGAGTTGTAATTTATGAAGACTAATTAATCCTCAATATGGAATAATCATCTCAGAAACTCTGCATTATTTTCATACAGCAGTCTTCTGTTACAATGTTGCCACCTGTTTTCTTAACTCTGCTATTTTGACCCAGAATCTGGTTGTATTTCCTTGCATTTCTCTTGTATTTGAAAAGGTTATGACTTGATGGGATTTGAGCTTTCCAAACCAAGCTGAGGTCAGAACTTGAAGCTGATTTAAAAAGGTGAGTGAGATATACTGGTTACAGCAGCATTTTCAGTAAAAGCTGATTGTTAAAAAATTTATTCCCAGCTGTTCTCAAATGTAATCACATGTTGGTAATTCTGTTAGCTGATAATAACAGAGCAATTCTGCACACATGTTTATTCCATGTCTGCCCATATGATCGTCAACATTACACTATCCTCAGTGGTGAATTTACTTTTATTATTGTGTTATTTTATTAAATTTAATGCCTACTTTATGATCTAACTTTGCAGAATTTGTGAAGGAACAAGAAACAAAGATGGTAAGGACAATTTACAGTACTGTGCACCTTATCACTGTCACCTGATCAAGTTTTTGATCAATATTTGCTACTAGCAAACTGGAATGTTTTTAAACAACTATTTGATATCGTCCAGTGAAAGTGTAACGTATGTGATAGGTGCAGTTGTCAAGTTTCTCATTCTCACTCAGTCTGTTGTCAACTGCCTCCCTCACTTGTTGCATTGTCATTGGCTGCTCAACATTTATTTAACAAGATGGCCACCATGAAAAATCACCCACTTCAAGATTTGTTGCTGCCAAAATGGTCAAGAATACTAAGTAAAAGGGGGGAATAATTCCAACTTCCCAGATAAGAATGGAGATATAAAAACTCATTTATAAACAGATGTCTTTCTAAACTAGTGCAGATTTTAAATTGTTTTTATCTTACTTTTATTCATGATTTCGATTGTAAACTTACAGGTATGTCTGCTGAGTCTGACTTTTTCAGTGAAAACTTCATTAATACATTCATTCCAAATAAGACAGAAGTCATCAGAGAGTTCACAGAGACATGAAACCCTAACCTTAAGTTGTCAAAAATTAATAAAAAGAACATTGTCAAGTAGCAATAGCATGGTGGACAGTACTTGAGACATGTTTATGACCAAGAAAACAAGATGTAGTAGACTTGCTTTTGCCATAAAATATCTGATAATTATCATTCCTGTTGTTTAGATGTACTTGTTGAACAGATAGCCAAATATAAGGAACAGTTTGTTCAAGCTGTGCAAGAGGTGGGCTTATATGTATTCTTCATTTACATGTATTCAAATTTATTTACAGATTATAATGGGACACAGTTTTCCTGTGATGCTCAAACCTTCTTATGGAATAAATAACCTTGGCCCACATTAGGCTTCATTGTTACAGTAATCAAAAGATCATTGTTGGAAATTGTTTGGATACTGTAGGTATGCTTGCAATAAAGGCTGGAGATGAGACTTTTATAACTATTTACAGGTCTAATAGTTACTTCAGATGTACAATATATTAAATTTTTTACATTTTCTGTACAATATTTCATGATCTAAAGAGTTCATACCAATATATTCAGTCTGCACAAACTCTTATTTATTTTTGTGATATAAAGATTATCTTTTAGTGGCTGAAGTGTTTTGTCAAAAAATGGTGAAACTTGCTTGAGTGGTACTAATTTGGATTTAATTATTTTTGGCTGCTCAGTTTATAGTGGGTTAATATTCAAATCAGTATTACAGACTTCTTGGAATTCATCAATTTTGGTGGTTCATGATTGGTTTGTTTTCTTTCTCTGTATAGGCAGTCAAACTGGATCAAGCCTTATCATCTTATTTTGGAGATCCTCAAGAATTTATCAATGAAGGTAAAACTTACTGTTGCATACTGTTGTATGCGTAAATAGAAGGAGAAAAATGTTTGATTGAATGCATTGTTTATGTCACTGAACATCAAGCACAGGATAACTGAATGACAGAGTTTGTCAACCAGGGCATTATGCTCAAAACCGAATTAATGCTGATTACTAACTTTTTATCTTAATGCAGATCTACTCAGTGAGAAACTGAGAATTGATATTTTAATTTACTTTCATTCGCAACGGTTCAAGTATTGTAAGAAATCTTGCTCTTACTGTATAACCAAATTCTTGGTGGAATCCGGACTCTGCTTATGCCTTCCCAAGGTCTATCTACAAACTTTCCAAACCTTTAGTGGTTTTTTTATGATTACAGTTCTTGGTAATGAGGACGAGAGACAAACAGAACCTGATCGCCTTTGTCCTAGATGCAAAACTGAACAAATGGTGCTCAAGAAAACTAAAGATGGCAGGTACGCTGATGTTGTTAAAATAAGTATACAAATACTTATGGCTGATGTACATGTAGTGACTGCAAATATTTACAGTGATTTTCCAAGTTTTTGTCATAAAACCATCAGTTTAGAGTGTTTCAATGACTTTTCAATGACTGCTGCTGCTGTTAGGTGCCAAGTTGACCTTCTTTTTGAAAGTAGTCACCTCGTCCACTTTTACTTTCTTCCAAACTTACTTACAGGGTTTCATTAAGGGCTGGACACCAAGCAAATTGAGTGGCTGTGAGGATGGTTTTGTCCCCCGGGTTAGGCCATCTGGAAAAAAGTTTTTCTTGGAGAGTCCGAGTTCAGTTCAAAACGTTTTGCCCACCTGTGAAAACCAGTTGCCTTCCTACTGAAAACATTAATGAAACCCCTGTAGCTTCCCACCCAGGTTTGTAATATGTATAGTTCCTGACTTGTTAAAATGCAACAGCCTTGTTACGTTTTTCTTCTTTTGACTCTGCAGCTTCATGATAGGATGTCAAGGCTACCCAAGATGCCGTGCCAGTGCCTTCTTCCCTAAATTTGTGGTTGAGGCTGCAGTTCATGACTCTGTGTGTCAGCGGTGTCAACCAGGAGATGTACATAAAATCAGTTTCAAATTCAAGAGAGGTTCTGTTCCACCCATGATGCCTTTACAGTAAGTTTTAAAATTTGCATTATTTAAAGGTGGGTGGAGGATTTGTGTGATTCACCTGTGTTTGCTGCATGCCTGAGTAGCTTGAAACAACATGCAGAACATGTTGGCTTTGACCCATTTTCCTAATTTACTATCAAAATCCAGCATTTCCTCAAGCCAAGCTAGGTCTGTGTCACCAAAATTTTCCCAAATGCTTATGATGAAATAATTGTTAACCTTTAATGTTGAAAGCGTGACACTATGTTTTCTTATTGCTAAAACATTCAGTTAAGTGCTTAAGACTCCAGCGAAACCGTTGGCTTTGTTGAAAGGGACCCCTCGTGCATGAAGCTTGTTTTATTGGCCGCTGATGATTGTATCATTCTTGCTTTTTAGATATACTGGCTGCGTTGGTGGATGTGATGATAGTCTAAGAGAGTTATTGGACCTCAAGGACTTAACAAGGCTGCCGTCTGAGTCAGGTAAAAAGCTCTATCCAGGAAATGTTCTTCTTCATTAAAAGAACTATTGTTTCACCAGATCAGTCGGGAATCCTTCAATAAGGGTAGTGTTTTCTTCTGTTTGTAGCAAAACATGGGGAATGTCTGAAACTCGATAGCAAGTGCTCTGAGCATACACGCAGGGAGAATTTCAGAAACTTAATCAGTTTAAGGTGCTTCTTCTGTATCTGTTGTACTAAAGGTGGAAAATCATGGCTTAAGTCATTTGTTGGTGATAGAAGGATCATGTATTTGCCACTTCTTCTTGCTGTCATACTGTTAGCCGTTTTAAGGCAGTAGTTCTTTTTTTGAATTCTTCAACATGCATTCGCCACTGATTCTTATACCTGGATACCTGACCAGGTGGTTCAAATTCAGCTGGAAGAGGGAGACAAACTTCTCAGCCCAGCAACAGAGGAAACAAACATACTTCAGGGCGTGGTCGAGGCATGCCTAGCGAGACCAGAGGGAGCGGCTCTAGATCAGCTGCAACATCTCAAGTAAGAAGACCTTCTGTTCCAAAGGGAGGTATTACCTCCAATCAATCCAATAGGAATGCAGGGCGTGGTAATACACCAGCTGGTCAGAGTTGGGGACTGAGCTCATCATTTTCGGGAGGTACTTCCTCATTTCATTTTCAATTAACGCCAAACTATAAATTAACGATCTACAGTTGCAACATGAGAAGAAGTCAAATCTTCATCTAAATGTGTGTGCTCCCGTTTTTCTTTTCAGGTTTTAACCAATTTCCTTCAGGTAGCCACATTGGAGGGTAAGTTTTACAGAAATCTGCATTTGCTGCCAGCCCTCTGCTTTAATGCACCATTACCACTATACTGAGGTCATTTTTTCATCCTATTTTGTTAACTTTTACGACAGAGATGACAATGAGAACTGTGTGGTTTGTACCTGTGGGCAACCTGCAACAACATTAACTGTAAAGAAAGATGGACCTAACAAAGGTAAGTAACATGAACACTAGTTCCAGTAGCATATAGATATATGAAGTGGCTCGCAAGAACCCATAAAACAGTGAAAGTCTATCCCATGCTAGGAGAGATCAGTAGAACTTAATCTTAAATGGCATACTGGTTCTGATTAGCGCCAGGTTCTTTGCATGGAGCAACTTACAATGTTATTATTGTATGAATATTGCTACTCCATTTTGGCAAGATGTTAGTCTGTCAGATTATCCTGGCAGCTTGTCTGGTTGCCCTACAAATTTGTTGTTACTCATTTTATGGGCGAATCTTGGCTGACGTCTTTGTTTACATTTTTCCTCATTAACATACGACTTTGCGAATAGAGGGCATCATGCTAGAGACGATTTTACGAAGAAAACTTAAAGAGCTTGTGAAGCTTAGGAAGTGGTGAAATTTTTGGCTCTTTGGGTGTAATATTCGAGGAGAGATTGACTTTCAAAAACATCAAAATTTCTGGGTGGTAAAAGCGCTAATGAGCTGATACATTCTTTGTAAAATTTTGAGCTTTTAAACCCTCGTCGCACAAAAAGTATTCAATACATCGCGCTCAAATTCCTTGGGATAGTTAATCGTGCTGTGCCCTTTCAATATTCAGTATTAATCTCCTTGTGGCTCCATCAGAAACTGTATCGGTTATGGTAATGAGGCAAATGTTGTAAACAAAGATTCTCCTATACACCTGAGTAGAGAGAGGCACAGAGAGTAATAATAATAATAATAATAATAATAATAATAATAATAATAATAATAATAAATAAATATTTATATAGCGCCTATCCATGCCTGCTCTAGGCGCTGTACAATTCGCCAAAATGATCTGTACTAATCTTAATAATTAAAAATGTGCATTTATGAAAGTAATAGAAAGTAAAAATCGCTAAGAATAATAAGTTTTCTTAAAAAGATGAGTTTTGAGTTTAGATTTAAAAGAACTTAGATTGTCACATGAGCGGATAGAAACAGGTAGACTGTTCCAGAGTTCAGGAGCGGAAACAGCAAAAGCTCGAGAACCATATGTCTTCAGGTGAAAATTTGTGGGGTTAAGAAGTAATAAGTGTGATGATCGGAGGATTCTGGAAGGTTGGTAGTACGCTACTAGATCTTGAATGTAGACAGGAGATTGTTGATGAAGAGCCTTAAAGGTAAGTAACATAATCTTGAATTTAATGCGTTCAGAAATACGAAGCCAGTGTAATTCTTTCAGTATTGGAGTGATGTGGTCGTACTTTCGGGAACAGGAACACATTACAGCGAACGCAGTCAGTGCTCAAACCTGAAACTCTTTGCAAAGACTGCGATGGCTAAACTTCAGTAAAACTGAAAGGGACGTCATGTATTTGTCGCATAAGAAGGTTACCTTGATCAGGGAAGAAATAACAGTGCTGGTTTGATTTTAATTATTTACATTCAGGTCGACCGTTTTATAAATGTCCAAACAGAGATAATGGCTGTGGATTTTTCTTGTGGGCTGATGACGATTCAGGGAGTTCATCATCATCGTTTGGCCAAACTGCGCCTCTAATGACATCCAATAACTTCAACAAGAATGATGCAGGTACATGATCACTGTTGGTTGATCCAGAGTTTTTTGTGCGAATTGAAGTTTGTGTTTGTTTGCTTCTACCTTTCATGTCAAACAATAGTCACGGAACATCTGAAAATAAACTGCTTTAAGAAGAGTTATGCGGTTAAACACCAGAAGTTCGACTGAATTATGATATGATAGCCCTTCGTTCATTTATGCTTTATGAAGAAACTGGAAATTAAACACGATGCGATTACCAAATCTCTTCCAGTCTTGTCTATTCAGTTGCGTGAGAAAATTTCAACGTAACTGTAGTTTCCCTCTTCCACAGATCAGACAGGTGCGTGGATAATTGAAGATCTTTTGATATACTTTTATAACCCTGAAATTCTCAGGACGTTCAACAAAACAAATGCACAACAACGTGTTTGTAGACCCAGATAATACAGGCTTGATTGTTAACCTTTAATAGCTTTTAATATATATTTTATTTTTAGAAGTTTTTCAGTAAGAAGTTTTTACAAAGGGTCCACCCTTTCAGAGTGTCTTTTATTGACCCCTGAATAAAGTCTTGTATGTATAGTGACTATGTATTGTTTTATCCAATGGCTCCCATCTAATGTTTCACTTTACTAATTACTCACTGATGATTTAGTACTTTTTACAGTCAGACGTCCTATCTAGATGAACTGTTGCTGGCGATATATCATTTATTAAGTTACACTTTACGCGGTCCCGGGATTACAATTTTGTTTAGTTTTGACTTGGAAATACAATTATGTCGCAGTGTGTCTAGTGTCTAGCGTGGCGAATGTGTCTCATCTTCCAGCAGTAAATAACAGGATTCAGAGACGAATTAAGGAATGTTAGTGTCCCTGCGTATAGCAACAGATCAGTTAAAGCGGAGCTCTGAGGAGAAATCACGCTGAGCTGGGAACCAGAGCGCAACAGGTTGGCAAACAACAAACTAAAAACACGAGAAATACGTGGAATGTACTGACAGCAGATTTTCTCTGCCTCGCAGCGCTTTCCATTTGGCTATTCTGTGCTACATGTATTTGTTGGGCTTGCATTTGTTTTTTGTGGAGTCGTACAGTGAAATATATTTGCAATAAACAATTCCTATAATAATGAAACAGACCCCGAAAATAATGACAACTGTGACATCGTTTTCATTTTTTGAACTCAAAAACAAAGGTAATGGCCCATAAAGTACACTCAAAGTCCAAAATGCGATGACCACAGCAGAAACTCGCTTGTGAGTCACAAGTTCCTGATATCTGAGATGAAGATGAACGGCCAAGAATCTGTCAACACTTATGGCCACAACACTAAAGAATGACGCAACAGTGAATATAATTTGGGCGACGTTAAACGTGATGTGTGTGGAATAAGTAGGATTTGCCATCCTTACGATGAACAAAGGTTGAGCGAGTAAACCAACACCAAAATCAGAAACAGCAAGACTCAGGAGTAATGTTTTCAAAGGCTTTGGTAACAACGAAGTTTTCCGCATCGCATAGATTGTTAAAATGTTCAACATGATGGCGGTGTAGGCTGAGAAAGAGTTGAACACACAATTAACGATTACCGATGAGTAGAGTGGGTGAGCTTCATTTATTATACAGCTTTGAGAAAGAGCGCTAAGCGATGTTATGTACGATGAAATTGTATCGTATGCTAATAGGCTGGCCAAGTTACTGAGCAAGAGATGGGTGAATATTGAAAGATGTATGGTTGGTTTGAGTGCTTTATTACGACTTCCCGTCACAGAAAGCGAATAATATTAAAGCTGGCATATCTGTTTTCATGTAAAAATAAATATCGTTTGAAACCAGGCAACCTTCGGTATTCTTGTTTAAATTAATGAGTCAATTTTCGTTTTACGAAAACGAAGATTTTAGTAAAATGATAAGTGCTTTTCAAGGCTTATTGGAAAAATTGAAAGTCTGGTTTTGTGTTTCTCATTAAAATGGAAGTTAACTAAAGGTGTTGAATTTTAATTTAAATTTTCATAACAACGAGGCGAACTGTTTGTGTAAGTCAACCTCGCCACAATTATCCCAAGTTCGCACAACTTAAAATAGTTTTCAACACTTTTTATTCTTTTTGCCTACCCCTCATTCCCTAGTTTTTATCATGATACAAATGAACGTTTCCTGCGAGACAAGTCATTTTTGTAAAAAGCATTTCGTGATGAGTAAAGTTCTTTTTCATTAGTTCATTATGTTTTTTCTGTGCCATATGTTTTTGTGACAGCCTTTGTTGTCTGTGACCAGTCCTTTTGAAACCTGATTAGCTGCTTTGACTGGGGTTTGACGCATGAAGAGAGATGAGTCGGTATTATTCAGCCAGGAGTTACGATTAGACATAAAAAGTAAACAAGGAAAAACAGCAAACAAACAAATTTCCTGTGGAAATTGGAATCGAACCTTACCAATTCAGACGCTCTTTCAGTCTTTTCCCTTTCGTATAAACAAATAATTAATGTCTAAGAAAAACTTTCCAAGCATAATTTCGCGCCAAATAGAAATTATTGTGTTTATAATTTTCGATATTTTTTCGGAACACGCGAAATCTTTTCAAAGTTGGGGAATATATATCATTCGGATATTCCCCAGTATTCAGTCGCATCACGAGTTTAGACCAATCACCTGCAAGCGAATATATTTGATGGATTACAATGCATGACAACGTCGAAAATGTCGTTAGTATGCGAAACATTCTAAAACATAAAAGGAAATTATTTCTTAAACACATTTAGGGGGGACATTATCCTTTTGCAACGTTTATTTTATTTAGTTACGAATTTAGAGGAATTAAGAAACGAAGAAAAAAAGATGAGCCAGCTAGAAATTACTCTTAGAAACATAAGCTGGTTATAATCTTTTTACATATCATCTGTATAAACAGACTATAGTTCAATTGTTGCACTTACAAGATTGAAATTATCTTTACTGACTTCCTCATTATTTCGTATTGCTAATCGTATGAATGCGAGTGGAATTAAGGATTTACACTATGAGTGATATTTCAAAATTTTCTCAAAATTGCAGGAGCCTTTGAGCGGGCGTTATTTGAAAGAATTTTAAAATATCACGAGTAGTGTAAATCCTTAATTGCTCGAGCTCATTTATTATACAACTGAGAAATTGCGAACGAGCTCGCGTAATTTAAATTAAGAATTAACGATAAACTGGTCTGCTCTCAGCCGATCACAATGAACTAATTTTCCCAGTTATATAAAAAATGGTAAAAGAGAAGAGAAGTGAAGAGAAGAGAAGAGAAGAGAAGAGACAAGAAGAGAAGAGAAGAGACAAGAAGAGAAGAAAAGAGAAGAGAAGAGAAGAGAAGAGAAGAAAAGAGAAGAGAAGAGAAGAGAAGAGAAGAAAAGAGAAGAGAAGAGAAGAGAAGAAAAGAGAAGAGAAGAGAAGAGAAGAGAAGAGAAGAGAAGAGAAGAGAAGAGACAAGAAGAGAAGAGAAGAGACAAGAAGAGAAGAGACAAGAAGAGAAGAGACAAGAAGAGAAGAGAAGAGACAAGAAGAGAAGAAAAGAGAAGAGAAGAAAGGAGAAGAGAAGAGAAGAGAAGGGAAGTGAAGAGAAGAGAAGAAAAGAGAAGAGAAGAGAAGAGACGAGAAGAGAAGAGAAGAGAAGAGAAGAGAAGAGAAGAGAAGAGAAGAGAAGAAAATAGATGAGATCGTTTCCCAAATGTCCTCGTTCCTTTTGCTACTTTTCGTTAAATCTGTTAAGTCTGAGATATTATATCATTTCATTGTCGCTCCATGGCGTAAAAGCATTTAGAAGTTGAACTGCAATTTCCCAGTCAATATAAAATTGAAAAACAGCAACGTTGTTGGATTTTGAAACAAAGTTGAAAAATTAAAGGTAAACGGTCCAAACTGTTCTCTCACAAGGAGACAGTTGACTGAGACATGGAAGGGAATGACTAAGTTAAATCTATCAATGTTTCAAAATCCGTGAAATCCGTCTTTTCCGCCGTGTTTAGTAAAAAGTTTCACTTAACTGCCTCCCAGTACTGGAAGTTTCCGCCGAAGGTTTTTCCTATTAATGGCGGAAAGGACGGATTTCGCGGATTTCGCGGATTTTTTCAATTGATTTTATTTAATTCTTCTCTTTAAAACTGTAAGTAAAATATTATTAACGATATATTATAATATATTATTTATATTATACTTACAGTTTTAAAGAGAAGATTTAAATTAAATTAAAAAATCCGCAAAATCCGTAAAATCCGTCCTTTCCGCCATTAATAGGAAAAACCTTCGGTGGAAACTTCCAGTACTGGGAGGCAGTTGGATGAAACTTTCTTGTAACCACGGCGGAAAGGACGGATTTCACGGATTTCGCGGATTTTTTAATTGGTTTTATTTAATTCTTCTCTTTAAAACTGTAAGTAAAATATTATTAATGATATATTATAATATATTATTTATATTATACTTACAGTTTTAAAGAGAAGATTTAAATTAAATTAAAAAATCCGCAAAATCCGTAAAATCCGTCCTTTCCGCCATTAATAGGAAAAACCTTCGGTGGAAACTTCCAGTACTGGGAGGCAGTTGGATGAAACTTTCTTGTAACCACGGCGGAAAGGACGGATTTCACGGATTTCGCGGATTTTTTAATTGGTTTTATTTAATTCTTCTCTTTAAAACTGTAAGTAAAATATTATTAATGATATATTATAATATATTATTTATATTATACTTACAGTTTTAAAGAGAAGATTTAAATTAAATTAAAAAATCCGCAAAATCCGTAAAATCCGTCCTTTCCGCCATTAATAGGAAAAACCTTCGGTGGAAACTTCCAGTACTGGGAGGCAGTTGGATGAAACTTTCTTGTAACCACGGCGGAAAGGACGGATTTCACGGATTTCGCGGATTTTTTAATTGGTTTTATTTAATTCTTCTCTTTAAAACTGTAAGTAAAATATTATTAATGATATATTATAATATATTATTTATATTATACTTACAGTTTTAAAGAGAAGATTTAAATTAAAAAATCCGCAAAATCCGTAAAATCCGTCCTTTCCGCCATTAATAGGAAAAACCCTCGGTGGAAACTTCCAGTACTGGGAGGCAGTTGGATGAAACTTTCTTGTAATCACGGCGGAAAGGACGGATTTCACGGATTTTGCGAAAATGTTCAGATTTGTTTTAATATCTCTTTGTAAAACTAAAGCATAACATTTTGCGCTTTTATCCTTTGGCCTTTAAAATACAAGATTTTACTTATCTCTGGTTTCTATATTCTGTTTCAACTGTTTTTATTGAACCACATCCCACATTTGCGGTGACATAGAAAATGTTACATCTTTCTTCAAAAGCCAGTGACACTGATACGTCGCTTTCCTACCTTCCCCAACATCAAGATGAGAACTGTCTCAGTTTATTTATTCTTGTTCGTGTTTTTAACATGAGTCGTAATAATTGTGTGATACACGGTGAAAACACGCCGCTGTAGATAATGTTTTCTCAACTCTTTTCGCTTGCCTCATTAGTTCTGGTTGATGTTGTTGATAGCCCCTACTGGGACCATGAGTAGACATCATTTCCTAAATTCCTCTCACACGAATTTACCGTCACTGTGGCTTGTTAATCGAGTTTATTGTTTGGTGTAAAATAACTGTTGATTGCTGACCAGTGCGACAAAAAATGGCATCGACATGAAAATTAAGTGGCGAGAAAAGTCGTCTAGAAAACTCACTGGAAAGCATCTGCGAACTGATAGCGTGTCACAATTGGCCATTTAAAACAAATAATTACGTCTTCTGTTGATTGCATTTGTGTGGTATAATTATGCCCGGGAAATTCACAAGTCTTCTCTCTATAAAAGCGAAACACGTTTCAAGGCTTACATCGTCGTTCAAGATGCAGAGGGCTCGTTATCCATGCCGTCAACTAAACAGCAGGACGATAAAAAGCGCTGCGTTGTGCTACTTGAGCCCGGTAGTTCTGGGAAAATGTAGTCTTATCAGTGCAAAATGTGCTTGCAAAGTTCAGGAGGAAGGTTTTGAAAATGCGTGGAATGGCGTGTGTCGCACTAGAGATGCCTGTGATAAAGCTCTGCAAGGTTTGTTTATATGTGTGTTGTTTGAAATGTCGAGCTTTTCTGTCGTTGTTTTGGTGGAATAAATTGATGCAGATTCAGTGAATAATATCCTGTTTCGTCTATTTTGCAGGCATAAAGAATGTCGCATTCTTTTTCAGCGCCATTAGCACGCAAAGTCTAAAGAAAGAACAAAGCAGGAAAAAAGCACATGTCGAGGAAGAGGGGAGCGATGATGCAGACGAATTTCCAGATTCGAGTCAATTGGGAAATTCAACAAGCCAAGAATGGGTTGCAAGTCACTCCACAATCATAAATCAGAAGTTGTGCCCATGTGTGAGTTACTGGATCGCTCTGACCACGCCAAATGGTGCGCCGTGTAGTCCTCTTGTTATCCACCGTGCCCTCCTGGAGTGCAGCGTGGATGTCTTCGCAACTCAGGTAACAACTTTATTCCAATCGTAAAATTGACATAAGTAACACTAATCAGTGATAAAGTGTAACAACTCTTTTACCGGCTTATTACAAGGCATGAAAAAAAAAAATAATATTAATAAATAAAAAATAGCGAAAGTCAGGCTTTACATCAAACGTATAAGTGCCCAAGATAATTCCAACGGTTAGATTCAACAACTTTTATTTAGCCTGGAATTTCAAAGTACACTAACGATGAATTTCCTCGGTACTGAAAATCACTGATCACTTGTTGACCAGGCGAATGCTGGTTATTATGAAAGAACCGGAATCAACCTCTTAAGTATTTCTCAATCTTAGGTCCCCTGTCACGAGGGTAAAGAAACCGGAGCGATGAAAGAGCTGTTTAAAGTCCTTAAAGACCACAAGAACCCGTTTATGGAGGATTTGGTGAATTCGTCTTACCAGTATTGCTTTCGGGATGAATTTGAAAGTTTCGTGGGGGACGCTGATTCAGTGGATCTCGACGAATGCGGCACGGAGAACGTAGTCCGAATTTGTCTCGTCGATCCCTCGTTTTATTCCAGTCTTTCGTGGGCTTTGAGGAAACTTCAAGATGTAAAACTGGTCATCGACCAGTTCGGCTTCCAATTAGACGGCTCGGCTGTTCCAAGAGAGAATGAGATCGTCTACGAACAGGCAAGATTGTCCGATAAACTCACAGTGCTTGTCAATGACATCGGTATCGCCATGAAGAGGCTGGGCTACGCTTTGTACGGTGGAAAAGTGTACAAGAAATGCGACAAGGCAAAGTACACCTATTCCTACAAGTGCGAGGTGGAGGTGTTCGTTAATAGTTTGGCGGCTAACGAATCCTTCAAGGCGCGACTTCTAAAGGACATGAAGAAAGTCATCGATATCCTAGCCAACCCGCACTGCGAGGTCATTCGACCACTTCGCGTAGATTATAATTTGATTGAGGTTAACGATGGCAAGTGCTGGTCAATCAAGGAGCGTCGCTTCCTGGAGAATGTGATCGCGGACAAGGACATTGATCATGTTACACCGCGAGCGTTTTCCCCGTACGATCCAACAAGAGAGCCAGAACCGAAGTATTTCAAAGAAATTTTGGAAAACAGCCTCACAGAAGCTGAAATTGAAGAATTTTGCGAAGATTTCTTGAGGCTCTTGAATCACAATCAAAAGAGACACAAAGACAAAGTTCCTTGCCTAATTGGCGCTGCTAATAGTGGAAAGACGAGTTTATTTCAACCAATTCTAGGCCTGGTACATCATGGCAACATAGCGACTATCACTAAACAGCGCGTCTTCAATAAGGCCATGATCAATCACTTCACAGAAGTAATCTTCGTGGACGAAGCGAATCCTTCCACACTAGATATAGATGACTGGAAAATCCTAACGCAGGGAGGTTACACGGCCTGTGACATCAAGTATCAAACAGCTAAGTCATTCATTAACCGTTGCCCGATGCTTTTAACAGCACAACAGAAACTTGAATTCGGACCAGAAGATCAACCAGCAATGGACCGTAGGCTAAGGAACTATGTCTTCAAGAGTCTGCCTAACCCAAGGAAGAAAGCTGCAGAGTGGCTCAGAAAGCACTCCATGGATTGTGTTGTGTGGGCCTCGACGAAAGCGCGTCCGACGACAGACCAAGAAGAAAGCTCCGACAGCAGCTTGGAAGAAGAGCAAATCGGTGACGGCGTTCTTAAAGACGAGGAGAAGGACGCTTTACGAGCGTTGCCTCTCGCAGACGTCTGGACTGACGCTCTTGAAGAGACGGGCGAGCCAGTCACAACAGCTGACGCTGCCAGTGACGATAAAGTGGACTCGGATGACGACCAGCCCATTTGTAACTTGAGGACGGCACTTGCTCTATCTTCCACAGGCTCCCTGAGACATAGACAAATTGCCAGCATCTTGCACACGCGCGTCAGAGAGAAGGAAGAAGAGAATCGGCGGAAACATGAACTACATGAAGCAAGAAGATCTTTCCTGAGAGAGAGGGGTATCAGCAGCGAGATTGCCGAACTGTTGCCAGAAGACCCCGACGAAGCGATGCCAAGTCAAATTCAAAGACAACTGCAGGAGCACTGCGACGAACAAGAAGCGCACCAAGAGCAAGAAAGACGCGAGAAAGCCCGTCGAGCGTTCGAAGGCACCTGGATAAGAGCCACTGAGGTCGAGCTAAAGACCTGCTGCGACGAATATCAACGCAGTAGCGATCCCACGGTTCGCTTGAACGTCAAAGATTGGATGAAGGTCCTGTGCGACAAGTTAAAAATGCATCACGAGTCCTTGGGCACTTTCAACACTGCCGAGGCTGTCCAAGAACGAATCAAAGTGTGCACCGCTCTTGGACTGCTGAGAAAAGAGCAGCACCACCTAGTCACAAGCGTTGCTGAAAGGCTGCCTGTGTTGCCTGTCCTCAGTTCAGAAACCGAGGGAGTACAGCAACATGCACATGAGACGGATGACGAGCAGAGTATTTTCATCACGCAGCAGTGTAATGGAGTGGATGAGACGGAAGAGGTACAGAGTATTTTCATCACTCCTCTTCCGAGCACAAGTGGTGCGTCTGTGCCTCATTCAAGCTTCGACGACTGTGCAGTCTCTGCTGAACTACTTCGAGCTAGTACTTCTAACAAAAAGAAGCGAAAGAGGCAATCCAGCAGTCAACGAGCAGTCAAAAAATCCCAGAACGTTCTAACTCGATACTTTACTAGTCAAAAGTAAAAGCGGTGTTTTTTTCCTCGTAAGATAGGCCGTAGGGTGGTCTTTTTCAGTAGTTTGATAATTAGGATAGAATTAGAATTAATAATAGATAGGATAGAATTAGGCACTCAGAACGCTACATGTACCTACGATAACTCGTTACAAGAATAGACTTTTGTGTCCAAGAAAATAGAGTTTATTACACTTTATCATTTATAAAACGCGTTCCGTAGATGTGTTAACAGGCTAGCTGTTTGTCGAATTGCGATAATTAAATGGTCCAGTTTCCTCTGCATTTTAGTTGGTGTGCATTTGTTGTTTTTTGCTAGTTGAATTGCTAACCGAGTGGCATCTTCATTCCAGCCCTTTTCTTTAGAGAGTCCGCTGTTCTTCCGTCTTGAAATTGGAAATCGTCATCTCTCAAAATAGCAGTCCACTGTCCAAACCCGTGCTTAGTTATCCCTTCCTTTAGAAAATCGTCCTCTTCTTTTGTGAATTTCAAAACACGACGAATGTTCCTCTGAGAGTGCAAGATTCTTTTAGGCAGGGCGTCCCTATTGGGGGAGGAGTTGATATTTTGCACTCTTCCAACTGAAGGCCCGGCGTCGGAAGTTGAATCTCCGAGTCTTGCGTGGACGTCCTCGTCCACCTCTGAACCCTTGGCACCTTGAAGTTTTTGCAGGCACTCGTGACCCTTCAAAGCAACTTCACGGGATCGTTGCTTTTGATAGTGAACTTTGGCAACAGCAGAGCTGTGTTTTTGGTCTTCCGACAAAATCCTCTGCTCCTCGCTAGTGAGCTCATTGAGGCTCTGCGTTTCAACAATTTGGCGATAACGCGTGGGATGGATGTACTTTCCAATTGCATCGAACACCAGTTTGCTCATGATCTCCCCCAATTTACCATGTTGGCCCCCATTTCTGTTGACGAGAACGAAATCGCACTGGGGTTTAAGCAAAGGTCTGACGTTCGAGATGTAGCCATTGAGAACTTGCATGTTTGCATCGGTCAGAATCAAAGAATCAAATCCATACTTTCCAGCAGTCTTGAACGTTTTCTGATCAATGAATCCACCCTTTTCCTTAGCTGTAGCAATCATGTCCACCGTCAAATATTGATAAGTCATGGGACGCGACCCCTTCACTTTGATGAACAGATACATGGCAACGAATTTCGTGGCAAATGTCAAGTCTGAAGGGTTAACTTGAGCTGGACTCGATTTGCAAATCTTCACGGTATTCTCGTAGCGCGGCAGATGGAATTTCACCACCTCCAACAACTCCTCCATTGTTGCCCAATGGCCTCTCGCTTCTAGTGTTTCGATGTCTAAATCTTGTGTCCACTGCAATCTCATCATCTTAGCAACCGTCTTTCGCGCTCTTTTGAGGTACAGCTCTGTTGCAGAGAACTTTCCAAAGACTGCCTCTGATGCGCCATGCAGCTTTCTGAAGTCGATCATTTCAGAAATGGCATCTATGTAGCCTAAACGTCCACCATGTCCAAGCTTGCATTCGTCTTGTAAGTAGTCGATAAACTTGAACAACAAATTTGGAGAACACAGACTAAAGTCCACCACGTCAAAAGTCAACTCTTCCTCGTCTTCACAACAAAATCTAAGAAACTTAAAGCATCTTGTCACTATTTGTTGAGCTGCGCGATCTTTCTTGCAACCGCCACCACTTCCAGTCAACCATCTCGTGAATACTTCGCCAATGTCACACGACAATGAAAATGAGGGAAGTAACTTTCCGGCATGTTTTGTAGTCTCACTTGTTTGATCTTGAATTGTGTTCACCATTGGAACATTTCTTGCTACCTTTAGCGAATCTGTGATTTCTTTCGAATTGGGCTTTTCATCGAAATAAAAGAACCAACTGTGCTTGGTATTAACGTGTTTTCTGCACCCTCTTTGACTTTGAAATCCACCATGGTCACACTCTTGTATTGGGCAGTGATACAAGCTGTCGGTTTCATCCTTTTCCAAGTGAAGCCGTTTTGGTTTGGGTGATGCTCCATCGATATCCGACCAATTGACCTTGCACTTCTTGCTCATTTTTGCCTTTTGAAGAGCATTTGGCCAACACGATCTCCTTTAAATCTGACCCATAACCAAGGAGCCGATGACAAGCAAAGGAACTGCATATATGTTTGTATTTGCCAAGTCATGCCCTTACTTGCCCGCCCTCATTACTATTGTGCAAAATTCATGACAGTGACATGCAACCAAACTTGCCCAAGCAGGTCTGAGCGCGCCCTATTGTTTGCCTTACAAAGTACACCTCCATTTGGGAACAAAATAGGAATGCGCAGAGAAATGGTCCGAAATCTGGTCCCAAATGACCAATTTGGGAACAATGTGTTCCATTCACAGAGAGGAACTCGGAAGAAAAGGTCCTAAATTATCAATTTGGGAACAATATGTTCCATCAACAGATAGCAACTCGGAACAAAACAGTCCTAAATGACCAATTTGGGAACAATGTGTTCCATTCACAGAGAGGAACTCGGAAGAAAAGGTCCTAAATAATCAATTTGGGAACAATATGTTCCATTTACAGATAGGAACTCGGAACAAAACAGTCCTATATTTCGTAATAAGTGGCCAATTTGGGAACGAACTGTTCCATTCACAGATGGGAATTCGGAACAAAAATATCAATTTGGGAACGGTATGTTCCATTGGCAGATGAGAATTCGGAACAAAACAGTCCTAATTTACCAATTTGGGAACAATGTGTTCCATCAACAGATAGAAACTCGGAACAAAACAGTCCTAAATGACCGATTTGGGAACAATGTGTTCCATTTACAGATAGGAACTCGGAACAAAACAGTCCTAAATGACCAATTTGGGAACAATGTGTTCCATTTACAGATAGAAACTCGGAACAAAACAGTCCTAAATGACCGATTTGGGAACAATGTGTTCCATTTACAGATAGGAACGCGGAACAAAACAGTCCTAAATGACCAATTTGGGAACAATGTGTTCCATTTACGAACGAACTGTTCCATTCACAGATGGGAATTCGGAACAAAAATATCAATTTGGGAACGGTATGTTCCATTGGCAGATGAGAATTCGGAACAAAACAGTCCTAATTTACCAATTTGGGAACAATGTGTTCCATCAACAGATAGAAACTCGGAACAAAACAGTCCTAAATGACCGATTTGGGAACAATGTGTTCCATTTACAGATAGGAACTCGGAACAAAACAGTCCTAAATGACCAATTTGGGAACAATGTGTTCCATTTACAGATAGAAACTCGGAACAAAACAGTCCTAAATGACCAATTTGGGAATAATGTGTTCCATTTACAGAGGGGACCTCGGAACAAAACAGTCCTAGTTTATCAATTTCGGAACAATGTGTTCCATGCACAGAAAGGAACTCGGAACAAAACAGTCTTAATTTATCAGTTTGAGAACAATATGTTCCATTTACAGTTGGGAACTCGGAACGAAATGTTCCTCTTTTACACTAGAGTGAACGTTTTGTTCCTACCATGCAAAAAATCTGGTCCTCTTATAGTCAATAGGAACACAAAAACGAGGAACAGTCGATACTTGAGGAACGTTCCTTTTGGAATATAGGAACAGCCAACAAAACTTAAAATCAGTGAAAAAACGAGGCAAAGACTAAAGAAAAACTCAAAAAAGCGTAAATCGAGCGCTTAGGTGAAAAGGAAACAATCTTTAAAAACTGGTGAAGTTTGTTTCGCTCAAAGGCAGCGAAACACGCCATGATAAATTTTTGGGAAATGTAAAGGAAGAGAAAAGAAGAGCCTTTTCTTTAAGTCCCATCATCAGGACCTTTAATGAAAGGTAGAAACAAGAAGTACATATTATATATAAACACACAAGTCGCTACGTTCTGCTACGCACTATACAAGATCTTTGCGTTTTACTCGTAATTTATATTTTGCAAACTCGTTCCATGGTCCTGGAGTAGTTTCATATAGATTTTTCCTTTCACGGTCGTCTCCAATCGGTGTTTCTCAGTAATTCTAGATCTTTCGTGTATGCCAGTGTAACATCAGTTCAAATACAACGTACTGATGTTCAAAAGCAGCTAGTGTGTCTTACAGTTACGAATAAGCGAGTAACTCATTTGCATACAAAACTCCGCTACAATTGCGCCTGGTGATTGGCTGATTGATAAGACTTCCGGTTACGAGTGAGCGAGTAACTGATTTGCATACAGCACTCCGCTACAATTGTGCCTGGTGATTGGCTGATTGATAAGACTTCCGGTTACGAGTGAGCGAGTGACTGATTTGCATACAGTACTCCGCTACAATTGCGCCTGGTGATTGGCTGATTGATAAGACTTCCGATTACGAGTGAGCGAGTGACTGATTTGCATACAGTACTCCGCTACAATTGCGCCTGGCGATTGGCTGATTGATAAGACTTCCGATTACGAGTGAGCGAGTGACTGATTTACATACAGTACTCCGCTACAATTGCGCCTGGTGATTGGCTGATTGATAAGACTTCCGATTACGAGTGAGCGAGTGACTGATTTGCATACAGTACTCCGCTACAATTGCGCCTGGCGATTGGCTGATTGATAAGACTTCCGATTACGAGTGAGCGAGTGACTGATTTACATACAGTACTCCGCTACAATTGCGCCTGGTGATTGGCTGATTGATAAGACTTCCGATTACGAGTGAGCGAGTGACTGATTTGCATACAGTACTCCGCTACAATTGCGCCTGGCGATTGGCTGATTGTCCAAGTGAGTGAGTGACTGATTTGCATAAAAATCCCTGCTATATCTCAATCATCATCATCATCATCATCATCATCATCATTATCTCGACAACAATTCAAAACCGTTGCGTGGGCAATATTTCATTTTTTTGTAATTTAGATGTCATTTGCATTCTTTTAAGTTTATTTTTTCACACACCTATGGTATTTTAGTTTCTAAATTTTTTCACTCTTTTGGTATTTACTTCTATTCGCACAGAAACATATTTTATTCGTTAAAGACCATAGACTGATGGCCCGAAGCTTATGTTTTTAATCTTTTCAACCAGACAACGTTTATACTTCTTTTAACATCGTGTATTAAGAGACTTAAGTCTATCTGATGTTCGCAGATTTTGCTTCCATCAAAGAGTTAAATTACTAAAAATTAGTTTCTTGGTCGAGATGAACTGTTAGTAGTCGTTATGACGTTTCTAAACTTACTCTTATAGGAGAACTGTCTAGTTTTGTCTTAATAATATTCTTCGCAGCTCGTCTATCACAGCGTGTCGAATGTGTCTTATTTTCCAGCAGTAAATAACAGGATTCAGAGAGGAATTAAGAAACATTAGCGTAAAAGCTTCGTTTTATTCACGTATTCTTAATATGAAGAGAGGTTCTCTTCATACAAAAAGTTTCAGGCGTATACAACTTTCTGCTTTTAGATACTCATTAATTAAAAACTGCTTTGCGGGCCCGAAAAGTTTCCAGGACTTTCGAGAAACAGACCCCTGACTACAGTAAGTTAACCTGGCTTCGGCCTGCGATCCAATCGAAAACCAGTACTTGGGCAGCGGTCAGCTTCTTAAAAAAAACGTGTGCCAGACAAGCTTTAAATCTGAGCCCGCGATATCGTCACGTGATACTGGTGAGCGGATACTTTGTTTTGACAGTTGTCAATTGACCATAACATGGATTTCCAATATCAAAGATGTAGCTGTAAACCAAGGCTGCATTTTTCGGTCAACCTGCCAGAGTATGGCAGACATGTTGCGCCTGCGTCGTCGTCTCACGTAGGCGCCCATGCACGAGCAAACCGCTAGCCATGATGACCATGAAAAAAAAAACGATTCACGGTTTCCTATGAGTATGGTGCTCCGCTTGCTGGCCCTTCGTGCCGCCGGAGCCCTGCTATAAAGTTACTCTAACAGCAGTGCTATTTTGTTCGATCATTGTCCAGTTACAATTTTGTTCAGTTTTGCCTTAGAAATATGCCTCGCAATGTGTTTATGATAGCGCGTCGAATGTGTCTCATCTTCCAGCAGTAAATAACAGGATTCAGAGAGGAATTGAGGAAAAAGAGGGTCAGTGAGTGAAAAAGCAAGCCATTTAAAGCTGAACTTTGCGGACATATCAAACGGGCGACCCGAGCGCAAAAAAAGTCTGGCAAACAACAAACTAAAAACATAAGATATACGTATAAAGTATTGACAGCAGACTTTCTCTGCCACGCAGCACTTTCTATTTGGCTGTTCTGTGCTACCTGTATCTGTTGGCAATGAATTTGGTCTGAATTGCGTCGTACAGTAAAATAAATTCTGCAATAAATAATTCCCGTAATAATATAGCCAACACTTTGGGTGATGAGGTCGACGAGCAGGATGCCATCAAGGGAGATCCAAAACCCGATTGATGTAAGAAAAGCGCTAAAAACCCAAATTGAGATCACCACAGCTACAACACGCTTGTGAGTCACAAGTTCCTGATATCTGAGATGAAGATGAACGGCCAGGAACCTGTCGACACTTATGGCCACAACACTAAAGAATGAAGCACTAGCAAATAAAGGTAAGATCATGTTAAACGCGGTGTTTGTGAAATAGGCAGGACTGGCCATTACAGCGATGTACGAAGGTTGAACCAGTAAACCAACACCAAGATCAGAAACAGCAAGACTCAGGAGCAATGTTCTCAAAGGCTTTGGCAACGACGACGTTTTTATCATCGCGTGTATTGTTAAAATGTTCAACATGATGGCGGTGTAGGCTGAGAAAGCGTTGAACACACAGTTAACGACGTACGTTGAGTAAAGTGGGTCAGCTTCGTTCATTTTACAGCTTGAACTTTGAAAAAGACCACTGAGCAATGTTATAGTGAACTTGTACCATGGACTGAGTTGAACATGAGATGGTTTGATCTTAAACGATGCAATGCTGGTTTAAGTCCTTTATTAACAAAACACTTCCCGCCTAATGAATGCGGGTAATAAACAAATATCTATTTTCATGCAAAAATAAATGTCAGTATAAAACAGGTAAGCGATTGACATTTTTGTTTAACCTAATAACTTAATTTTCGTTTTGTGCATCGCTATTGCCAAGAAAACGAAAAAGCTAGTAAAGTGATAAGTAATACTCAACTTAAGGTATATTTTAGACGTTCAAGTGGAAAAATGGAGAGTGTAATTTTGCATTTCCCATAAAAATGTGAGTTACAAAAAGATGTTGATTATGAACTTGAATTTCCATAACAACAAATGTCATGATTCTTCACTAAGTTTACTTTCGCCTGAAGCAGAAAAAAGATTTTTGTATATAATTGCATTTCACAGAGAGAAATGTTAAATTTCAATAGACCTTATTACGGTTTTGGAAGCCATCTTAATGGGTAGACAACACGCGTCAGAATTACAGTGTTTGAGAGCGAATCCGATGTAAAATAATTTCCGAACAATTCATGAATAGCAAAGTTAAGATACTGGGCAAAGAATTGCATTCACCAAATTTGAGATATGTAGCTATGGTAAAAAAACGCCAACTCCGTTTTTAATCTTATTAAATTTGTGTTTGCAAGTTCGCAGGAAAAAAATATTATAGACAAATGATTGGAAAAGTGAAACTGAACGTGACTGGCAAATGTGCGGCAATCAGCCGGGAGAAAGTTTGGAATTCGAGCTAATAACTTTTCATGGATTTGAATAAATGGTGAAATATAATTAGCCTTTTATTTAAGAAAACGTCTTTACTTTTCCTTGCGTGAATTTGTAGCTGTATATTTATTCAATGCATTTAAACTACACAGGGCACACTGTTGTTAATTCATTAAGTGAGAAACCTGTCGCGTTCAGTATCATGTTCGAGTCCGAATATACTGCTCTATGATGGATTAGGGTGTTTCTTATTTTTACGCAAAAAGCCGATAGAACCTTTAAAGAAAAGTGATATATATATATAGACGCACTACTGAGTTTTTAAAAATGTACATGTTGTAGCAGCAAGTACTCTGCTGTCGCAAAAACGTGTTGTGAAAATGGTATATGTGAAAAAGAGCGATGGGAGTCTAAGAGCTCTAATTGTTGCCAAAATCGAGGTAAACAGGCAACGGAAGAACTATACGTCGAAAAAGCCTACTTGCGAATTAGCTTTTTCTTCAATATCGCCGGATGAAACATAATTAGTAAAATAGAAAATGTCTTGCATAATTAACGTGAATGCAAACATGACATTTTCCGTTTTGTAAAATGTGAATTCTGGAACCCCAGAAAGCTGTGACAAGCAGCATACCAACTGCAGTCAAGCACGACGAGTTTATAGAGGAGGTTTTTACTTGTAACAACAAACAAAGAAATTCCACATGAGAATATATCCCGGGAATATATCGTAGTAGTTTGTATGTTATATCTCAAAACTACCGTTATATAAACAATAGCCTCCATTTGACGCGAAAATATGCTAGGATGTTTGTCCCCGGAGATCATCTGTTTCGAGAAGCGAACAGTTTTCCGAGAGGGTAGCTCGAGGAAAGCTGCGAGCTTCGAACAAGTGAAAATCTAAGTCCAAGAATTTCACCAAAACGTTTTGTGTCCATAATCGTTTTCTCGTCCGAGTTTGCGGGTGCTAAGAGGGACCGGCAGACTGTACTAGGCACGGGAAAGTAAATAGGGGAAGCGCGAGTGGGAATTCCTTTCTAACAACCTCCCTCTCTCTCCCCATTTGAGGCGCAGTTTGTTCCAGCCCGTGATTGGTATGTTTCGGTTTCCGACCACCTCGGGTTCTTTTTCGTAACTGAGTGAATAAAAGTGTCTCTGATACAGAAAATTAATTTATCATATGGCTAGCTCCGTGAGCGGGCAAGATGAATCAAATCCTGCGCTGTGATTGGCTACCCAAGCGCGCAAGATGGAGCTATCTTGCCTGCTCGGGACTACCTGCCGTGTCCCGCAAGAAAAGTTTCCCCTAAAGCCATACAATGAATCCTTTATTGACCAAGCTTGTTTAATCAAGATGGCTGGATATTGGCCTCGTTCTTTTTTTGCGAGTTTATGGAGGTCGACTCCGTCTCGGTCCATAAACACGTAATAAAAAAGAACTTGGCCAGTATCCTGCCATCTTGACCTCACACTTGATCAATAACCCATACTTATAAATAATAAAGCTTGAAATTAGAGTAATAATGACGCGAGTTAACTGATCACAAACACGAAGCAGCGGTAAGCAACCCGCTCCTTGAGCGAAAATATAACACCAGCTTGTCATTGTTGTGTTGGTTCCACCATTTATTGGAAAAAACAAAAATTTCCAAGTTTCAAAATGAGTGTGTTTTGAAATGTAAATAAAACTGAAAACAGGCGATGGTGAAAGAATTAATGAATGAAAGTGTCAGAAAGAGTATGCCATACATCAACAATTTTTTTTTGCAACCATCTTAGTTTAATCAAAGACCTAGACAAAGAAAAAAACGCGACGATCTCTCATGTCCCGAAATTAGGAAGCTTAATAAACCACGACGGTGACGCCGAGGACAACGTCTATCAAACAATCATTTTGTAGTTTATCTCCGAATCTCTCGGTACCTAAAGTCATTTACTTTGTTTATCACTGTCAAAGCTATCCCGAAACTGAATCTGGGACACATCGATAAATTCGAAATAAAAATTTAAAAAATTAGCCGTCGTGGTTCATGTTCTCCATACAACGCAGAATCAGGTCATTTCACGTTGTTAGGGAGCTTAAGCAACCACGACAACGACGCCGAGGAAGACGCCAAGTAAAAAGTGAATTTATATTTTATTTTATTTTATATTTTGTTTAGATCTGTTCGGTTCACTAATGGCTCTAAAAACGTGCTAAAGCTAAACACCCAACGACGGGGTTCAATTCCAGTGGAAGTATCAGAAATTAGCCGTCTTCGTCCACGTTCCGTAGACGACGCAGTTGTTCTGGAGAGGACGGCAAAGAAATGTACGAAGAATTATAACGCACGTGTACAGCCATTGTTCTCCTCATTAAGGTGGCCGAACACAGTTTTGGCGCGCGCTTTTGCTTATGCAATTCAGCGCGCGCACAAATATTGCAAAAAACAAACATGCCGCCAATAGAGCGATCAATTTACTCAATACTCGCCTTAACTGTGCTATTTTTCTCTATAATTGAACGCAGTGTATTGATGGCTTTAGTCTTTTATTACAAAGATATGTTAGAAAAGGTAGCGATGCAAAGAACCCAGCAATTCTCAGTCTTTTCTTTGTTACCGAAAAAAAACCCAGTTAAATGCAGCGCATGCGTAGTAAGTCAAAAAATTGCGATTGAATGAAAAATTGCACTCTCGGTCTCTCGGAAATACGCCTATTTCACGAGAACCGCTGATTAGAATTTCACGAAATTTTGCATGAGAATACTTTAGGAAATAAGTAACTGGAGTATTGAAAATAATTGAACTTCAACAAAGGAAATTTGAGATATTCTAGTGAACCTTCAACAAGGGATAATTAAAGATCTCTGTTAAATTATTAACAAAATGGTGTCAACTTGTGAGAATCGTTACAAGCTTGTTGCGCGCAAATTATAAAGAGAATCTAATGACTAGTTTTTTTACAAAGAAACAAAACCGATTTTAAGGCCTGTTTATATTTATTCATATTGCCATGGCAACGGCACATACGTCAACTTAACCATCAAAAAACCAAAGTTTGTGTTGTTAACGTGCTGCCATTTTTGGCGACCGAGGGATCAAGGGTTTTGGAGAAAAAGGTGAATGAAACACAGGTATCAAAACTGTGTTCAGCCACCTTAAACTTTTTGTTTAGCGACGTTGCCGTTGCCGTTGCCGTTGCCGTCGTGGTTTTCTTAAGCTCCCTAATATACGTGTTTCCCTAGACAATAGCCTCAGTTTTCAGAATAAAAACTAAGGATAAAAAACGACGTTTCGATCTCTCTGAGATCATTTTCAAGTTGTAAAAAAAGCGAATGAAATATACATATATAAGTACAAATTAGGGCGTGAGAACGGTCCAACGATAAAATATGTAAATACAAGCGCTAAAATGTAAGTGTTAAAATAATGAAATATACTACAAAAAAACGATATAAATAACTTTGCACGGATTGAATCTGACTGTTTGTTCAAAGTTGGCTGAAGCTCCTTTATAAAGAGCATTTCGTAGATCAGGCAGTCGAATATACTTTGGCTCTGTCTCAAAATTTTAAAATCACGAGTTGCTGGTTAATGGTAGGCGGCTTCTTTTCTTTTGGTTTGATCTCGTGTCCGATCTTACGGCTTGTTTACACGGGGCGACTATCAATTCCAATTTTGCCACCCAGTTCCCCAAGTTGCCTTCGCGCGGAATTGACTGAACTCTTATCCTTGAATGGTAACACCATTCTGACATCGACAGGCGCTTCATTTACGTTACATGCTCGTGTGGAAATTGGATCGCCAGAAACTTTCTTGGTGACAAAATTACTGATGGTCGATTGCAGAAGTTAGGCTGGGTACTGAAGTCGGGAGAACGTCTGTTTGAGACGATCAAATTCTAGGTGGAACAGTTGCCAGGTAGACGACACTTTAAAGGCACGATCCAGCATTGTTTTTAGCATTGACTTCTTGTATCTAACATTGACGTGGCTCTTGTAATGCGGTGTCAGTTGGTTTTCTGTACACCCTTGTCTCCAGGCGACCATTGCATTTCCTGATCTCCGTTCCCAGGAACGGAAGTTTACCATATTCGCCAAGTTCCATGGTGAAGTTGGCAGATGGATAGCTTTCATTTAGAGAGGAAAGGAATGCTTCAGCTGTTTCGGTGTCAGGCATTATGCTCAATGTGTTATCCACATAGCGTTTGTAAAACTCGGTTAACTTGCCTTGGTCCTGAAGTCGATCTTCGATACTGCACATAAATGCGTTGGCCATTAGGGGTCCAATTGGCGAACCCATAGCAACACCATCGGTTTGTTCATATAAACTCCCCTCAAACTGAAAAAGCTGGTTCTTGGTGACAATATTAAGCAACTCCACCAAGCCTGATTTTGTAATTTTCAGATTATGCTGCTTATTTAACCAGTCGTCCTTAAATACCTTTTCAGCTAGAATTTATATCGTCTCATCAACAGGGACATTGGTAAAAAGTGAAGTTACGTCATATGAAACAAGGATGCTGTTATCGTAAACTTCCATGTCATGGAGAGCATCCACGAAATTAAAAACATTACTGATGGTGTGATCATTGACTGATAGAGGTTTAAGCTTTTAATCAAGCCATTTTGCCAACTTGTAATTATATGTCCCGGTTGCCGAGAGCATTGGTCGCATTGCTAATTGTCGCTTGTGGGTTTTTGGCAGGCCATAGGGATCGGCTAGTCTCGAACCATTCTGGATAACTGTGCCAGCAACTGCCTTGGGAATATTATTTCCACAGTGGCAGGGAGCCTCAGAGAGATCTAAACGTCGTTTTTTATCGCTAGTTTTTATTCTGAAATGAGTTTCAAAAAAACTACTTATAAGAATAACCTGAGTTTGTGGATAAGAAGTGATTGTTAAAATGGCGGCACAATGATGTCAAGGACATATCGTGATTTATTTTTTCCCAAGAGGGCACGGTAACGAATCCTGAAATCTGATTGGTTCTTAGTGCGGTCCGGATTTTCCTATCTCTGACCACGGTCACGGTACCGGCGGGGAACCGCGCGGGCGAAATTGTCGCGTTGGTCAATATTCCTGAGTGAACCGGCGGTAATCGTCAATCTTTCGCCCTCTTCATACTTCAATCGACGATTAACCAACGAAAGTTTAGCTCTATTCACTTTTAAATGGCAAGGAAAGTCAGTGTAAGTAAATTCAATTGAGTATGTCGAAGTTGTGAGAATTTGTTTGGTTGTTTGTAGCTCGGCGCTGTAATGGCACTTAATCCTGTAAAAATAAATATGTTATTTGTCAGCTTAGGGTCGGTCCGTATAGTGAAAAACTGTGACGTCGGGCTTGAAACTGCTGCCCTCGGCCTGCGGCCTTGGGCAGCATTTTCAAGACCTCTGTCACGGGTTTTCACCATACGGACCTCCCAGCCGGCAAAGAACATGTATGTATTTTCAAGAGAGATCCAGATAAATACCTTGATCTTCTCTTGATTTTCTACCAGAATTACTCCTGATCATGGGGGGTGGGGGGGGGGGGGAATTGTACTCAAGAAATAAATTTTAGATTAATTATACGAATGCATCGACTTGATAGGGACGATAGAGTTCACAATTCCTTAACACGAAAAATCATTTGGTTGTTGAAGATTCACTAACCCGGAGATGCCTACCCCATGCCGCTACCTTAGAAATGGAACCAAAATATTTCTAAAAAACGATTTTTCTTTTTACAACAGATATATTTTATTTGATTACCAATAGACTTCAAGAAAGAAGTAAGATAAGAATAAGCTAATTGTTATTCTGACATTAAAAACATTGATATTTTATATTTGTACATCATATATTAACAGGCGTCTACCGAATGTACACAGATTATGTTCTATCAGTAAAAGCAAAATTCCCAAAAAGTAGTTTCGTGGTCGAGATGAAAAGTTAGTCATTATAATGCTTCTAAACTTATTCTTACAACAGGACTGTCTAGTAACTACAAGTTTGCTTGGTTATGTCTTTGTAATATATTTCACAGGACGTCTATGATAGCGTGTCGAATGTGTCTCATTTTCCAGCAGTAAATAACAGGATTCAGAGAGGAATTGAGAAACAACAGGGTCAGTGTGTAAAACGACAGACCTTTTAAAACTGAACTTGGCAGAGATATCAAAAAGGTAAATCCAACGCAATACTCTGGCAAACAACAAAACAAAAACACAAGATATACGTATAACGTACAGGCGCGGATCTAGGAAAAATGTTGACCGATTTACTGCAAAAGGTCAGGGTTAGCCGAAGGCGCAAGCTCCTAGGGGGGTCCGGGAGGATGCTCCTCAAGGAAATTTTTTCAATTTTAACTACCTAAAGTACCCTTTCCTGGCTTTTTGAGTCACTCAGACAATATATTTGCCAGTTCCGTTCTCCTTGGATGAAGCCTTGCAAATCTGCGAATTATTTCGTCAAAGTCAATGTCCATGTTGTAATGAATGTGCAGCAAGGCAAGTCCTGTCAATCTCGTTTGTAACATCGTGCTTCGTAAATATGTTTTCAGTCGCCTCAAAGCTATTGCTAGAACGAGTTTCCACTGCAAAGATAAATCTTTTGTTCAAGTATTAGAAAGAGGAAAAATTTCAGCCCAGAAATACACGTCTGGGTATCACGTTAGCCAGGCGTGTGCATACCGAACGAAAATAACTTTTCAGTAAAATTAATTTGTCCACTCTCAACCATTATTAACAAAGACCCGAACTGACCTTTTTTCCTGACGTAGTCAGTAATTTGTGACATCTTGACGTTGTTATGTATTCCACACTCTTGTTGAAGTCGTTGTCCAAAGACGTTGAATGATCATACAGGCTAATCGAGTAGCAGAATTGCATAAATCGCCCGGGGAAATTAAATTTTGGTCTAGACGCCCGCGGCGATGACGTGATGGCGTGACCGCCGTCGGGAGACTAGTGATTTCCCGGCTGTAAAATTTTGCCGCCAGAACGTGTCTATGACCCTTGTCTATTTCCGGTAATTGGCAAAAAAGAATAAATAAAAAATAAATGTCAAAACTATTTTCGAGATTCAACTTGCAGTTTACTTTTATTAAAAATAGATACATATCTATTGATTTTTTTTTATTATGAAAATTCTGACCGATTTCCGTAAAAAGATGGAAACAGGTATGGATCCGCGCCTGCTTGTTTACAGTCTATCGAACTTTATCTCTGGCAATATTTGTTAATCTTTCCTTTGTGTACTTTTGCAGTGAAAAAGCTGGTTCACCGCGTCAAATGGACAGGATAAACCTTCAGATACGGAGGGTAAAGGAAACCTGAAAAATAACAGTTTAATAAGATAGAAAAACACCAAAGACATAATGATAAACCATAAAGGAACAAGGATGGCTAAGGATAGAGAAGATTAACACGGATTGCAAACGACGAATTTGAAAAATTGAGGTTAAAATTTTCAATATGCGCAAACCGTGACTGAGCTCCTTTAAATAAGCTTAAATTTGGGTATTTCCGTAAAAAAAAATTACGAGAAATTATGAGAACGAAAGAAAATGTTAAAAAGAAACCGAACAAATAGCAAGATTTAAATTCTACAAAGAAACTGAATTCTAGATATAGAAGGGCTAACTTAAAATACCGTAGTGCAGCACGTTCTTTCCAGCGAACTTCGCCCGCAGGAATTTTTATGGTCAAAATTAAAAATGTTGGTTGTATCGACGGTTAGATCTTCATGCGATTGCGTAACCTTATTCATTGTCAGAGAAAAGTTTTTCTTCCAAAGATATTTTCCAAAGACGTGAAAAAGAGGTAAGAAAACTGAGTATGCGTCATAATTTGCGCGCGCATAAATTTCGTCGTTATTAAAGTTGAATTATGACGCAACTGTAATTACTTAGCTGGACCAAAAGTACGTTTTACGACGCTTCACCGCGGTGTTCTTGTCTGTGAGGTTTTCGACAGTTAGAGGGCACTTGCGATTTATTAAATGTGTTACTTGGCTCCGAGGCTTAGGGGAATAAAACAAAAGAGACCGCCTCGGGTCTAAGGGATGAATAATTAACTTCTTTTTTTATTATTCCGTTAAGCCTCGCGGAGCCAAGTTAGAATTTTAATATGTCAAATTTGGCCTATTAACTACAAACATAGCATATTCGGATCAAAATTCCTTTCAGGTGCGTGTTTTTCTCCCAAGTTGCTCATTTTTCACAATTCAAAGCATACAATCTTGACGTGGAATGCATTTCTTTTGTTCAAAGCATATTTCTCGTGGCTGTAATGAATTTTAATGTGGGCATATATAAAGAAGTGTAGAATGACACACCCATTTTAGCGTCGGTCGCCGTTGCATTGAAGGCAAGGGCGAAGACATCTTAGTCGCTGTGCTCCCTTCAGGCAAGTCCATATTTTCTTTATTTATTGCCGCCGTTGAATTGAAAGCAAGGGCGAAGACATCTTAGCCGATGTGCTTCCTTCAGGTAAGTCCACATTTTCTCTAGCTAGTTACGTGTCCTAGCTGTTTCCCTCGTCTTTCAATTTGATAATTTAACGGTAAAATTAAAACTTTCCTCCATGCTGTGAAAGCTTCGAGGTGCATGTGGTTTTCCTTGACACCGAAGACTGTATTTAGGCGAAGTTGAAAAACCGAATAGCAAACATTTCTCTTCTGAGTAACTGAATGATTATTTTTAATAAAATGTTTGTTTACAGCTTGATAATCTGCTTGGTTTGCCGTTTGACTTTGTCATTCGCAATTTGTTTCGTCACCTCGGAGCGCTACCACGCACACTCTTTTTAACTGTTACAAAAACAGAAAATTCCAACCGCCTTTGCCTTTGCTCTGATACGAAGAGAACAGATATGTAGTTATATTAAAACCTATAACTAATCTTCAGTTCGTTCCCAGTGCAGTGCACCACTTTGTTGGTAGTCGTTTAAAAGTGTTATTCCACATTTTGAGGGAGTTTTGTTAAGTGCAAGGCCGATAGACGTCCGTTAACTGATACTAATACTCATTCAAGTCCGTTTTGCTTGAGTTAACACGCGAAAAACTTGACCATGACTTTCCTGTTTTTTTCACAAGAATTGACCAGAGGCAGCAAAGTTGTATCCAAAGGAATTGAATTGAAGTGACAGGCGTCATTCGCCAATTCAAATGAAGTGTAGCACGACCAGCTATGGACTCCTGGCAAGTTTCATGTTGACGACAACTCCGTTGAAGTTCGGATAAGTGAATCACAGTTGTCGCTAGATTTCATTTAATATAATATAAGTCCAGTTTAGGAGCATTCAGACGTAACATTAGAACCGGTTTGCAACTTAATAAAGAATGTGATAGATTTCAAAATGAGTGCGTGTCGCTGGTAATTTTGTATACCTTGGTGCTGAATGTTTCGTAATTTTAATGGACGAGTCTCGTGTTTGGACGTATTTTTGCTTAAAATTAACCCACAGACAAAATTGACACGTATTATTTATTCCGTACTATTAAGTTAACTCATTTTTCATTTATCTTAAAAATACAGGAAATCGAGTACCGAGTCAAAGATCTTACGATTTGGTGGCACAAAAGTTTTACTTTTTTTTTTTTTTCTTTTACATAGTCCATTCGTAGAATGCTTCAGTTTATCGTCCTGCGATCGTGTTTTTCTGTTTTAAAAACCTTTTTTTGAAATCCATAGCAAGAATCTAAGAGCTTCTAACTTATTGACTACACTGGCAAATTCGTTTATTAATTCTAAAAAAAAAAATTATCTGAGCTGAAGCTAACTGACGAGCCTATAGGCGTAGTTCAATGAGAAAAATGAACAAAAAAATAGAAAAAATTCTCAGCGCAGGAAAAGATTTGCAAGCTCGTTAGGCTAGCTATGTTATTTGTTCGCCGACATGAGAGCAGTTGGCTTTTGAAACAAAGAGTTGTTTGGTTGTAGAAAGTTAAATTCAAAACAATTGACGTCAATATCTGCAAGCAGTGAATATTGCTCTTTATCTCTGATCCGTTGACAGAAAAACTTATTGCCAGAATGTTGTCATGGAAATCAAACGCAGATGAATCCGATGGATTGACCACACACTTTCCAAGTTTGCCTAGAGATGGACACCAACTGGCAACAGCAAACCTGGTTGGCCAAAAACAACCTGACGCCTGCCATGAGCTCAATGAGCAACGACATATCGTACAAAATAGAGATAAATGTAGATGGATTGTGGCTGCTTAGTGTCCCACAGAGAACGAAGAGGATCAATTAAAAAAGTATGTAAATCTCGTTATCAACCTTTCAGCAAGTCTTTTATCGTAAATGGCGGCTATCTTTCATTATAAACTCATTCTTATACTACCAAGTTGAATAGAAATACATGAAAGATGAAGAGTTGTTCCAAATCGATTGTTTTAATTTGAGAGGGCCATTTATTATGGGTCAACTTTCTGACCACAACATGCGAACAGGTTTTTGGGGTGAGAAAGTTATCTGACCATGAAATAATCATAACTAAACCTAGGTGATTAAATAACTTAAGATGCTGCCGTTTGCTCTGCTATCTCCAGGATGACCAAAGATGTGTTAAAGGACAGTTCACGAGTTTCTGGATTTATTCATCAACCTTAATTATTTGAATTTCATCAACGTTAACTGAATTCTGGATGGCAGTGTGCAGAGCTTCACTTCTGGCGTACGATCGATGACTATTGGAAAAACATCTCATCTCAGATAAGTAGATAATGGTATTCCTATCTTTACACTCCGAAAGTGTTAAAAATCGTGATTCCGATTGTAAAATTGATAGATTTTCAAGTTTCGTGCCATTGCTGCATATAAGCGTACGGTTGTCTTGTTGTCCACAAAATGCCATAATTTATATCAGTACAATACACGTGCACTATATTATGTTCGATAATAATTGTAATGAGACTACCATTTGTTTGGAAGGACTTTGGGTCGAACATTTGTTGGCTCAGATCATTTTCGCCTGGGGGGTGGAGTTATTATGTGAAGGAATTGAACATCTTGCACTTTTCTTTTCATGTTACGTTCTTGGAATTAAGCGTCTGAAAACGTTTAGGTGAAGAGAAGAATACCTCGACGTAAATGGTCATAAAAAAGATTCTTTAATAATCATTAAATCCAATTTTAATAGCTAGCTTATATTATTAACCAAGTTAGAAAGCATTATCCTGGATTCTTAGAAGCGCGAACAATACAACCCATCATTCTATTTCATTTTTGAAGAAAATGCTAAAATTCGAAAACACATCAAAACACTGTTTTCTGCATTTACATAGTTATCAACTGTATCTGACACTGCTGTAAATTTTTTAGTTGACAAGGTAGTGTTGATTAAATAGTCTTTTTTCTCTGTCTCTCTCGCTCCATGCGGCTGATATATCATTGTTGACAGAAAGGGCAGCCATCTTGGATCGCAATGTACTGTTGGACTCTGGCAGAAGTTGACTATTGGAAACATCAAATCTCAGATAAGTACATTATTTCTACTCTCGTTAACTTTTAACAGTTTCAGTGTAAGAATTATGGAAATCTCAGAAACTGATTAACTAGAAGATATTGTCTTGATGAAGAAGCAAATTCTTAGAATTAATATTAACAACAATATGAGAAAATCAGTAACGAGAATGTACATTTTTGAGCATGGGATGTACTTAAGAGTTGCCACTTTGAAAAACTAAATTCTCAGAGTTAACATTTAAAACAATATGAGAAAACATTTTGAGCATGGGACGTGTTAAAAGTTACCACCCAGTTCGTTATGCTGAAGGTCAACCTGAAACTATCGAATATTATTTCTCGCAATTCTTGTTTTTTTCAAGGTATTGATGAAGACCATAACCAAAAGTTGCGGAAATGGAGATAAGAGAAAAAATATTTTGCTTAATTGAAATCAATGGTGGTTTCTTTTCGAGAGAAATTTAAATGAAGAGCAAGGGGTAGTAATTAAGACATGACCTCGGCTTGTCAATAAAATCAACTCGTGAATGCTCACTAGTTTTCCCATTAAGCCTGAGATGAATGATACATGGAATTGTTGTTTTGCCTGTATGCATCCTTTACATTTGAGCAGTATTCTCGAGAATATAAAGTGAAGTATCTTACTTGAAAGGTTTTAATCTTCCAGTTCGTCACTTCTCACACATCGCAAACTACTTGTAAGAGTGCTGTTTGAGTACAACCGTATTAAAATTACTTTTAAAATTTAAAATAAGATCGCTCTAGAAAGGGCTTCTTCTGTTTTGTTTGTGTTTCTGTCGAGTAAAGAAGGATTTTGAATCTTCACAAAAATTTTGGAAAGGCTGTTTTGTTTTTGTCGAGTAAAGGTTTTGAATCTTGAAAAAAATCATGGGCACAGCTAGTCAGACATCCGGACTACAATAGATCGTTTTTATTGTCATGTCATAAAAAAAAACAAACAAACAAGAAAATGCGATCTTATAGAAGATAAATAAAGAAGGCACATGCGGTTTTAGGTCTATGCGCTATCCCAAACTTCAGATATTCGCCTAAATGTTTTGCACAAATTTACAGAGCCCAGTATGGTGCCGCCATATTGGTGTACCTCCGTGGTACACCAATAAGCGAATCTTTGTTTACAATATTTGCTCCATAAGTGATACAGTTTCTGATGGATCTACCAAAACACTAGTTCTGAATATTGAAAGGACATAGCGCGATCAACTGTGTCAAGGAATTTGAACTCGATGTATTGCATACTTTTTGAGCGAGGCGGGTTTAAAGGCTCAAAATTTTAGGAAGAATGTATAAGCTCATTAGCGCTTCTGCCACCGAGAAATTTTGTAGTTTTTGAAAGCCAATTTCTCCTCGAATATTTCAGCCAAAGAGCCAAAAGCTTCACCAGTTACTAAGTTTCACAAGCTCTTTAAATTGTTGTAGTCAATTCGTGTGTAGCGTGATACCTTCTCCGTGCAAATTGGTATGTTAATGAGGAAAAATGTCAGCAAAGAAGTCAGCAAAGATTCGCCAATATGGCGGCCGGAAAATAGTGTGATAATCTGGAGCTTACTTGGTTATCTAGGCCACTGTTTGCCTGCACTGCACAAACCTGTAAATTAACACTTTACTACTACTTTTTTATTGCCCGAAGGGCAAACAATCATGAGATAAGTATTTATTTTTCGACAAACGCGATCGTAGCTTTACGTCCCGCACTGCCATAACTCTAAAATTCAAAGTGCATTTGTTTCAAACGTAGGACGTTATTCTGCTGAAATGTTGCGAAGATATATACTTTTCGCACCTCTTATGCCTGATGAGGATAGAAACTCTGATGGCTCTTTAGGTTTGGATTTTAAAACTTGATGACGTCACATGAAAACGTCCCATTGAATTAAGCATAGAATAGAATCTCCTTATTCAGATCTAATCGGTAATTAGTTCTCCAATAATAATTAAGACAAAATCCGAGGGGAAATTGACCAATTTCAGTTTTTATTGGACAAAAACCTTCTTCCAGAATATTTGTAAGTATATTACAGTCCTTTCTACATTTTCTAAAAGCTTGAGGTATAAATAGTTGCCTGAAATAACACCGAAAACAATTTCCCATGGAGACGTAAGAAAATAAATTTCAAAGTTCAGAGAAGTTGTGCAAACAAAGGTAACATGTCAACAACAGTTTCATTTCACCAGTAATTTCAAGTGTTTCATATGAACTTCAAAATCTGTTTTGGACATTTGGTGTTGTTAGAAATAACTTCCTTTGAGAAGATATTGAAACAGTCGCAGAGAGGTTTGCTATACGATGTGAATAATCTCGGTACAAAGTTGTTTTCCACTTGTTACTCGAACGTCTTGTGGATTCCTTCTTAATTACTTGGAGGGAGATTATTGAATGAACTTGGTAAGCAATTGTAAGAGGATTCCATGAAACAACTTTCATACCGTCACTGGACTTTTTTAACACAGGATTTGGCAATATGAATTCTACCAATACCACAGTATACAAGCTTATTGAAGTGCCTTTGAAATTAGTTCCCAACTTGTTTTTTACTTGCATAATGTTTACATCTATGGAGCCCTGAGTAAATTTTTTTCCGTAACGTCATGCTTATGAAATCACGTAAGGATACTTTTTTGAATACTGCAACTGACCCTCTCCCGCCACCCCACCCCCAAAAAAGAACGAAAACAGCCAAAATAGTGACCGTTGATAGGGGATTTCAGAATATATTTAGACATTGGCCCTTCAAAATCTGTACAATGCCTTCTATGGGGGATTAAATCTTTCACAGATTCGTAGGTAGATCAGAAAGAGCGAAAAGTTTCAAAAAAACATTTTTATGACTTAATTTAGGTCTACAGGTTAAACTTCGCAGAGAGAACGTTTTTTCGTAATTTGCGGCGATGAGTTCTCTTTCTAAGAATAAAGTTTCTCTCATCAAATTTCTGTGATACAATGTTAGCCGAAAACTGAAGTTCATTTAAAAATTTAACAAAAGAAAATTGTACTTACTTGGGAAAAAAAGGTTTTGAATGACATTCCGATGGGGAAAGGAGCATTGTTGACAGGCCGTATTATCTATCGGAGGGAACTTTGTGCTAAAATATTCAGAAAATATTAATTTTAAAGAATACATCATGAGTTATTATAACTGATCATAGAAAGAAAATTAAAACTGTGTTAATACATCGATATTAAAGACATGATAAAAGGTCAGTTAGACGTGGAACAGTTTATATAATTAATAAATGGAATTTCCGTCGTTTATTGAAATCGACTTAAAAGATCATACTTCTTGACTGGTTTTAAACTCATTACTTTGTTTTCAATTTCATTAGAAACTGCATGCGAAAACCTGTGTTTTTCATACATGAAAGAATGAATTTTGAGTTGGATAGGAATTTTGAGTGGATAGGAAATAAAATAGTTAGCTTAAATAACGACGATACCTACGCCAGGGACGACTCCTGGAAAGAAAAATGATATTTCTAATCTCTTAACAATCTGTATATCTGCTCCGTACGCCAATCAGTACTTAAAACTTGCTCAAACTAAATATGTAATGCCAGCGATCCATTCCAAAAAGAAATACAAAAAATTTGCCATCCCGACCTACGTTCTTCAAAATGCACAGAACCTGTTCATTTCACGTCACGGCTTCAAAATGCACAAAGATTTAAAACGCACGTGCACAGCCATTGTTCTACTGAATAAATCTTTTGTTTGGTGACGTTTTCGTTGCCGTTTTATGTTTTTTTTCTTCATTTTGGATTTTTTTATTTCCACAATTACATCAATTACAATTCTTTTTTCAACAATTAAGTTACAGAAGAACGAATAAAGTTTGGTTTACAGAAGTTAACAATGACACCATATTGAATTAATTAAGAAAAAAGATTTTGTCAATTCTTATCTTCATACTTATTTAAAATAACGATTTTCCTTAATAATAGCGTTGTCTACTTTAATTATTAGTTAAAATTGTTTCCTCAAAGATGTTCTATTCTTTAAACAAATTCGTTTTATTCGATTTGAAATATGTGTTTGTCGGTTTCATATTTAATTGCCTAAATTCTTATGAAGTGGCTCAAGGAAGGTAATGTTTCTCTACATCGACAAGTCCAAGAAAGATTTTCCTAAAATTACTATATAATTAAATAGATCCATCTCCTGCTCAAAAGACCCAACAATAACATCGCAATATGTAAGCGAGAGGCTCCTACAACTCTTGATTTTAATCAATTTTTTTTCATTAACCTCGTGCCAAAAAGAATATGAAAAAGAACAACCGAACAAAATATGGGATATTGTTTCCGTTAGCTGATGACAGGTGCAGTTGGGATTAGAAACGTATCCTATTTTACACAGGCGGTCAATAGTATACAGAACAGAATTCAACACTTTGTACCGAAAGGAGCGTAGAAACGGTTCATTAGCAGTCCTCACTGGCAGAAGAAATGCCTCTGAAACTTGCTTGTCATCAAGGCTAAATTCTTTCTTTAACTTGACCCATTTACTTGGCTTTTCCAATTTTTGTTTTATAGGAAAACAATAGTCAAAGTCACATTAGCGCTTGCCTTCACTGTGCTACGCAATGTAGGAAGGTTCGAAAAAAAAAAGCAATCATTATCAACGCAATATTTAGATTAATAAATTTCTACGTGACTTAGACTGCCCTTCCGTCCAAAAGTTTTCGTTGCCGTTGCCGTCGTGGTTTGCTTGAGCTCCCTAATGTCCGGAAAGTTAGAACACACGGGTAACTGGGAGCGTAGGGCGGTGTTTCGTAAGACATTTCCGTAAATTCAAATTTATAATCACATTACCTTTGTGAGATAACTGCTTGCAACTGATTTGTTTCTCCGCCTCTTTTAGCGTAATTCCGAGAGCAGTTAACGCAATTTTCCTGTGTTATTTTTTTTTCTCTGGTGACATCTGACAATAAGTGTTTCTGATTTTCGTGAGCGGATAATTTCCAGCTAGAGCTGATACGAAAAGTAAGTGTTCCGTCCATGAGTGGTGAATTCAATGTTTGGGCGTTAACAGGGTCTGAAGACAGATGTCAGCGAGGCATCAATTCTAAACCAAACCCGGTTGTTCACTGCATCACATGACTAAAAAATAAATGTATTATGGCTATGTTTGACAAAGGGAAATTGTGACAGGCGAGAGAGTTTACAAAACTGTTTGGTTACGCATATACTAGCAGAAGGGGAAATAAATAGACGGCTTTCTTGCCAATTTAGAGTTGAAAACTGACTCTTCGTACATCACTTGCACAAAAAAGTGACTTGACTCAGCTCGAAAGCTCAATTCAAGGGCACCGCTTTAAAAATTGCAAATGAGCCAATGGATGATAAAGTTATAAAATTGACAGTGGATCAGCAATTAAATCTCTTCACTGAATTAAGACATTGCCAAAGTAGTCAGGTGATGAGAATAAATAATACATCAACTATAAGATATTGTCTTGATGTCAAAATTTACAATATTTATTGCCAAATTTTCATCTTTTGCATATAAAAATATACGAGAAAGAATGTAGCAACTAAGTATTGAATGTTTCATACTTTTAAGTGGAAAAAATATCAAACATAAGATTTTGTCAAATCGCTCGCATTGTGGGCTGAAATAGCGCCACAAACACCAGCAGCAGATTGTTTTCAGTCGTGTGTCGTGACGAAACTGGCTCTATACATTGTTAAAGAGGAGGCTTGGTAGAAGAAATGTACAATTTACAAGCTCTTTGCGGCGTTCTTATTGGAAAAGATCAGAGAATTGGAATTACGTGTTTGAAAACTTTGTTTAAGTTCAATCTTGACACCAAAATTGCAGTACATGTTCAAGAAGGGAAATCAATGCTCCCAAAATAACCATTACGTTTGATTTAGGAATTCTGGCTTTATAAATTACCCACAGACTGGTTGTAAGAACTGTTCTTGTGGCATATTGTGTAGATTTCATCTCGATACAGTCGTTTTTTAGAGCATTAAATGAAGCGGCTGCAATTTGTGGCAGCTCGACTTAGCATGTTTTTTTTAAAAACTAAATGACGACTAAGATGTTCAACAACAAAATAGGAAAAAAATTCCAAAGTAATACCAGGAGTGCGAATTTAATTCCTTGCATGGTACAGTCTCATGAAAAATGATAAGGAAAAACAGTACTTTTGTTCTAAGGGTCCTGTACAAAAAAGTTAAGGTTGTGAAGTTCTTAACTGGTGATTTGTAGAAGAAAAAGTGAGAAACTGTTGAACTGTAATTCAGAGGTGGATTGTTTATAACTTCAAGAGAAAGATATCTTTGCGATTTCGATGCAAACGAAGATGTGATTTTCCAGCATTCTCTCCGCTCCAGTTTTCACGTATTGTTCCTAGAAAGCGATAACAAATTCAAGTTAAAAAGTCGTTCATCGCTGAAACGTGTTATGTCGATTATAGAAATGAACTCTATTATTTCCAAGAAATAGTGATCGACAGCTCATTTCTCCTTTCTGCAGATGATGAGAATTTCAATTAATTTCAGTTAATTACAATAATATCAATTTCAATAAGATGATGAGAAAAAAGGAAGTCATCAACTTTGGATCATTGTCTTGATGGAGCAGTGAATAGGCCATTTCCGAGTTTACCTTGTCCTTCTGTTTGAAAACGAGTTGTCGTGCAAAACCACTTTTGCGATGGAAGGCAAATTTCACTCTCGATTTCTAATTTTTTTCTAATTTCTTTGTGTACGATGACAATTAAAAAGTAAGATGTTCGATTTGCAGACACGTGAGTTAAGTTATAATTATCCATTTCCAACGTTCAATAGTGCTGCCCACTTTGTTGCAAAAGTAAACAAGAAGTAAAGTTATATTATTCCATAATGATGATTAGTTTTCGATTTTCCATTATTTTGTTGTAACCACAAATAATTTGGCAACACTCTGTTAGAAATGCTGCGGGATAGCTTAAGGCATTTTAAAATTATTCAGTACCTTTAAGATTCCTGGAAGGAATATAGCCTGGAATAATAAGATATTTCTGTTTGTCGTGAACGGATATTAAATTTTCCAGTTAGTACCGATAAAAAGTGGTAACTCCATGCATGTTTGGAGCGTTTCTAGCTACGGTCTTGAGAGAGGTGTCGGCGAGGCATCAAATTCCCCAACAAACCCGTTCTCTGTATAAAATGATTTACTATACACGACAAGTTCAGTGAGGAAATAAACGCACTCTGTTTAATATGTCTGACAGTGGGAAACTGACAAGCGAGATAGTTTACAAATCTGATTTTGCCATCAGTCTCCAAAACGAAATAGAGCTTTTTCTACCAATTTTGAGTTTAAAATATGTTTCTTCGCACTTCAGTTACACAAATAAACAGTAATTTGAGGTTCACTTAAAGAATGGCTTGATTTAGCTCGAAAGATCATCTCATGGGCACTTTATAAAATAGTAAATGAGTCAAGTTAAATGCTTTGTCTTACGGATAATAAAGGTTTAAAATTGACAGTGGAAGAGCAATGTGTTCGTCACGTAGAAAATAGCGGCAAGGTAGAACTGAATGGACTTTTCAGTTCCCAAGAACTAGAAATCAACATACAATTTCTCCTAGCTGTCTTAAAACATTCTCAAAAAGTCAAGTGATGAGAATGAAGAAATAAAGCAACTGTATAGGACATTGTCTTGATATCAAATCTGACAACATTGCCGAGTTTTCTAGTATAAGTTTAGTCAGTGTATGCATAGATACCATGTGAGTTCCTTGCTGTTTTTAAGGTAGCTGAAGTAGATCTACGGTTCTTGTACATTTTAGCACAGCACGTTGTTAACTTGACTTTCTATAGAATGATAATAGAATCCTGGTTAACGGATTTGGCGATAAAGTAGCACCCAAATATTGATGGCAACCTATCAAACCTAAAAGATACGATTAGCTTGTGTATATGAAAAGAAATTAAGAAAGAAAAACTTGACATAGAGATTTGAAATTGTTGCGCTCATTCTTGTTAAACCAGTACGGTTGGTAAATTAACATATAACCTGTCAGGGCACGTATTTTCAATTGTCTAGATAGCCCTTACACTTGCCTTCTAACTGATCAATAATGATAATTCTTGTCAACAGGTTCACAGAGATTAGACGGATCCGTTATGAAAATGGGCTCCAGCACTTATCAATATTAAATTCAACCACCTTAAAATAGCGTGTTAAAAAAAGGAGGTGAGCCAGTCTTCGAAAAGAGTTAAGTGACTTTTTGGGAAAACATTACTGAATTTTTGAAAGCTATTTAATCAATAAAAAAGACTTGCAAGGTAGCTTTCATCAGCATTTTCTTCCCTGAAACAATGTGAATCAAAGTACAATACTTAAGTGAAATTTCGCAAAGCCTTTACTAGTGTTAAGAAGGTGTAAGGGCTAATTAAAGGACTCACAACAAAAAGCTCTTGAAACCTTCTAATCCATTAGAACATTAAGTAACGAAAAAAGATATATAAACAAGCCGCAAACTAAGTTTGCCGCCAAATCTTGTGTCCTTGTCCATTACTTAAATGCTAAAACAGTATGTTAATAAATAAAGATCTCAACCACTTTAAATGATCGCAACATGTCAACCTCACATATCCCAACATTGTTGTGCGTAACATGTTGCGCGTGCTTGGTCACCCTGTTGAGATGTGTTACGACATATTACCTGCTAGCGGCTCATACTTGACAAAAAACACCAAACATGTCGCAACAGGGTGGCCAAACACGCAGAAGAGGTAGCAGGGAGCAAGATGACTCTTTTTCCCTCCTGCCTCCTCCCCAGAGGAGGTAGCAGGGAGCAAGATGACTCTTTTTCCCTCCTGCCTCCTCCCCAGAGGAGGTAGCAGGGAGCAAGATGACTCTTTTTCCCTCCTGCCTCCTCCCCAGAGGAGGTAGCAGGGAGCAAGATGACTCTTTTTCCCTCCTGCCTCCTCCCCAGAGGAGGTAGCAGGGAGCAAGATGACTCTTTTTCCCTCCTGCCTCCTCCCCAGAGGAGGTAGCAGGGAGCAAGATGACTCTTTTTCCCTCCTGCCTCCTCCCCAGAGGAGGTAGCAGGGAGCAAGATGACTCTTTTTCCCTCCTGCCTCCTCCCCAGAGGAGGTAGCAGGGAGCAAGATGACTCTTTTTCCCTCCTGCCTCCTCCCCAGAGGAGGTAGCAGGGAGCAAGATGACTCTTTTTCCCTCCTGCCTCCTCCCCAGAGGAGGTAGCAGGGAGCAAGATGACTCTTTTTCCCTCCTGCCTCCTCCCCAGAGGAGGTAGCAGGGAGCAAGATGACTCTTTTTCCCTCCTGCCTCCTCCCCAGAGGAGGTAGCAGGGAGCAAGATGACTCTTTTTCCCTCCTGCCTCCTCCCCAGAGGAGGTAGCAGGGAGCAAGATGACTCTTTTTCCCTCCTGCCTCCTCCCCAGAGGAGGTAGCAGGGAGCAAGATGACTCTTTTTCCCTCCTGCCTCCTCCCCAGAGGAGGTAGCAGGGAGCAAGATGACTCTTTTTCCCTCCTGCCTCCTCCCCAGAGGAGGTAGCAGGGAGCAAGATGACTCTTTTTCCCTCCTGCCTCCTCCCCAGAGGAGGTAGCAGGGAGCAAGATGACTCTTTTTCCCTCCTGCCTCCTCCCCAGAGGAGGTAGCAGGGAGCAAGATGACTCTTTTTCCCTCCTGCCTCCTCCCCAGAGGAGGTAGCAGGGAGCAAGATGACTCTTTTTCCCTCCTGCCTCCTCCCCAGAGGAGGTAGCAGGGAGCAAGATGACTCTTTTTCCCTCCTGCCTCCTCCCCAGAGGAGGTAGCAGGGAGCAAGATGACTCTTTTTCCCTCCTGCCTCCTCCCCAGAGGAGGTAGCAGGGAGCAAGATGACTCTTTTTCCCTCCTGCCTCCTCCCCAGAGGAGGTAGCAGGGAGCAAGATGACTCTTTTTCCCTCCTGCCTCCTCCCCAGAGGAGGTAGCAGGGAGCAAGATGACTCTTTTTCCCTCCTGCCTCCTCCCCAGAGGAGGTAGCAGGGAGCAAGATGACTCTTTTTCCCTCCTGCCTCCTCCCCAGAGGAGGTAGCAGGGAGCAAGATGACTCTTTTTCCCTCCTGCCTCCTCCCCAGAGGAGGTAGCAGGGAGCAAGATGACTCTTTTTCCCTCCTGCCTCCTCCCCAGAGGAGGTAGCAGGGAGCAAGATGACTCTTTTTCCCTCCTGCCTCCTCCCCAGAGGAGGTAGCAGGGAGCAAGATGACTCTTTTTCCCTCCTGCCTCCTCCCCAGAGGAGGTAGCAGGGAGCAAGATGACTCTTTTTCCCTCCTGCCTCCTCCCCAGAGGAGGTAGCAGGGAGCAAGATGACTCTTTTTCCCTCCTGCCTCCTCCCCAGAGGAGGTAGCAGGGAGCAAGATGACTCTTTTTCCCTCCTGCCTCCTCCCCAGAGGAGGTAGCAGGGAGCAAGATGACTCTTTTTCCCTCCTGCCTCCTCCCCAGAGGAGGTAGCAGGGAGCAAGATGACTCTTTTTCCCTCCTGCCTCCTCCCCAGAGGAGGTAGCAGGGAGCAAGATGACTCTTTCCGTGTTTAATTTATTCATGTATTCACTTTAGTTGATGATTCAGGAATCGTAATAAATAAAGTGCAAATGTTCTTATTTTTAAGAGTGATTATCGTCTACCTTGCTCTGAGGGAGAATTACTTTGCTTCTAAATTTAGTTTAATCCATGGTACATTTTCTATTCCCAAAGTTGAGCGCAGTGCCTCAAGAAAATTGTCAGTGAGAGATACTCCTACACGATGTTTTGGGCTCAGTGGTTTATCTTTTGGCTAAAATTCCCCACTATCTTACTGGGGAATATTGTTCGAAGAGCATTTATTTCTGTTCGTCAAACCTCCACTGCCTTGAATGAAACAATCACGCGTGAGGAATAAATTTCTTCCATAATCCTTTACTTTCCTAGGAAGGAGATTTGGAGGGAATTCTTAACCATAATCTCTTAATCTTTCCTTAAAAGTCAAAAGTGGTTACCGTTTTGAGTAAAACTTCCTCCCAAAGTAATTTTCGTTAGGACGGTCAAGGTTTAGGAAATGGCTGTAAGACTAGACTGCTTATTTATGCCCATAGTGTCGACACAGTGTAGTTTAGTCTTACCGCTACTTCTTAACCTTTAACCCTCTCAGAGAAAAGCACTTTGGGAGGAAGTCTAACTCATATTACAACCCCTTTTTGAACTTTAAAGGACTAGTGGAGGATTATAGATGAGAGTTAAACTTCCTCTCCAAATATTTTTTCTAGGAAAGTAAAGGATTATGGACGAGATTTAATCCTCCTTCGCGATTGTTTAATACAGGGGATTGGGGGTTTTGGGGGACAGGAATTAAGACTCTTCGAACAATCTTCCCCTGTGAGATGGTGGGGGATTTTTGGCCGAAGATAAACTACTGTGCACAATGGCTCGTGTAGGGGTATCTCACGATTGTTTGATTATCTGATGATTTTTTTCTGGCATTGCCCTCTGCTTTGGGAATGAGCAATGTTCATTGGATTAAACTGAATTTAAATGCAAAGTAAAGGACAATGACACAGGTTTAACCGCATTCACCTTTCTGGTTCTGCGGCATATTTTTTTCTACAGTTATTTTCTAAATAATATTTTATCACAGGAAGGTGTAAGAGCTCATTGGAGTCTAGTCTTTAATTTGCTCTTTGCACCTTCCATACATCAGCTAAGTTTACTTTCGTTATTTGCGAAAATCTCTATCTTTTTATTCTTCCCTCATACAGACTTGATATTATATATATTCACGTCCGCTTCATTTGTTAATCAACTATTCCATCGTAACTTACTATGAGGATCGACAGATTTACGATAAACGGAGTACAGGTGCTTTTCTTAAAGTTTATTTCCAAGCTCAAAGAGAGTTTATTTGAAAGTGTTTCTGCATTTGTCTTTTTTTAAACCAGTTGTTCGCTGTGGTGTATTATTGTTCACTTTCTTTACTATTCCTCAGGCTACCTGTTGATGGAATCAAGTATTAACAGCTCATCAGAATGTGTCACGCTGAATCAACATGTATTATTATGCGATGAACTGTCGGAGTGAGGGTGCTGCTGCGATACTCTTCTACTTGTTCTATATTTTCTTTCCAAATTAAACTTACGGTGCTTTCATATATAATGAAATGTTCACAAGGTAACGCTAGCTTTTGGCTTCAGAAAAAAATAAACAAATACTGAGCAAAATAAACTAGTTGTTTAAATATAGAACTCTTACTAAATGATTGTCAATTAAATCTCTGCGCTTTAAAACGTCACCATAGTGTTATCGAGCGTAGAATGAACTGTCTTTTGAGTCCATCTTTCAGCTTTGTCCGAACGATTATCATTCTTTGCAGACAATCTTCAACCACTGATTAGTAATGATCGTACAAGATATACCTTAGCCAATCAGACTAATCCGGTAGATTTGTACTAATGATAAATAGATTACTGTACCGTTGTCCAGCACAAAAACTGTTTGATTTTGTGAATTCTTTTGTTAGAAAACATTTTTGGACCTAGAAATTTTAAAGTTAAAATTGTAAATTTAATTTTCAAAGTTAAAACTTTAACTTTGCAGCAACTACTTACTTCTGCTGGCACGTTGACACGACCTTGTTTCCTTACTTATGATCAACAACACGCTCTGCCTCGATCTGAACCAGTAGGGAAGAAATGACTTGCATTTAATGTCTTTTTTCAGGTTTTCTGAACTGCACTTAACAAATCTTAAGAAAGAAACTGACATATTCATTTCCACTTGTCCTATTCGCATCCTTGGATGAGCCGTGGCACAATATTTCTCTGCAAAAGAAGTCGAGTGATACAAAACTTAAGCCCTGCAAAGGATAGACGAACATGGTTAAAATTCAAAAGGCTTGTTCAAAAGTTCCAAAATAAAAATTAAGGCTAAATGATAATTATGTCTTGAAACCTTTACTCAGTAATACTGCTTGTAAATACTTCTTGTAAAATCACGGTTCCTGTAAGTGAGATTAGTTTTTAGCTTCTGATATATAATAACGTTTTCCAATAACTTCCCTAATCTTCCCTAATCTTCCCTAATCTTCCCTATGTCGAATCGATGTGAAAATTATACGCTGATTTGCTAAAATGAGCTTAGATCAGAAGCCACAATCAGGGAGGGAGACCGTAAGCGCCCGCTATTTCCAGTATTGGGGTTGTTCCTATCATATGGGACAATTTTGCTATTTTTAGAACAAATTGAAACATCGCCCGCGGCACACGCGCGTACATGCTGCGAGGTTTTTTGCGGATGTCGCGCGCGCAGGAAATGGCGTCTGAAATTCTCCAAATATTTAATGCTTTTGGCCCACAACTCAGCGGGTTTATGTCTATTCAAATTTTGCTTAAGTATTGTCGTCGTAAGGTGCACCAATTTGACTGAAGTATTACACACTGTCGAATTTAGGTGGCCCGTTTTATATCACCGACCAAGTTGTGTTCCGCTGCTTCATTTACAAGAGCTCCACATTACTCCACCCTAAACTTCAGATATGTTGAAGATTAATAGCTTTTCCACAACACAGCAAAAAACTAGTTGGATATATTTGGATATAGCAGCGTTTTAGTACTTCAAAGTTTCCCTCCTCTTGCCACACGCTGGCGGGGATTTCGCCAGATTCTATCGCGACCGAAAGCAATAAAAAAATTGCAAGTTTACGTTTAGCCTGAATTGTAAGCAACGCTTGATGTTTCATCAAGGTCCAATTATCTTACGACTGTAGATACTGCTAAGCTTTGTTTGTGTAAAAATCCAATAAATTGTCTGTTGTCGATGAATAAGAGCGCCCGCCGATGCGTGTTTTGTACAGTCAGTAAACATGGCAAATTGGACTTCCGCACTTTCGAGTGAACATCGAACATCGAACTCATACAATATCTCTAGTTTTTAAATATGTTTCAGGTTGATAAATGTTTAAGAACATATTAAAAGCTTAGCTGAAAATATGTGAATACAGCAGAATTAATCAGCAAAGTTACGATGACGCTTTGTTTAATCAACTCGAACAACGATTTCGATTCAGTGTTGGTTGAGTTATGTATTTTATTTTCGCAGTATAAAATTTCACTACCTTCAAGAAACACACGTGATGTTGGTAGCTTTTTGGCGTTGGTAAAAATTGTTGCAGAATCTCAGCACAAAATATTTGTTGACAAGTGAAAACACCGGCGACTCGGACTTGAAAGTGCACGCCCTGAAGCTACTTGTACGCGTCAGACTTTCCTTCCAAAAACTTTTGCAAACTTGCCAAACGAGCAGAAACAATAAGAAACTAAAAAAAACAGGTTTTGGTTATGATTGTTTGAGAAATTCACAAATTACCTCGATACCAGAGTGGAGAGTTTTCTTACGTAAGCTTTATTCTTAAGTCAGAACAAGCAAAAGCTTACGTGAACAACTAGCGCGAGAAAATACTTTTCATTCACAGCGCGAAATTGAAGTCTGATCTTGTTCTCGATCCTGAAAAAAACTCACCTTTTCCATTAGTTCGAACAGAGCATGAAACTACATTTAAGCGCCCTGGTTCTTATTCCCTGTCATCGCTGTGAAAAATCCGCAACAGAATCTCACAACTCTCGCCTTTTGATCACGCAACAAGTCAACATCTGTCAAAATAATGCCTTCTATATTCTTTATTTAACAACGCAACGGGTACTACACGACAACACGAGCGGACAATGTGGCGGATACCAGAGGTTCTACTTCAAGCTCCCGAGGCCCGATGGGAGCACGTGGCATGATGTAATATGACAACATCCACGCGAGAACCCACGAAATGTGCGTAGATCCGTACGGATATATGTCGTCAGCTGGCGCAATTTGTTCTAAAAATAGCAAAATTGTCCCATATCATTGGTGCGCGCAGATCCCAATACCATGACTCCTCCTTAGATTGAAGATTGTTTATTTTTACGGAAATCGACATTCCAAGGAAGCGGCAAACTGGGCGCGCAATTAACAGACTATGTAAATTCAAAGCTTTCTAAAGTTTTCGATTTTATCTATTTTCGATTTCATTATTACATTTCATATGTATAAACAGTAGCTTTGACACCTTTTGACCTGTGTACTTGTTTTATTTATCTATTTCCTCAGGGTCCATTTTTGTTTGCTGTTTTGTTTTAAAATGTATCGCGACCATTACTTCAGTTTATCATTTCAGCTACCCTGTGAGAATAGCGTCACATATTTATTCTAGCTGGAATGTTATTTGTTTGTTGTTTGTTTGAATACCGACACAAAAACTTTATTCACATGGAACAAACTGTTGTTTTCTTGAGAAAACGGAAAATACTCAAACTACACTTTGAAATCCATGTCAGTGAAACATCGCTACATCGAAAACATGACTTTTCTCTCAAGGCTTGAGCGCAGTCGTGCTCGGACACAGGCAAGTATTGAAATCAAACAACGCTCGTAAATATTTTCAGCCACCTGAAAAATTAATTCTGTTGTCTCTGTTCTAAAAGTTAATGTTCATATTAAATGGTGTAGCAAGACACTGAATTGCCCTAGTCGATGATATTTTTTTCATTCACCTCCATGTTTAGCATTGTACTTATATCAGTTATACAGACGAAAAAGTAATGCATGTTTATATAGATTTTGGTCAAGCCTCGAACATAAATGATCAAAAAATGATCGTGTTTACCAAAGCGCAGTTATAATTGTCACGCCGATAAAGTCATGAGCTCTATCAGTCGTTATAAAATTTAGTTGTTGTTCGTTCTTGAAGGTCTGACAATACTATTTTAAAACACAATTGATTTTGAGCAACTCCTTCTCTAAATTAAATGAATCGCCTTTAAGGTTCATTTGCGGCCTCGTATAAGGAAAGCATTGTTCGCACTGCAAATTATCATTGTTCTATTAAACTGGAATTGGTCTCGTAAATTGTCGTCAATGGTTCTCTGTCTGCAGCGTAAGTGGATCACTCCCTTCTTAAATCTTCGTTCGCAAAGCCAAGCCGAGAGTAAGCTGGAATGCTACTTTAGAATCGTTGTTTTTCACAATGTTTGTATAAAAGTAATTTTGTAACAGTTACTAGTACCACCAGGTTTTTGTTCTGTTAAATTTGGATTCAAAATGTCACGAAATAGGACTTCAAATTTGCATTGCGGAGAATATTCGGCCGTTTCAAGTTGTCCCTTAAAATAACAAATTACGTTGTTCAACCTTTCAATTCAGTCTCAAGCTCAAAATATTAATTTTCCCCATTGATTGTCACACGTTTCTTTAGTTGTTATTTCTATGAATTTGGTAACATTTTCTTTGGAACAAACTTGACAACGCAGAGAGGTACGATGAGATTATATTTTGATCACTCTTGGATTGAACCCGTTAATGGTAAACGACTTAGTCTAGAGAAACAAGAAAACGACTTATCTGAAGTGAGATATTTCCAGGGTCCAAGAGCTAGCACACTGCAATCCAAAATGACTACATATTCGTTTGAAAGGACACTTAACCTGGAAGAAAAAAGGAAATTACACATCAACAAAAAAGCTGGTTATTATTGACTGTATCGCTAAACACTTACCGTTTCACAATGTTCTTACGAAAGTTATAATAATTAATGATTTCATTACGTCGTTGGACAAGTCTTCAATCTTCAACAAGTAAATTTAGATACCGTAAATCCTCGAATTAGCGCCTCCCGTAAAATAAGCGTCCCCTTCGAATAAGTGCCCCTCCTATCGGCCAAAATAAGCGCCTCTCCTCGAATAAGCGCCCCACCTGTCTTCTCCTAAATTTGAAATAAGTGCCCCGTTGCGCTAATTCGAGGATTTACGATGAAACAGTTTGGTGGACAGTTGCCGGAGCTCCCGCAAAAATCAAACTGGCGACATTTGCGAGTTCCTGTGTCACTGACAGAAATATCACCCCACAAATTAAGTTCTTCTTACTGATTACAATATACTCTGATTCCAGTATTTTCTCTCCAAGATGCTTAACAAGGGTCAGCAAGGCATTGATATAGTCAGACTCTGATCACTCTTTGAATTGAAACCGTTCAATGGTAAACAGAGAAGAATTAATCTTCAAAAGAAGCAGGATCCAGATTTGAAAACCTCTAAAAGAAGAAATGTTTAATGTTCCGTGACCTGCCCGCTGCTATAAATTAGCTTAAATTCCATGCACATGCCGACCGCATGTTTGTCGTAAAACCAACTGAACTCCACTGACAGTTTCCATGGGCAACCCCAAAATAAACAATCCCCAAAAATGTAAAGTGAAATTGGCTGTCTTCATGAACAGTTAGAAGCTCGGGTCAACTTCCATTACCTTTTAAAAGTGCTTGATTCTACTTTGTTCACTCAGTAGTTACTGTCACGTTCGAATACTGCGTAGTATCGGTCACGCCAAAACACTGCAGACCGTGCAGACTGAGTAAGTTTCCCATACAAAGTCTTGTACGCGTTTGTATATTGAATCAAAAGTCAATTCTGCGCTTGTGCAGCCTGTGGATAAATGACAGACTTTCAGATATATTCAACACTATTTTGTAACTAGACCCAAAAAAGGAGTCACAATGAAAAGCCCAAACAAGTGTCTGCAGTAACACAGCGGTCAAACGTTTGCGCATGTGCGAGCAATGGAGCAACTAAAAGGTGGCCAAAATATTTTCATGACACTGTTCTTTTCATGGGTCATCGGTATCCTATAAATGACATTTTCCTCGTTATTTATATATTTGTTTATGTTTTAGCCGGTACAACGAGAGCTAACAGAAATGACTTGAGAGTTGAAAATTGTTCTACCTTCTGCTTGTTGCAGGTCTTTCTTTTCCGTGGTATGTATTTTCCGTGCTCCTTGAATTTTTTGTCCGCCTCGACTTTGCATTTAGTGCACCAGTGTTTTCCAGGTTTGTAGTTTAGAAAAGCTTTTCCCACCTGGTCAAAGACCAGGTACAGTCGGTTTGGGATCGGTATTTTGGCCAGCTATGCCCCCATGACGATGGACATGAACATCGTTTGCCGTTTCGATTCATCTTGTTCCTGTGCTTCAGACAAATCAAGGATCCGGATGGAATCCCTCAGTCCTTGCCAAAATTTTTCCAGCTCGTCTGAGCGAAGCCGAATCACTGCAATTGTCTTTTTCTTCTCCCGTTTTCCCTTCTTTTGCACATCGTTTGTCGTCCGTTTCCGGCGTCACGCATCGTGTGATTAATAAAAACAAATAAAAATATACTACGCCGTCGGCTCGTAGCATGACACGGGTTTTAAGACATAAACTTTTTTGGTAAAGCTCAAAACAAAATGGTAAATCAACAGAATACCGGTAACTTAATAAACTTTGTGTCTGAAAAGTCTTAAGTTTTCCTTTTACCTGCTTTCTTTTCCTTTTACAGATTTCTATGAACTTTTCAATTTTTTTTCGTAAATTTTGCGTGACACCGGTTGCTTCCCATGTTTTCCTTTAAATTTTTGCGCGGGAAATTGGCGCGCGGCTGCCAAAAAATGTACCAATTTGCGCATGCCCGACGTTTGAACGCGGTGTTGTCTGCAGTCTGCACGGTCTGCACTGTTTTGGCGTGACCGATTCGCGGCATTCGAACGTGAGAGTAGTGGACAAAGTCGACGCAAACAAATAAATTCAAGCACTTTTTAAAGGTAATGGAACTTGACTCTAGCTTCTAACTGTTCATGAAGACAGCCAATTTCACTTTACATTTTTGGGGATTGTTTATTTTGGGGTTGCCCATGGAAACTGTCAGTGGAGTTCAGTTGGTTTTACGACAAACATGCGGTCGGCATGTGCATGGAATTTAAGCTAATTTATAGCAGCGGGCAGGTCACGGAACATTAAACATTTCTTCTTTTAGAGGTTTTCAAATCTGGATCCTGCTTCTTTTGAAGGTTAATCCAAGAAGACGACTCTTCTATTAATATAAATATTCAGGTAAGTATCGGCTAACATACTTCAAGTTTGCAAATTTCACTGGAATTCGTTAACGGTCATTGACTTCAATTCTCAGCAAACAAAGTTATTGTGTCAAAATGCGCCCTTTAGCTCCTTTTTTGACCCTGTAAGATTTCATATCTGGAAATAGTTTCTTGCAATCATGGTTTCGGAGAGATATCACTAGAAATTGTTTCAAAATAACGAAGCGTTTGCTTTTCTTCCGGGTTTTCTTGCAGTAATCGGTTTCGTTACGCTCGGGTCAAAGGTCACGTTTTCAGGAAGAAGTGCTGCATTTAGTTCGCTATCTCAGCGCTCGCGATTTTATTTACTCAAAAATTTTATTTCACTAATTTGAAGAAGAAAGAATGCTCTTTCACACCAAACTAGTCGTTTTGGGGAAAGCCGTGTACCAGAACGCCTTTTTAGCATTTGAAAATAGGCTAAATGTAGACCTCTTGTAAAGCTGTCTTGGGTCGTTAATTTAGAAAATTCGTCAAATATTTAAGTTCTAATCAAATCACGATCTATTTAGCTCTAAATAGACAAAAAAGGAAGTACAAATACGACGTGCAATCAGTTTGTAATGAAAATTTTTACTTTTGAGTTTACGAGCCTCTGAATATGCCGCTCATTTTCGATGGATTTTGGCCGATTTGGGGCATCGAAACGAAAAAAAATGCGGAAAAAAATAATTTTTGATTTATCGAACTTAAAACGATATTTTTGTAACTAGTGCCCGTAGGGCTTCATTCTGGGCGAGTTTGAAGAAATTCGATTTTTTCGCTATTTCCAAGTCTAGTTGATATTTAGGCGAAGCTGCTCATAATTATTTAAGAAAACACTACATTTTTGTTGGTTGGCAAATCTCAAATAAACTTCCTGGTTCTGCCGAGGACATCAAAATAGTTGAAAATTTTCTCTGCAAGATACTTTGAAATGTATTGACATGGAAGGAGATTTTATTAACTTTGGACTGAAACCGAAAAAAAACGGAAAATTTGAGGTGCTGGACTTATTGTGGAGAAAAAGTAGTTTCCAGCCATTAGCAAGCAGTGAACTACTGATTGAAACCACTGAGTCCAAGAGCCAACGAAGTTGCTTTTCTTGCACTGTAAAATTTTCAGTCCTTCGTTTCATAAATTTGCCAGAAACCAAGAGGGGCAAGTTGAAGATAAATTTCTAAAACCGGCAAAAAATATTTTATGAACGTTACTGCTGAGCTTTTGGTGGTACGTTTAGACAACATTTCTCAGTTAACGAATAGAAAACTGCGAAGATAATATCTGGTCTATCTGAACCAAGATGTTTACAATACTTAGCTTGTACCAAAGAACATTAGAGCCACGCACTGTCGTACAAAATGGACTTGTTTTCTCTCAGCATTTCTTAAAACCTACATGAAAAAGAAAAGAGGAAGCTTTGATATACTGACTTAAATTGCGTTAGGTTTAGGAATTTGGTCAAAAACAATGCAGAGCTAGCGGTTTACAGAGACATTTAAAGCATAAATGTTACTCAGGCAGCGTTTAAACGCACAAAGCAGTATAAAATTATTATTTTTTTGCTACATTTTCCCTCAGGATGTACTCAACATGATAAAAGAAAATTAATTATTTTCTTTTTTGGACTGAGACTATAAATGATATACCGGTAAGACAGAAGAGGCTAGATAAGAAAATTATGACGACCTTACCTGTTCAGATGTCGTCCACTTGCATCGAAGGGTAACACACTATAATCCAAAATGGCTGCTTTTTCCGGGTTCAATGCATTCTGTGTTCAACCTTGGAAAAAAGAGAGATGTCAATAAAAGAAGTACTTCTCCTTTTATTCAATAGTACAGTCTTGCAATTAGCGTACAATTTTTCTATTTTCAGGCTATTATATTGTATTCACTAGCCTGAAGTCAAGACAATAGAGAAATGCACTTTATAGTGGTTACTGGCTTTCTCTTTGCTTAGAAAATTTACTGCGTACAAACGTGTTAGTTCTGGGACTCTGGGGGTATATTGTATTTCCTGATCAATATTGCTCTGAATTAAATCGTTTACCAGGGAAACGACGAACAAATAACAAAACTACAATGTACTTATCTGAAATCAGTCATTTCCTGTGGTCAACTTCCAGGTTGCGCTAGAGCCCAAGAACCACAACCTACAACCCAAAAAGATTTCGGTTACGTTTTAATTTAAATTACCATACACTAGAACAAAAAAAGAAAAAAAAATAGAATTGTAGCAAGGGTCAAACTGAACCATAACAATACATTTATCGTGATAGCTACTTGTTCTTAGTCAGAATTTTTTAGTCAAACTTTGCTATAAGGTCAGATCATACTTGTAAATTAAAGATAAAGTAAAACCTAGAATTTACCTGAAATTAGAGTTGATCGCAACAAGCATAAAGAGGCTGATAAGGAGAGAACGGAGCTCCAAAGCTGAACACGGCTGCTCATAATGGTTACATTTCCTTTGGATACCCCTCTGTTCGTTTAGTGCGAGGCGGGAGAGACGAAACTGTCAAAAAATATATTCAGTAGGTCAATCAGTTAGGTAGTTAGAAACCGGCCAAACAACTTCGGCCAATATCGCCTGCATTAACAAACTTCTTAATGTTCTCTTAGAATTATTTTATTTGGAGTGAGATAGTTTTAATGTTTTCGCCAGAATTCAAAGCAAGTTTGTTCAAAATTGGTTCTATATTCGTCAAGTAATTTCTGATTTCACGCAAATTATGAAAACATGAGGATAAATAAACAATAGCCACAATGCAATTATAACTCAAATCTACCTTTATGTCTGAAATTCTAACGAAATGTTTTGATATTACTTACCCGAAAATGTATTAGAAATGAATCCTGGAGAAAAGGACAAGGATGGCTGTATAACAATTCAACAAAGTCGCGCCCAAAGTAAAACCGCCTAAATTAACTCCAGTTAAAAACTTCACGAGCAGTTAGTTCAGCGATTGTATTGAAACAAACTGTTCGTGCATGAGAAAAGAATTTAAATCGTCAGGAAATATTATTGACGTAATTTTAAAACTGTTGATATTAAGTCAGTCAGATCTTCATACCCTTAGCAACTCAGAGCATCGGAGCAATGGACAACAAACCGGGTCTAAAACACAGGTCGCATTCCACAGGTCAAGAGTAGAAATCCCTATTCTACTGATGAATAACTATGCCAAAAGTTTCCCCTCGATCTAAAACAACATTTTCGCAAAGTGCTAGGGCTAATTAGGGCTAGGAGACTGAATCTTGGTGCTGTTTATTTATCTGAAGCACAGTGACCTGTACTCTGACCTGTGGAATGTGACCTGTAGTTCAGACCCGCCGTGGACAACATAAAACAGTTACAAAAACGACGAACGAGAGAGCTAGTAAATTAACTTATTTCTGAAATGTGGTATTCAGTAAGAAACTTTCAAACCTACTATTCCGATGTGCTTGTCTAAACGCACTTGGTAATTCTTTATTCCGAAAGTTTCACACGCTCCCAGTATTCAACAATTTCTTCAATGTGTGGACGTAAAAAATTGCTCATCGAAATGGTTATACTAAACCACTAAACTGCGGATAAGTGCAGGCGTAGCGAAACGAAGCGAAAAGCGAACAAGGACATGAAAAGAGAAAACGAAAGCGTAGACTTATCTGCGAAGGGGAGTTCGTACATCCACGAAGATGCTGCTTCACCTCTACATCACACGACGGTTTCTGACACTAAAATGAACGGGATGTCCTTTGAGACTTCCTTACATACGCGATTAAAATTCATTCCACCTACTAGAAAAGTGTTTGCTGCATCAGAATATTTCATTGAGATTTCTGTGCGTGAAACAATAGAGCATACAATGATATCAATAAAAAAAATCAAATAAAGCACGCAGTCAGTCGTCAGTTATTTCCTTCTAAAAAAGCACAGATATTTCAAATGAAATTCGTTGAATAGTTTTCAAGAAGTTGACTCTTGAAGTCTTTTGTGATATCTCTAAAAAACCCAAAGAAAGAGTGAACACGTGTCTTCGTGAGCTTGAAATTCATCGCCGCGTTTTAAATGCACGTGTCTTATTCTCAGTTGTGTTGGCATTTTACAGAGCCAAGCCGTGAAAACTGAAGGTGTGAGATGTTTACCAAGATAGGCACGGAAGGCGTGCTCGGATTATTCGGTGACAACACTGGGACTGTAAAATTGTGTAAAAGCAAAAAAAAAAACATATCAAAAATAATTCTGATAAATGTATTTAACATCAATTCTGTCTTGAATTCCAAACATGATTTGTTTCCCACAATGCAAGGATTTGAGTTAGAGACAAAACTAGAGGTCCAGAACAATGCTTTTCTCCGACTTTCCCTTGATAAAAATAAAATTTCTCTAACCAAATAAATAACAGATATAGTAACGGTTTCTAGCCTGCCCTCAGGGGTAGCCCTCCTTTCCACCCATTCATTACGACTGAAAAGTTTTTAACAAATCCTCTTTCGTAGGGAAAATGTCTTTTTCCTGACCATTTCCTGACCTTTAGCATGGTGTCTAAAAAAACTCGAATAGCGAATAACGAATAGTGACGAACAGTCACGGATAGTGGCGAATAGTCGTCAATAGTCACCGATTTAGTTCAGCACTGATCTGGGTTCGTTGAAACTCATCACGTGAAAAAAAAAGCAACAACAACAACAAAACAAAAACAATAAAATACGAATGTGAGGTAAGTGCTCTGTGATTAGTTTATCAACTGAAAAGACACAAACGAGCTGCTCTGATAACCGGTTATAAAAACAACAACATCTAAGCTACATCTTGCGTTAATTAATTATCCAAACAAGCATGAGAATTTCAATAAATTTATTATCTTTTCTTCTCAGGACTTAGGCTAGGGCCGACAGAGAGAAAACAGAAAACACAAGGATAACGTAATAAAGACGTATTTACGCTTTTGCAGCGGTGAAAACAGAAGAAATTACGTTTAGAAACACCTTTTGTACTGATAAGCATCTATGCTTTTTAGCGGGAAAATTGGATACCAAATTCCCCCAATTTGGCCACTATTTGCCACCATTTGCCACTATTTGTCCACTATTCGCCACTATTCGCCACTATTCGCCACTATTCGCCACTATTCGCCACTATTCGCCACTATTCGCCACTATTCGCCACTATTCGCCACTATTCGTACTATTCGAGACTATTCGCGACTATTCGCTACTCGGGTTTTCCAGACAACCCCTTTGGCAACCCTGCCTGTGAATTCGTGTTGTCGGTATTAATTTTCACAACTTTAGCGAGAAACACTCACAATTCTCAGGCAATTACCATTACTGAGAGACATTAAAATCCACTAAAATAAAGTGTATTTGGTCAAGTTCCCTTCATTGATCTCAGTTGAAATGAATTAATACCAAATGACTGGTCTGGCAAAAAATATTGGTACGCAAATCAGTAATGACGGATGCACCATTTAGTAACTGTGCAAATCAAGAGAGATTGCATACACTAAAATTCTCTTGGAAAGCCGTCGAATTAAACAGTTGATTTTTCAGCGTAAGTTGTCAACGGCCGCACAAACGTCTCTAGAAAAGTACAAATTGAAATATATGTTTTGAGACAGGTTTCGAAAACGTTTTTTACAATAACTGCAGAAATTCGATCTATCCTCGGAGTATAATCTGTGATTACTGGTTGTTACGTATATACATGTTGAGCATTCAAAAATTGCATATATTCAGAAACTTTCTGATGGAAGACACATTTTACAGGTGATCTCATATGACCTTTCTCCCTTTAGAATTATGGTCTACGGAGAGAGTGTTTTCGTGATCGCGTGATATGGCCATGCATTCAATGTTTGCAACAATTGTAGCAAATGTAATCAGTAGATCAGAAATTGAGCGCTTTAATTTGGGCTTATAGACTTGAAGTTAACTGAATTTAAGCTCATTGACATTTGAGGGACATCAAACATCGGAGAATTGATTTTTATTAGTTGTTGCCAAATAACTCCAACTTGATTTCGGCTGCAAGTCATTGTTTACATGTCACTTTTCAGGGAAGGCGGCCATCTTGCTGGAGTGAGTGAAATGTTATACCGGCGGACAAAAATAGGAAAAACCACAGTAATGTCTAACATAATAACATCTTAAATAGCATTTCCCATTTCATTAAAGAAAGTGTAGTTGGATTTCCGCATATTATATGCCAAAGCTAACTTTAAAACTCATGCAACGAGCACCAAAGTATATTTACGCTCGCGTGATTTCTTCTTCATTTTTGTACTTGGTGAAAGGAACCCAGTGAAAAGACACTCGACTCGGTGCGTGTTTTTTTACGTATCAAACGGTGAAGTTACATGTCATTCGAGATGAATCAACTTTCAGATCTTCGATACATTGAAGCAGCGATTTTTGGGATCTTTTTGCACATCACGCAGAGAATAACTTGACACTCACTGGTGATTTATATGGCATTTTGGGGGATGACAGCCATTTTGCCGAAGCGTAGAAATTGGGAACTTTTCCGACAAAGATAAAAGATTGGAAGAAACATAAACAAGCATTAAAATCTTACCTTACATTGTCCTTTTAACATGAACAAGTGATAGGCAAAAGCTTGAGTACACAACAACGAATTACAACCATGTACACTGTAGCAGTCACGAGAAAACCGGCGAGCGACCCCGACTACAAAAATGTTATGTTTACATTTTTACAACTCGCGCAAACTTTGATGCGCTGCATTGTGGGAAGGACTTCCAGCCCCCTGGACACGAAGAGTGGAACACCACGACGCAAAGAGCAATTTTCCATGGAATTAAGAAGCTACGACACGAAATTTAATGATCGGTTTTGTCCCCAATCTGTCGCCATAGTTGTTGCTGCCCTACATGCTATCCGGCATAATGGGCATGAGTGAACAAAAAAAGAAAAAACTTGAATGGACAGACTACTTGCTAAACCCATAATGTTCTCAATGAAAAATGCAATATTTAATTACAGTTACCTGAAACTCCAACTTGGTGTGTAGCATAAGGTGGTACTTTACTTTGCCTCCCTGGAAGCCATTTTAACAGCATGGCATAGTCACCAACAGCATGATGGTAACTGAAGCCATGATTAAATGCCACAGGTATCAGGTAACTCTGAGCAATTGGTACTTTCATCCACACAGATTTTTTTCTAACCCTTTTCCAGTGTAGAATACTATTTGAATGACATGCAGTATGCAATATAATCCAAGTTAATATTGCCACTATAAAATAACATTAAAAACTGAACACCTAATTTTGCATTTCTTCATGTCACCCATCTCCCATCCTGCCAGGCCATCCCACTTTTGTATAGACCAGCAGGTGTAGTAGACTTGAAATCAATGGATCTTCAGAGAGTCTTCAGAGCTACTTTACAAACCAGTGAATTTTATTGTTATATAATTGATAGTTACACATGAAGAAGGTGACATGGCTCAGTGGTTAGGGTGCCGAATTTGCTATCTGGAGGTCTCAGGTTCAAATCCGCCCCTCTGGAGGGATTTCCTCCGTGTCTTGTCAATAGCTCACTGGTCAGCCTCCAACCAGCATGGTTTTTAAAAAGTTTTTGAACAGTATCATTAACAATATTTCCTTCTTCATAAATAGTATCTCTAATTAGCACAGCAGTGCTAAATACCGTGACACCTAAAAAAAATATTTATTTTTAATTTGTTATGTGACAAAGAATCATAGCAGCATGAGATTAAAGAGAATGGCTGGCACAACATGGCTCTACGGAATGCCGTGTATCTCAAATTTATTACAAGTTTTGTTCTTTTACAGAACATGAACTTACCTTTTAACCTCGTAGAAAACTCATCAAGGTTAGGGTTCTCTTCAAGCTGACTCAAATTCACTTGCACTCCGTTGAACTGTGTTTCCTCCCATTTCAGAGATGATCTTACAGGAGAACTGTGTTCATATCGACAGAAGTAAAGTGCTCTGGCAGTCTTGTTAACATATCTCCTACATATGCGAAACTAGTAGGATTTACCACCCTTGCGATGTACAGAGGTTGAACCAGTAAACCAACACCAAGATCAGAAACAGCAAGACTCAGGAGCAATGTTTTCAGAGGCTTTGGTAACGACGAAGTTTTTCGCATCGCATAGATTGTCAAAATGTTCAACATGATGGCGGTTTAGGCTGAGAAAGCGTTGCAAACACAGGTAACGATGAACGATGAGTAGAGCTGGCCAGTTTCAACCATTATACAACTTGAACTTTGAAAAAGAGCACTGAGCGATGTCACAGTAAAGTTGTACGTTGGGCTGAGTTGTGCACGAGAGGGTTGGGTCTTAAAATATGAAGAGTTAGCTGATTTAATTGTTTTATGACTTATTTTCCATTTAGGACTGATTAATACATATTCTGAGTGATGTTTTGACATTTTTTGTTTAAATTAATGCCTTATTTTCCTTTTGGGCGGCATTAATACCGGAAAGATGAAAAAAGTTTATAAAATAGAACTTAATCTGAGGTACGTTTTAGACGTTCAAATAGAAAAATTGACATTCTAATTTCGCATTTTCCATCAAAATGTCAGCCAGAAAAAGTTGTTCGCATTTTCCATCAAAATGTCAGCTAGAAAAATTCGGATTCAAAACTTGAATCCGAATTTTAATAAAAACGAATGTCGTGATTCTAGCTTTCTTTTTCTCATTTTTGAAATGGGATTCACTGAGTTCGCTTCATGAGTATGGTTGCATTTTTCGTTTTCCGTAAAAATGAGAAATTGAAAGAAAAAAAAATGTTGAATTTCAATTTGTATTTGCATAACAACGAAAGGTGGGATTCAGATTCCATTTAGTTGTGTAAACTGCACTTTAAAACAATATCCATTATTTAGAGCCGAAGAGGATTTGCTTTTTTAACCGAAAAACAACTTAGAAGTAAACAGGTGACTTTTTCTGAGCACTCATTCTAATGATGGTTTGGATAGTGACTTTAATTGTTGCGTTAATAAACTTTGCACCTTTATTCTAATTAAGCATGAAAAAGCACGATGCTAATTAATACGTTTGATCCTTTCTGTCTACTGCTCAAAGACCTAATTTTTATCATAATATAAATTAACTGTTTCTGCAAGACAAACTATTTGTTCTAAAGGTGGTTCGTGATGAGTAAAGTCCCTCGCTAGCTCATTAGCTTCCACGTGCCATGTTTTTGTGACATTTTCGCCTGTCTTGGACCTGCCCGTTTGCCTGGAAACTGATAAGCTGCTTTAAATCGAATTTTAGTAACGTACAGAAAGACGAAAGACCGTGTTTGACTACACCTCCAAACACCGTGATGAGAATTAAAACAATACGCCTCGCAGCGGAGTATTTATGAAGAACTTGTTGAGTGTGTGGAGCATTATTTACCGTCTACACTAATCCGTCACAAAAACGAAGCTTTTCGAAAACGCTCTTCAAACGCCAGGAATTCAGTTGAAAACGCCCGCTTTGCATTTTAGTGTGGACGGAAAACATTTGAAAACGGAGCTTTTCGAAACGATGAAATTACGATAATCACGTGACTTCCCCGCCCGTGTTTTCCTCAAACACAAACCCAAAATGACCGGTGATCGTTGCGTTTTCAAATTTCGACTGCGTAGTGGGGACGGAAAATATTTGATGCGTTTTCAGAATGAAAACTCTGTTTTCAAATTTCTCTGGGATAGTGCAGACGGGGCCTAAAGCCAGAATCAGGAAATGGAAATAAATAGTTTCACAGCAGAACCGTTTTGCTGATCGTTTATTTTTAAGCGCATTCTATAAATGAATCTGAGATGGTCAAGTGTTCGGCAACTATTGTCGACATCTTAGCAGGCTCGGGTGGCTATTTCAATTAAACACACAAAATTCTTGATTAATTATTTTCAACTTTATTATGAACAAGATGCTACTACGATGGGGTAAATAAAAAACAGCTTAATACAAAATAGAAAACGGATGGCTTTCATGAACACATATTCTGATGAAGCCAACCAGATGGTCAAATGAACGGCAAATTAACCCGTTGAATACCAAATTTTCGCCAAAAAATACCGTTTTTAACCGTTTATTCTTTACTCTTTACTCTTTACTCTTTACTCTTTACTCTCTACTCTTTACTCTTTACTCTTTACTCTTTACTCTTTACTCTTTACTCTTTACTCTTTACTCTTTACTCTTTACTCTTTACTCTTTACTCTTTACTCTTTACTCTTTACTCTTTACTCTTTACTCTTTACTCTTTACTCTTTACTCTTTACTCTTTACTCTTTACTCTTTACTCTTTACTCTTTACTCTTTACTCTTTACTCTTTACTCTTTACTCTTTACTCTTTACTCTTTACTCTTTACTCTTTACTCTTTACTCTTTACTCTTTACTCTTTACTCTTTACTCTTTACTCTTTACTCTTTACTCTTTACTCTTTACTCTTTACTCTTTACTCTTTACTCTTTACTCTTTACTCTTTACTCTTTACTCTTTACTCTTTACTCTTTACTCTTTACTCTTTACTCTTTACTCTTTACTCTTTACTCTTTACTCTTTACTCTTTACTCTTTACTCTTTACTCTTTACTCTTTACTCTTTACTCTTTACTCTTTACTCTTTACTCTTTACTCTTTACTCTTTACTCTTTACTCTTTACTCTTTACTCTTTACTCTTTACTCTTTACTCTTTACTCTTTACTCTTTACTCTTTACTCTTTACTCTTTACTCTTTACTCTTTACTCTTTACTCTTTACTCTTTACTCTTTACTCTTTACTCTTTACTCTTTACTCTTTACTCTTTACTCTTTACTCTTTACTCTTTACTCTTTACTCTTTACTCTTTACTCTTTACTCTTTACTCTTTACTCTTTACTCTTTACTCTTTACTCTTTACTCTTTACTCTTTACTCTTTACTCTTTACTCTTTACTCTTTACTCTTTACTCTTTACTCTTTACTCTTTACTCTTTACTCTTTACTCTTTACTCTTTACTCTTTACTCTTTACTCTTTACTCTTTACTCTTTACTCTTTACTCTTAACTCTTTACTCTTTACTCTTTACTCTTAACTCTTTACTCTTTACTCTTTACTCATGAGATGACATATGCAGCACTTAACTTACCTGATCTATCGACTACTGGTACTGCCCTTGGGCTACTGCTTCGCCCCTGAGAAAATATAGAAACTATAAAACTTTTATACAATCCTATAAGAATATCGAGTACGCCGAAGATAAGTTCTGTTTCGGAACGTCCAGTATTGCTGGCATTTTTTTGGCGAGGAAAATACAATGAAAACAAAACTGAGACATAGGAATAAACCCTGGAGACTACAATTTAGTTTCTAGGTTGACTAAGGTAGACGAGACTAGAGTTTTTGAAAAGAAACTTGAGTAAAATTTTGACAGCTGCGAATCTGTAATAATTATGTTCCTTGAGAGAAAGATTCCCCGGGAAACAGACTTTCCGGATATTCTGCAGTAAATAATTTAATTCCGAGGCCACGGCCTACCCACTCAAGGAAGCGATCAGGAATGCAAGATAGGCGAGATTTATATTGCTCCATAATAAATAATTTCATTATTATGAGTTAGGTTCAGCGTGCACACAGTTTTAAGCACTTTTAATATTCGAAAGGACGATTTTTTATTATAATATAGTCTTAGCGAAGCGCGCGTTCTGATTGGCTAATACGCTAGATCCATTTGCCCATGGGTTGCACGCTTTCGCCAGTTTGTTTATTTGTAATTTTTCTAGGCAATTTTTTCCATCGATGATGACACTTTTTAAAACATAATTCTTATTTTTCTTCCCCTAAAATATGGAAAAATTTAATAATTCTTCCGGAGATAAGGAAGGTTATTCCTGTGAGCTACGAAATTTCGAGCTCAAGTTTTTTGCCGAGGCTTCACCTAAGAGATTTGCTAATTTAGCGAGCAAGAGTTGAATCAGTTGTTCGAACAAAGGCATTCGGCACTCGGAGACGGACCAAAAAACAGCCATCTGAACTGTATCAACCTTTGAGGTTAATAATGCAAAGAGGGAATTTTAGAGAGAATGTTTCAGCAATTTAGCGACAACAAAATTCAGTACAAGGTTTCATTGTAAAACTTTTCTGGAGTCTGATGAATTATTTAACTTAAGTTTTCGGGTTTCAGTTTTGCTCGATCGCTCGACTCGCTCGATCGTGAATTGAATTCTTGAAACTGATCGAGGAAACAGCCGCTCGAAGGAGCGACTGCATCGTGCACAAATATAAGCTTACATTTCTGACAATTTCCTTTAAGACTCAGTCTTCTGTTCATTAAGCTTATTTTACCAAATAGCGAAAGAAAGAAAGCCATTCATGTGTTCAATTTCAGCCTCAGACGCGCAAGTCATCAATTTAAAACGAAATGGAAAGGAAAACGAAACCCAAACCCTGCTATTGCATAAGAGCATCTCAAATAGCTCAAAGCCAGGGGTGTTTGTTCGCTTTCTTCTCCACTCTCGCTTTTACGAGATGTCTGGTTCCATATTATTCTTTTATTTTGCCGAAGAGGCCATGAGGGACAGAGAGCTCAGCAACGAAAAGCTTCCACAATGTGCAGTTGCTTTGCAATTCTTCGGAAAACTGATCCAAATTTAAGGTTGAGTAACTTTTGAGCTGAGAAACACTTTTACCGAATGCAATTTGTTGTCAGCTTGATATTTAGGTTAACGAGCAGTTTGAAGTTGTTTGTTTGCCCGAGATCGAGAAAATGCAAATTATAAACTCGCCGCGACCTAAGAAAAATTTTGATTTGTTGTTATATTTTTGAATGAACATTTTCGCGCGCTTTATCGCACTTTTGACTTCATGTAAGCCGGACGATATTCGATGTATACTATCTCAAAAGTCTCAATGTTATGAAAGAAATGGTAAGCGTGCAGTGTGCAACTATCGAGTTATACATGCACTTGGGAGGTTTGCTAAGCACTCAAGAAACTAGCGTCTTACGCTTCTTTCGTGCTTAGCAACCTCCCGCGTGCATATATATCTCGATAGTTGCACACTGCACGCTTACCATTTCTTAAATATATTACATGCCCTGGCTATATAGATGGTGGCCCTTGACAATTTCTGCACAGATAAACGTTGGGTTATAAAAAACGATGGCAACATTTAGTGTGTCATTTGCTCAAATGAGGCTTTAATAAACTCTATCTAGCCTGGTCTTGAATCAGTTATTAATAGTTCCCTGGCAAAAACAGAGCACAATTCGTTTCCAGGGAACGCATTAAAACTAAAAACTATAGGTAAGAAAAGCTCTCTCAGTGATTCGCTTTAGTTTCTCAAACCTTTCTCAGACTTGCTTTGAGTGTCTTAGAATATCAGTACCGTCCTATTGTCTCTACGAGAAACCAGCGTATGATCCAAAATAAGGCTACAAAAACATTATCCCTGGTCTCAAGACAAATCAGCGTAGCCAGAGATCCTTATGAATCTATATGATTGTATGAAATACTAAATAAAGCTCTCTTCGTGTTTCATTTTCTTGTGATACATACCTCATTGTTCTATTTTCGTTAGTTGAAATTTTTGAAATAACATCTCAGCACTGTTATCATTCATTGAGAAAAAACCTTCTGGGTACAAAACCGAAGGAGAAACCGAGAGATTAAACTGATAATCAAAAGTCTATTCCACCAAATTTAACTGAAATCATGATAATGTCTGTGAACAAGCAAATAAAAAGGACAATTCTTGCCTCGTGAAGCCAAAGAAGCGAAAGTATTCATCACGGCTAGGGTAGCAAATACATCATTCAGTTGTTTCTAGTGAGAACGAAATGTTAAGCAGTGCAGTTTTTTGATTCGACTTTTACAATTCATTTTAAAGCAAAAACAGATTCATTTCATCCCGCTCACGGTTTTATCTCAAGAAAGTAAATTAACTGCACCAAAAAATAAATATCAGTAATTTTGTCATGTTTTAAGAAGCTTGACGTATAATTTTCATACGTAATTTAAACAACTCATCACGATATCTCACAGTGGAATTAAAAATTAATATGAGTTAAAATTTATTAAGAGTGACATCTACTGGAGCTTATTGGTAATCCGAAGTTGTTGTTGATTTTTTTTTTACCACACGGAAGATGATCCCTTATATTATAAATTCATCCACGAAGACCCGCACCAGTTAAAAACCACCCGCACGTTTATGTTACAGCAAAGCTCCTGCGCGCCGAAAACGCACGAGCGGACCCTATACCTTAGAAAATTTGGTAAACCATCGATCTAAAAAAGTTTGGTTGTCACGTGACTGTGCGTCCTTCCGTCCGTAGGTCCGTACGTCCGTGCGCTAAGCCCAATACTTTGAAATAAGAGAATAGCACCATTGCCATAGGTACATCTTTGATATACCTGTGGTACTTTATCAGCGGATACCTTATCTCTGAGTATAAGTTGCGGCTTGAGTATATACCCTGTACTTGGGTATAAGGCCCATACGAGGTATTCACTCTCTTACCTTTATAATCTTTTGCTATAGTTTGTTACAATTTAATTGAGAAAGGGTCGGAAAAAAAAGCGAAAGCACGCGCTGAACAATTACATGCTCACAACTGATCATTTTTTTGAGTTTCTGATCCAAGAAAAACAAAACCTCTTTTTACCTTTCATGATGGTTAATTATTGCAATCAGGAACACCGCTTTTAAGCTTCGCTAAATCTGGATAATTAGAACTGTTTGTAGTAAAGTTGGAAATAGCTGCTTGTCAGACTATACGTTCTCAGGAGGCTATATTTTGTGACATATTTTTAGCTGATTTGCATTGCTGATTTTTGTCTGATTTACTGTTCCTTTTGGTGTCATCTTTGAAGACGTAGACGACAAACTCTTTGTGTTCGAGACACTTTTTACGGAAGTGCTTAATGAGCATGCTCCACTGAAACAATATTACGTGCGAAGCAATCAAGTCCCTTACATGACAGAGGAATGGCGCAAGGCGATACGCTACAGAAATAGACTCTGGAAAATATTTACAAAGGACAGGACAGATAAATAAATAATTATCAGCTGTACAAGACACAAAGAAATAGATACAGTTCATTAAGGCGCAAAGCCATGAGGTACGTGGGGAATTTTATTTGAAAAGAAGACGCCATTTGGATTACAAATTATTCGGTAAAATTATACTTTGGACTATAGTCATTCAAAAAGCCCAAACTTGCTGTAATCGGAACAGTTCTTGTTCCTACAACAACTGAAAAACAGGAAAAAAAATTACTATATCTCATAATTTTAATCATGTCTACTACAGTTGATCAAGTACATAAGATCAATCCAACATGGACTTGGTGGTTTAGACAAAAAGACAAAATTTGAATTACTAAATTACTCAAACTAGTTTTGATTAGTATTTGCTATAAATGACTGGGTGTGCACCGGAAGCTTTAATTTCTAAATATACCCGAAGACCTAGCATCTCCAAACGCACAACAAGAAACTCGAAGAGTTTATAGATTCCTTTCTACAAAGCCGCAAACACATGAGGAGCTTAACCCTTCTCAGGAGTCAGCGGGAATCTCCCAGCGCGACGTCTGTGACGTAACGTAGTAATTACATTAGGGATAGAAAATTATGTCAACAACGGCGCAAAGCAGATTAAAAATAATCCCCTTGGGCCGATCGGCATGTGTCATTTCTTGGTATCAGGTTATGTGAAATATCAGATGAAAGCCAGAAGAGGATGGTTAATAGATTACTGAATTACCTTGTTTGGCATCGAGATGAATTTTGCGGGAAAGACAAATTATTTGCGTCTCGCGCGCCAACACAATGGCGCGCTCTGCGAAGGAGACGAGAGATTTTTCTCTCCAACGTATTTATGGCTCTTGTCTTAGCCAGAGGAAAAGATGGTACCCTTTGTCTAGTGAACTTGTGGGCCGAAAAGTCGGTCAGTTTGTTAAAGGAAAGTTTTTTGAGGAATTTCCAAGCGAAATTAGTCGCGTTAAAATCGACGACTTATGGCGGGAAAACGGAGAGCACGTCCCGTTCGAGTGGTTTTCAGTGAAAAGTTCAGAAGAAGCCTTCGCCATATCTTTGTTTGGTCTCCTTGGTGGCTCGCTCAAGCAGTCGTCGACGAAAGAAAGCGGATTTTTGTCATCCAGAATTTTTGAGCTTGTCGTTGACACAATAAACAATGTTGATGTCAGCGATCGCAATGTGGGTTCGGCAATCGACGCTCGAACACCGAAAAGCCAGAGAATCGCCATCCTTGAAAAGGAACTAAAATTTTATCGAGACAGAGTTAGAGAAGTGGAAGCTTCGATCTCGGCAGTTATGGAAACTCCTCCAGAGACACCTTTGCCGTCAAAACTTATAAGATCATCAAACCTCGAAAGTGTCGCGAAAAGTTCGCTTGGACCCATCACCAAGAAACGAGAAATGAGATCGGTTTGTGGCATTGCTTTAGATGCGATCCAAAATGCCTTCAACTCTTCTTATGGAAGTTTGGGAGCCATTCTGGGCTACGGATCTATTTATGGCAATCAGGAACACCAGTTGTCTGTGAGTTCAGCAGTTTCAGAAGCCGTAGAGATTGTTGCCCTAAACAAAGGACTCAAAGCTGCAGCAGACTTCGCGTTTACTCCCGAGGTTCAGCAAAAGCAACAGATTGCCATGCGAGCGCCAGATTGGTTACAAGTCTATGTCAAACTGGAGACAAAGTTACCGGACAATGGCTGGCAAACCATTTTAAACTTCCTAAATCTTGGAAGAAGTGGGGTAAGTGATGTTTTATTCATTTGAGAATGTTGTGGTTTTAACTCTGTGATTTACAGTGTAGGCTCATTGTTCTTCTATTTTGTACTTTAATGAGCAAGAAATGCAAATCCTAACTGCTAATCAAACTATGGACACTTCAGTTTAACAAATAGAGTCATGTGTCTGTTCAGTAATTGATCACAGATGACATCACATTGTGGTAAGGACAAAATAGTGATACATTTAGCTGAACTCAGAGTCAAAACAGAAAAAGGAATTGATGTTTATGATGTCATTTTGCCCCTGTCCTTCTAATTGATCACAAGTAAGCACTGACCAAAAGGCAACATTAATTCAGTTTATTATACATTGAACTCACTATAATCTCTTTTCTGATTGGCTGAAAGCGTACAGTGAATTTTCAAAATCAGCACCTGTGATATCATCTAGTAGCTGCAGATTATATAATAATCATGCCAAGGACACTCAAGGTCACGGGTAGTGGTGTCATGTATGACCGCAGTGCATGATTTCTGAGGGTAATCATGTCAAGTTCATGCACTTTGTGTTGCTTGCCGTCAGTGAAGAAGCGAAAACAGGACTTTGGTTTCTTTCTTTTTTTTCGTTCAATGCATAGTAAGGAATATAGAAAATAATGAAGCCCCCACCTTCGGCTGCTAACCCCTATACGTACCTTGACCTTGATTATTCTGGATATCACAAAAACCTTATCCAATAATTGTTTATAATTGGAGATAATCACCATATGCAACATCATGGTCAGAAAATCATTTACTGCATTTTGTTCTTAATGGCTGACTATGCTTATTTTTGGTTTTTTGGTTCTTAAGTCACACAAACTCACTTAAGGGTGCTAATTGTCATATTTTTTCTTTTTAACAAAAGAAAGATGGTGACCTACAGTGTCTCCTAACAAAGAACATGATCAAAGCATGCAAGTCAGTCATATTTTCAACAGTGAGGTCTCTTATGAAAATAGAGCCTCTTGATCCTCAGTTCGGAATCACAGGATATTCTGTTGGTCTAGCTCCTACACTAATTTGGGCAATCAAAGAAGCTAGACTATATAATTCAGCAAACCCCTCTATGATTTTTAACCTCAAGTTGGATGGGAGGCCTTTTGTAGGTAATGTCAAATGTTATATAATTATAGTCTATTGGTGCTGTTGAGACCACTACTACAGTAGCTATAATTATTTTCTGCTTCGTTGTTGTTTTTTTATTATTGGTGTAGATAGTATTATGTTTTTATTACTGTTATGGCTTAGGCATCATAATTTTGATGATCACTTCTACTAAATCAATTAACTGTCTACTGTGTGTAGTACTGTGTTAACTATTCTTAGTTAACAGAATTGTTTATGATGCGATCTTTTTTGGCCAATTTAGTTTTAAGATCATGCTATTTAGTGTACAAATCATTAACAATTGAAATGATTTGGTGAAAGATAGAATAAGTAGGATAATATTTAAAACCTAAGACAGCAAATACATGTGTGTTCATGATCAACGCTAGTTAGATATTTCATTATTTTCTGAATTCCTTGTTGATGTGAATTCTTTAACCAACATAAACTTTGTAATACAACCATTTCTGAGCTTAAAATTTACCATCTTTATTCACTACATAACAGTTTCTGTTATGTAGGTGTTGTCAATGGCTCAGCCTTTTGATTACATTAACAGGTAAAGATCAAGTCTCTGTGGGAGTAGTTGCAGTGAATTTCAATCACTCATGTCCAGAGAGTTCTGATTCAGTTTATCCATTAGCAATTGGAAACTGCAAAGAGAACAGGTAACATATTTTAAAGCGGTCATTAAATGTAGGGGGATTGGGGGGACCATCTTAAAGTTGCTTGTTATACCACTATTTAATGATCATATTTCTCCAGGGAAGAAATACCAAAGCTTATCAGACAGTTGAATCATGAAAAAAACATCATTAAAGAAAGAGGTTTATCTGTAGATGGCACCTGCTACAAGATCAAGTTTGTTGGTAAGTGTGTTTTTTTGGGGGGGAGGGGGGGGGAAGTTGAGTTGATGTTGCAATAAAAATAAATGAGTGGGCTACAGGATAGACCTGAAAAATGATCAGTATTCCTTGTCATCAGCACTCAAAAGTCTAATGCAAATTGTAATTTTGTGGCCTTTCCAAGGTGTCATTCATATTTAAGTTATTCAATTGAACTTTCCCTCTTATGCCATGAACTGCACTGTACTATCTATGTATATGTCAAAGAAAAGTTTGCCTTTCATCCGAAAGTCAAAGGCAACTATGCATATGCATTGAAGAAACTAGTTTATTTTTGACAGTTACATCCTTATTTGATAGTTGTTAATTCTTCAATAAATGGCATGATTGTGCTATATTTGCTAACCTCAAATTTATGTTTATTTTAGTGACACTGGATTACAAGTCTCTGTTGCTCCTTATACGGAGGATATTGGAAGATCAGGGTGAAGGAGATGATGATCATTGGGAGCCACTGGGAGGCAAAGGGTTTGAGGTTGGATTCTGTGTGTTTTGCACAGCCTTGAGGGTAAGCAAGAATCGCTTTCTTGGTGTATACAGATAGTGATAATAATGTTGTTGAAGGTTAAATATAGCTTTTGGATTACAGTAAACAGTTCTCCAAATCATATAATTATTAATTAGGTTCTGAGGCAAATCCCTGTTTCTTGAGCACTCCATTGTTTTTAACTTCCTGATTTTATTGAGTAGCACTTTTTTGCTCCCATTGCAAAAAAGTTAGAAGACATTTAGTAGCTAGATTTACCCTATAGTTTATGAAGCATCCAATCTTTCAAACTAATTTCTTTCCCTCTAGGTGGTCCACAAATAGGAATATGATTATTGCCTAGCATAAAAATATTTTTCCTGAAATTTGAACAACAGGGAATGGGATCAAGAATACTGTAGGGAGTAAAGTTGTTGTCAAGCTACACTTAATTGCAAACATTTCTGTGATTGCATGCCGTTAAATAGTTCCCTCTGTCATATAGATCTACATACAGTGTATGTGTATGTAACCCCCTGAAATAGATTTTAATTCTCTATTTGTAACAAAATTTATTGCTCTTTTTGATTTTCAGGCTTGCAAAGAACATTTGCCTGGCAGGTTTGATGCTGCTTGTCTCACTTGTCTGCAATCAAAAGCCAATATTGGAAAGTAAGTCAGATTGTTGAAAAATAGAATGATTTGATTATTGTTCAATAAACAGTGGTAAACAGTTTAGTGGCATAAGAGTACATGTAAGTCATGTGGAAATGGATGATTGTGTCCTTTCTTCACACTGAACAGGTGGCACTTGCTCCATATGTTTGAGTAAACAAAACACACTCTACTTGTATTAGCCATCCAAGCTTTCTTTTGATTTTCAGACAACTTTAAAATTTTAACACACTGGAAATGCCTTAAGTAGTGTTGATCTTGAGTATTTTGACCAGGTGTATTGACTTCATGAATAACCTGAGTCCTGGTAATAGTTATTTTGTAATTAAAAAGATATATTATATTTTTGTAGATGGACTGGACTAAGGGATGATCTGGAGTTCTTGCTCGATGAAGAGTTGTGCAATATACAGCTCTGCTCCCTTCATCAGGAGATGCGAAACACTGAGCAACTGCTTGGTTCTTTGGGTCTATTTGCGTATCGCATTGGAACCCTTAAAGCGTGCAATGAAGCTTTGGCAATATATGGCCCTGAAAACACTCGGTGTTATGAACGAATCCAGGTGAAGTTGCGCACTGGCCAACAGACCGCAGTTATCAAGAGTAACATTCATGTCAGCTCTATGTCTGGTTAGTGAATAGTAATTTAACGTGAAATTTTTATTTACTATAGTCCCATGCTTGAATTAAACAACTGGATATTAGGAAATAAGTAAAGGTGAAGCATAAGTTCAATGCCTGTACCTGGTGTCTGGTATTTCTTTTAGAAGGATATGGAAGAACAGACATCATGCTCTCCAGAAACATTCACCATTTTTAGTCACTTATCAGAGAAACAAAATTTTTTTAAAGCTTAGACGATTTTTTTCCACTTGCTTTCAGCTGCATGCTTTGAACAGATTTTATAAATAAATACAATTTCTAGTTAAACTGCTGTGAAGGTGCTGTCTGCAAAACATAATTTGAATATATACTCAAGAGTGCTGAAAATTAGCAGTCATCTTAGGTTATAAGTTAATCAATGTATTTGTAAATTTATAGGCCCTACAGAAAGAGCAGTTCTGGCTAATTGTGACAACATTGTTGAACAATCTTTGCCTTTGGAAAAAATCCAGCAACACTATAGAGAAATTCCTGACAGTTGTAGACAGGTTGTCCTAGGTTACGTAACTCATTATGAGGAAGTCCAACAGGTAAGCTGTCTTTTGACTAACATTTTTTTGCTATTACTACCAAAGTGGATTACTCCACTAACAAGGTTCATAAGGTCATGACAAACCTGAAATTATAATTACATTTTCCAGGCCTGAAAAGTCATGAAAGTGTGGGTCATTGAAAGTCATTGAAAAGCAATATATTTTCTGAGAATAAAAAAAGGACAAACAGATCAAAAGTTGAAAAAATAACAGACGGGTCGGAAAACTGGTTGTAGTCCCAGTAAAAAATAAACACTAGCTAACATGCATTCTATGTGTCATAATGTGGGAAAACACTGGGCTCGAAAGAAGTGCTGCACGGTTGTCTGGGACAAGTAAATTTGTACATGTTTCACATGAACTCCCATAGTGTGATAAATAATGTAATTGCTTCTTACGGTGATTAACATTTTAGTACATTGAAGCCCACGCACTCAGATAGTATTAATTGGCTTTTTTACACTAGGTGTTTCTGAATGTTTCAGATTAGCTGATCAATGATCAGTGAAGTTATCATGAATACTTTCTCTGCAAGCTATTAAATATCTGCCATACCCTATGCTGCTTACTAATATTTGTTGTCTTGAACAAATCCCTGTAGTATCTGAAGACAATTTTAGACAGTGGCACATTTACAAGAGACTTTGGGTCAAGACAGGAGAGTGTTTCCCTGAGAGAGGCAAAAGGTTAGGTAGAGCACAGTGAAAAGTATTTACAGCATGTTATATATATTGAGCATTCTATAAAGCAGCTTAATGTAGATTGAAATTTAATAGCTGAAAGAAAGGGGAAATAATTTATGGTAAAACTAAACACAGACAAGTTAAAGAAATTAACTCTGAAGAACTTTAATTGGACTTCTTACTGTTTGTCTTTGACTAATGCTTTGTCACTTGATTTAGATGTTATAAGCAAACTTGAGACTAATGGCTTGTTTGTTTGGTGGAGTGATTATTATTGGTAGACATTTAAAAATAATAGATTGCATTAATCATATAGCTAGTAAACTCTTCATCTGTCCTGATTTTATTTGAATTCATAAATTGTTATAATTTTGTATACTGGTTGTACATGTATGCTCAGCTTTGTATTTAATGTTTTTAGATCTCAAGAAGTTCCTAGATGAATCCTATGACAAAACAGTTAAAAGGCAGGTTGAGATTGAACAGAGGTTTCTGCAAAGTGAGCAGAGTGTATCTTGTTTGAAGCCTCCCAGAAAGAAGAAGAAATTGAATGCCCCAAAGCAAGAAGATGCAACTCAGAATTGTATGGCAGGACTGGCAGCACAATTACAGCTGGATCATTTTAAACAGGTTGGTACATGTGTTTAGTTGTTCAGTTGCCTTTCTTGGTTAGCTGACTGGCTTACCTTGTTGCCTTCAGTTTTCATCTGACTCCCTCTGAGTGATTCTAATTCAGAGAGACATTCAGCCTTAGGTCCTGTTAATAAGCTCTTTCTTAAGACATTATTTATTGTTAACGTTGGGGCAGTGTTGTTAATTAATGGTCAAGTATAATTTGTGTATAGTTACTGTCCTAAATGAGCTATACACACATAAGACATTCTGAGCTTAATAATTATTAAACTAAGGGTTGTGATCACAATGTTAATCTAACTATAATACTTGTTAGTCTTCCATTGTGATCTCCATTAAAATAGTCAGTTTTAAAATAGTTACTCAATCATCTGGTTTTTGATATCTTAGTGCTATTCCTATGGAGTTGTTTTTTATTACTTATAACTTTTATTTGCATTTTCAAGGTGTTTCTAGATTGGAATGACTTAAGTCTTGTTATTCGAAGCAAAGTGTTTGAGAAGGATGAAATGGAGCAAATAGATATACATGATGTTAAGGTATTAATAATTATTACATAGTAGCTGTGAATATGGTTTATGTTAGATTGTATTTGCACATCTACATGTAACTATTAATACCTACTAGCCATTTTTATTTTTACACAATGACTTCTTAATATTTCAGTGTCATTCAATATATAGGCATTAATTCTGGTAGTGAATTATAAGTTGTTTTAACATAAAGCATGTTCTTCTTTGTTGCCTCTATTACTAAACCAATATTATTTTTGTCATGTAGTGCAAGTTGTGGGGTTTGCTTCTGCGTCACCTGTTTGGAGTGACACTTGGAATGGGAGACTATTCTCACCTCACTGTGGAACACAGTGCAATGTTGCTCCGAGAACATGGTTCTTTCTGTAAATTTTCGAATCAAGGATTTGAGGCAAAACACAAAGACGATAGACGTACTTACTCTCGGGCCACCAATCATGATTCCTCAGGAGAAGGCCAGTCAAGTGAGTCACAATTTAACAATTATTGTTTCTGCCAGACTTTGACAACCATGATCAAAGATGAGCTTCACGATTTTTCGTTAACTTGGTTAACTGTAATTGATTCATCTATAACACATGAACACGATCTTCAAAGGACTAGGTTTTTATTACACGTCAAACAAAATTTGCAGTATGCTAAATGAGGAAATAATTTCCCTGTCTGATGCCATGATGATGGACACTGTTTCTTCTCAGTTTAGCCTGACTCAACCTGGATAATAATTTTTTGACATTGGTAACTTGTACACTGTGTTAAAAGTGTTTGTTTGCTTCTTTTAGTCCATCAAATTTTGACGCACTCCTCTGCAGAAAAACTCCTTTGGATAAGGCTCCAATTTGTCCAAGCTCTTCAGTGCCTAGCAACAGGTAAAACACTTTTTATAATTTGTAAAATTGCGAAAAAAATCAGTAGGTATATGTGTACATCTGCAGCATTTCACTAGTGAAAGACCAAATGCTCCTGAAGCCCATTGTAACTTGAAGTTAAAAAAAATACCTGCAAGTGAAACCACAATATTAACAGTAAAAAATAGAAATCTTTGCTTAAACATTCATTTCTCTCTTATCTAGGAAAGAAATTTTCATTTCGCGGCTGCGGATGGAGTAAGCGGACATTCTGCTGGTCTCAGGAGGATGAGGTTTGGATCGATGTTATTGTTGATCTTTTTGTAAAGCTCTTTGGCGAAGATTACCTAAACTACACCTACAGTAAAGACCATGGGACACAAGTAACAGAAGTGTCAGATCCCAGGAGGAGCTTTATCTATGATCATGACAAGTGGGAGGAATCGTTTGAGACAGTCTGCCAAGAGAGAGCTGTAAGTTTGCAAGCAAGAAGATCAGCAAGTTTATTAAAACAGCTTGCTGATACCACGGTTAAACAGCCTGAAGCAGAGTCAAATGATCTAGATGGTGTTGCCCCACTTCAGTCTCAGCCACTACCTTGTGTCTCGAACAGTGACGAACTGAAGACAGCAGATGTTCCAGTCCTCCATTGTAGTGATGCTGTTGTAGAAGCCTCCTCTCTGCCTGGTACAGAAACAAGGCATAGTTCAAATGATGTAGAAGAGGTGGCCAGAAGTGAAGTGTGCTCCCCAGTTGCCCCACTAGTACCAAGATGCAGGAAGAAGCTAGCAATAAAGCATGGATTACCTTTAAGTATCTCTGCCCTATTCCAGATTTCAGCAACTGGGATATTTCAAGGCCCAGAATCTGCCTTTGTGGATAACTTGATGGATGGTTCAGTAGTGTTTGAAGGTAGCAAAGTAATTGATTCAAGGGATCTTGTTGCTTTGAGAGGCGGTAGGCCCACATCAGAGGAAAACTACCTCACAAACTTTGTCATTGAGAGTTATCTTGATCTGATTGCCAAACAAGGTGCACTCCAAGGATCAAAAGTAGAATGTATTGGTTGGGAATGTTTTGAGAAAGCAGTGGGGAGACAGCCAGCTAAAGATGTCCTTACACGTAATGCACCCCTATTGCAGCAAGATATTGTCCTTGTGCCCTGCAATTCTGAGAATAGCCGACACTGGTTCCTGCTTGCTTTATTGCCTAAGCAATTCCAAATTCTGGTGCTGGATAGCACAGCAGGAAGCTTTATCAAGCCAACAGCCAAAAAAGCCATGACAAAGATGTGGATGTTACTCAATGAGTTGGATGCTACCATTGATGCCAGTCACTGGAAATTCATTGCAAACAAGCCCACTGACATTCCTCAACAGCAGAATGACTTTGACTGTGGAGTCTATGTTTGCATGTACGCTAGATGTCTGGCACTGCAGCACCTCATGCCTGACCATATACCCAGTGGTAGAAAAATTATGATTCTATAGCTGCACCAAGGACAACTCCATCCCTATCTCCAGTGAAGATGTTTTAGCTTGTGAATGAACAGATTTATGAGCAACACTGAATTTCTTAACTAAACATTTATTTCTTTTCCAAAGTTATTATGTAAATTATGGACTTCTATTAAGCCTCTCAGTAGTGTCAGAAAAATTCCTGACCTATCTGTTAGTGAGGCATTTGTTTGCCTAATTGAACATGTAGTGAAAATCTAATTATTAATCTGCTGTTTCGTTGGGTAAATTTTACCTGGCACTGTAGATCCACTGGGGCATTTACTTGCCTGTGGTTAAATCTAATTTTTTCACAAATGTAAATAAGACTTTCATATAACAGTCAGTGAGAATCTAATCATTAATCTGCTGTTTCCTTGGGTAAACTTTACCTGGCACAGTAACCCACTGGGGCATTTACTTGCCTGTGGTTAAATCTAATTTTTTCACAAATGTTAATAAGACTTTCAAATAACAGTCAGTGAGAATCTAATCATTAATCTGCTGTTTCCTTGGGTAAATTTTACCTGGCACAGTAGATCCACTGGGGCATTCACTTGCCTGTGGTTAATTCTAATAATTGTTTTTACAAATGTAAATAAGACTTTCAAATAACAATCAGTGAAAATTTAATCATTAATCTGCTGTTCCCTTGGGTAAATTTTACCTGGCACAGTAGATCCACTGGGGCATTCACTTGCCTGTGGTTAATGTTAATAACTGTTTTTACAAATGTAAATAAGACTTTCAAATAACAATCAATGAGAATGTAATCATCAATCTGCTGTTCCCTTGGGTAAATTTTACCTGGCATAGTAGACCACTGGGGCATTCACTTGCCTGTGGTTAAATCTAATAATTGTTTTTACAAATATAAATAACACTTTCAAATAACAATAATCGAGAATCTAATTATTAATCTGCTGTAGTATTTATTCGCATTTATCTACCGCTGGCTAAAAGAGTATTAACAAAATGATGTTTTCTGAAGAGAAAAATTAAACAGCCAGAAGTGCATGTACTGTACATACAATTTATCTGTTGCTTTTGATTCTTATTATTTATTTACATTTTCTACAAATGAACTATTTGAAATCGTCAATTTTGATTGTAAATGTTGCTATATTTAAGATAAGTTATCAGCAACAAATGTTCTTTTAAGGATTGTCAATTTGTAAACATGACTTTCGCCACGTACAAGCGGAGAGCAAGTTTTCCTCTTTGCTGGTTGGTATAAATGTCTGGCCACCAAATTACCTCGAATTCACGGGTTGCTCTTCCCTCGCCATAGCCGACCACCAACGATGCCCTGCATGTCGGTTGCTGGCTCTGTTGGCGAGTAAGCCCTGACGCATTTGCTTTTGCTTGGGCGATAGCGGACATACCAGTGAGTCGAACTGGATTGCAGTCGTCAACTTCCTCCTCTCCCCTGAAAGATTTATTGGTGGTCAAGGGCGTGGAGCTGTCATTAAAGACTGCTTTTACCTCCTCCTGCACGAAGCACTTCCATGAAAATTGGCGGGTCTTTTTTTTCCAAACAGGTGGTCTCCAGTGGGAGCGTTCATCTATTTTGTTCAGAAATGCGCTTTTCAAACGCTTTAACATCAGGCACAGAAATTGAACGGGACAGTCGAATCGTTCAATTCTCGCCCACTTTCCTGCAAGGAAACGTGAATAGAGTTATGTCACTAAGGCCGAGCAATACGTACTCAAAAAATATTATTGCTTCCTTTGGGCATAGGTAAGTCTGTTCCGCCTTTATCGACTCCATGGCGAATAAACACGCTGCTCGCGCGAATGTCACCTTACGCGAGGAAACTCGGCATGAGTAACAGCACATTGTTACATGTATTTGAGCTATTTTAAGTCTTACCTTAATGCCAGATTCACACATTACAAATAGGAAATTACTTCACCAGATTATTGGATGCTTGACTCAAAAATCGAACTAGTTATTTCTCTTACCTGATACTTTGGGGTGCAGAGCCGAGTTAATGCTTTCTGCCACTCCGCTTAGCCACACTTTGTACTCGCGCTGAAGAGTTGAGCTTGGGGTTCCACGATAAGGATCTGGAACTGCAATTATTTCCTGCCCATCGTAAAATGGTAGCTGTTTTACTGAATTAGCGTTGCGGTGCTTCGATCGTCTGTGTTTAAGCAAGGCTGTTGTCGAATTGAATTTCAAATCGCAATAGTCGCAGTTTGTTCTGAATGGAGCCATTTTGCAATTTGAAATGAGTTCGTGATTGATCTTGTGTTGAGATTATCACACCTAGGAACCAACCAATCACAGCCATTGATCAGGTTGTTAAAGGAAGTGTTGTTAGCATTGTAATAGTGGCGCTTTTTGAAACCTCAACTCACAATCAGTGTGCTCTAAGTATTTATAATCAGTAGATAGGTAGAACGTATTCGAAAGAGATATGGATCCTGACGAGCAAGACAGAAATAGAAGGCTTTATTTCAAAAACCTCCGCAAAGAACAGAAGAAACGTCGAAAAGAGAGGAAGAAAGAAGAATTACGGAGAAGTCAAGAAGAGAGAAGAAAAGAGCAGTTTGACGCTTTGGTGCAAAATGTCAGGCAAAGAGTTGTAGCGGGCGAAGATCTGAAACAAGGGGAAACCGACGAATTCGCAGAGCTTTTTGCGAACGATATCTATCTAGCCATCAACTGTCCATTCCCTAATGTGCCAGTTAGCGGGGGTGGAAATTGCACGGCGACGACCAAAGAACAGGCCGAGAGGATGGACATGGAACGAAGGGAAGCGGTTAGCCAAAGTAGGTCGGTGGTTCGACAGCCCGCAAGTTCGACACCAAAATTGGAGAGGGAGAGACACCAGCTCACCGAGATTGACCCAAAGAACATTGTTTTACTGGGAAAAACAATCGGAAAGGGAACATTCGGCACTTGCCAACTCGCCGACTACAGAAGCATGACCGTTGTTCTCAAACAATTCACGGAAATTAGTGGTAAGGAGCGTTCATTCGAACGACAGAAAAAAGAAGTCTTGAACGAAGCGGGGGTGATCTCCAGGCTAGGAGATCACTGTGGCTTACCACTTCTTTTCGGCGTCCAAACACAGGCGGCACCATGCAGTATTGTACTGAAGTTCTTTGGCCACAAAGATACGAGTGTTACAATTTATCGAGCTGCATGTAAAAAGAAGTTCCTCAGTAATGATCAGTGGAAGCTGGTTGTGAAACACGTCGGCGAGGCTCTTCAACACGTACACACCAAAGGCTACCTTCATAACGACTTGAAGGCGAATAATGTGGTTCTTGAGGACAAGTCTCGCCATTTCAATCCCGTGATCATTGACTTCGGGAAGAGCACTAAAATTGACGCGCCAGTGAAGAAGTCAATGACAAAAGCCGAACAAAAAATCTACCGGCAATCCTTTCCTCACATCGCACCAGAAATTATCAACGGAACCAGGACACAAACTATTGCCAGCGATGTGTACTCATTCGCCAAGTTGGTTCAATTTCTTTGCGACAAAGAAGCCTTAAATTTGGGCGCAGAACCTGAAATCGTGAAAAACCTCGCACTTTCGGAGGATCCAGAGGTCAGACCACAACTTAGCGCGCTCTTAAACTAAGACTGAACCACCGTATACTGAAAAGACTGTACAGTAAGTAAATATTTTAGTTTGTAAGAAGACATCAATTTTAGCGTTGCTGGAATTATTGTGATTTACTCTACCCGACATTTGTCCATATTTAAATCGGAAAGAGTATTTATCGCATTGTTACTGTTATGAAGAAGAGTTCTGGTTATTGAAATTTTTTATAAAAGAACAATTTAAATCCAGGAAGACCATGAAGTATTTTTTTAATTGCATGGGCGGCCCGAAATTTTGTGTTGTGTCACTAGAGCGTGGAAAGAGTCGCACATACCAATACATGTATTCACAAGGGACGCGGCAAGTTCGCACTTTGTCATGAAAAAAATTGAAAACATTGCCGATCCTTCGCCTGCGTTCTTAACTGACTTTGGTGATTTCCACTCTAACTTGTATTTAGGAATTTATAGATCTCATAGATTACCATGATCATAGATTACAATAAGGTATTTTAAATTGCGTAGGCGGCCCGAAGTTTTTGTGTCACTAGAGCGGGAAAATAGTATTCACAAGGAACGCGGCACGTCCGCACTTTGCCCTGAAAAAAGTGAAAACGTCGATCCGTTAACTGTAGACTTAATTCTAATTTTTTAGAGTTTTACTTAGCCAGACTTCAATTTGGCTTTTGTGGTTTCCACTTATGAAGTCGTTTATAGGAATTTAGCTGTCTAAAATGAATTGCAATCGTTTTTGCCTAAGTCTAATAAAGGTAGTTGTATATAGCTTGGCTTTGAGTCTCACTTTGTTTGAAGCTACACATGGCAACAAATTATCCGACATACAGCACGTTTACCAGTAAAATCTTCACGGGGAATTTGTTTTTGTGATGATCTATGACTCATGAATTTTCCGGCTGAAAGCGCGAAAATGCGCCCCGTCTGAAATGAATCTGTCATTATCTACTTAATAACGCGGCATTAACGTTGTCGGGTTTATGCCGACTTTAACACCTTTCTCCGGCGTAATGGATTTGATCTGGTTCTTCAAGGGTTTATGTTACCTAAAACGCCCCGCTGTTTTGGTAAATTTTTTTAACCCAAACAGCGGGTGTCTGGATTCCTAAGAAGGGTAAAGCTCCTCATGAAGAACATTCTTCTATAGAACTGTTAAATTCGTTAGACTCAACCTTGACTAAAGGACTTCAAACTTTGTTTAAGAAAACATTTAAGGTGGCCGAACACAGTTTTCGCGCGCGCTTTTGCTGATGCAATTCAGCGCGCGCACAGGGATTGCAAAAAACAAACATGCCGTCAATAGAGCGATCATTTTATTTGAACGCAGTGTATTGATGGCTTTAGTCTTTTATCACAAATATATGTTAGAAAAGGTAACATGGAAAGAACTCAGCAATTCTCAGCTTTTTCTTTGTTACCGAAAGAACCCAGTTAAATGCAGCGCATGCGTAGTAAGTCAAAAAAATGCGATTGAATGAAAATTTACACCTTCGGAAATACGCCTATTTCTCGAGAACCAGTCATTAGAATTTCACGAAATTTGGCACGAAAATACTTTAGGAAATAAGTGACTGGAGTATTGAAAATAATTGAACTTTAACAAAGGAAACTCTAGATATTCCAGTGAACCTTCAACAAGGGATAATTAAAGATCTCTCTGTTAAATTATTAGCAAAATGGTGTTAACTTGTGAGAATCGTTACAAGCTTGTTGCATGCAAATTATAAAGAAAATCTAATGACTAGATTTTCTACAAATAAACAAAACTGATTTTAAAGGCCTGTTTATTTTTATTCGTGTTGCCATGGCAACGGCACACACGTCAACTTAACCATCAAAAAACCAAAGTTTGTGTTGTTAACTTGCTTGCTGCCATTTTTGGCGACCGAGGGATCAAGGTTTTTAGAGAAAAAGGTGAATGAAACACAGGTATCAAAAACTGTGTTCAGCCGCCTTTATCTCCAAACTTCTGGAGTCGAACACACTGATCTATTTCTTTTACTATATCTTTTTATTTATCTCTTTTAACTGTATATTTACTGTTTTCCCTCTTATCTAGTCTTCTTTTTATCCTATAATAAATTTATTTAATTAAAGGGCACATAATTAGTCTACTATATTTTGCTCTTTCCACTTCCCTTTAATTTTCCGTTAATTTGCCCTCAATGGAAATTAAAAATTTATGATAAATTGGTTGGCTCTCAGCCAATTACAATGAAGTAATTTTCTCAGTCATATAACAAGTATGGCCTAAAGGCTCGAAAAATTATTAGAAAGCTGACAAAAAACAAGTGAAGTTATTTCTTAATTTCATAAGTATACCATTTGATTACTTTTTAATATCATGGTTGAGAAATTACTCTTTCAATTGTGGGTTTTTAACTTGTTTATTACATCTAAAAAAGTCGCGCCAAACGTTGCTATGACAATTTTGTAATTTTATGTGTGAAATTATCACTTAAAGTTGAAATTTTGCGCCAATTTTAAGGAGTAATTTGTCAACTATGACGTTAACAGCTTATTTAACATCTTCATAAAACTCGAGCCTCCGTTACTGTAAAAGAATTGTCCTTTTCTAATAGGCTACTATTAGTATTAATAACAGCCTAGTCTAACATTCATGGAAACAGGTTTGTTATCAGTAAGTACTTTTTAATTATATACTAAATGAATTGTAATGATAAGTTTACTTTTAGTATAATACATTTATTGCACCTGTAAATCTTGATGAATTGAAAGATTAAAGATTAAAGCGGCGACAACTGCAAGTTTGAAATGCACTCGATGATGTCAGACCATGGAAATCTGGTGGGTCATGTTGTCATCGAGCTTGAAGTCGTGAGATTCAGACGAAAAATGAACCTTAACTTTGGTGCAACATAATACACTTTTCATCCTCTCTCTGAACTGTTGGTTTAGCAGGGCGAATACAAACGGGTTGATGGCAGAATTTACCAAGACCATCGTGTTAGCAACAACGGTTGGTAAGGCACCAATGGTGTAGGAAGAAAAGAACTTGAAGATGTGCACGATTTGGTTGACTCCCCAGCACATCCCAAATATGGCGGTGACAACCACGACCATCAAGGTAACACGCCTGCGCACCTTCATGACACCCTGTGTATAGAAAGAAGGGAAGTCTGGTTAAGACGAAAAGGCTCAGCATACAGAATATTGAATATCAAGGCGACGAGTCAAATGCCAGGAATAATTATCTGCAATGGCAAAGTGTCAACCTGGACGTGAACATAAATGATCTTAAGGTAATTCCTTTACCTGATAAGGTTATTTATTTTATCAGACAGTTACGCTCTCGAAGAAAAAGACATAAAAATATTCCCCGCGCTAAACTTACCATAATGATTCGTTTTAGTGTCTGGGGTACTAATTACTTTTGATATTCCAAGGGAAGGTGCTTATTAAAGAGAGGGCGCTTTTTAGGTAGGGATCTTTGACTCCTTTTCGAACACATACATCTCAGTTATTTGGTTAAATACTTAAATGGAAAACAACACATACTTTAATTTAACTGTGACAACCCTAACCCTAACCCTAAGGAGCCCTGATAGTCGTAGTGTTCAATTTTTTTAGATCAGACGAGAACACAGACTTCAAAAGTCATTCGTCTAATCAGTCTTAATGTCCTGTAAACGGATAGTTGATGACCAATTCTCCTAGTACTATACTAACCTTTTGTTGGATGTTGAGGTGATGTTCGTCCTTACGCTGGAACCACAAAGTGTACACGACTTTGGAGTACAACGCAATCATCATGACTAAGGAAACACCTACCACCACCGACAAAATCATGATGAAAGCCTCCATCCACGCCTCTGGCCAGGTAGGTACGCATAAGACTCTGCCTTTCTTTATTGTGGTGTTCTTCGCAAGGAACAGTGGGATATTGACGATTGCGGCGAAGATCCAGCTACCGGGAATAATCATCTGGAATTGTAAATTGTAAAACTTTAATATTGATCCAGGACAACATATGCCAGAGGATAATTTTCTCTTTTTCATCTGTTTTGAGCCCCGCGAAAAAGCGCTCGCTAAAAACTGAATACAGAGCAAGCTCGAGTAGCTCAGCTCGTACTGTTTTCTTGACGCAATGGAGGCGTAAGCAAAGAAAAATTATAATTACACTCGTAGAGGAGCACCCGTGAACGTTCGCAGGACAAAAAAGAGTGGAAAAACCTCCCCGTGATTCGTGTTCTCACTGTTTTTTCGTGTTCCCCTCTCTAACGTCCACCCAAGTCTCTGTAATTCAATAGAAAAACGGAAAATGTTTCATTTCTACTGATTAATTTTTATTTACTGGCTCTTCATTTCTAGTTGTTTTCTTAGTTTCGTTTTTAAATTAATGGCTTGTTAAAGTGCTTTATTCGCGTAATTTACACCCAACATCATTGTGGGATCCCCAGGTCAATTAAACGGTATTTCGGACTTTCCAGATATCGCCACAATTCTAAAAATGACGTTAAACGGTATGCTTGGAAATATGTAAACCAAGATGGTCATTTTGAAAAAACAAACACATGCAGGTAAACAAGCATTTGAATGTCTGAATCACCTTCAGCTTGCGATTGGTTAGTTTCCACTTGTGGCCATGTGGATACATTACCGCAAAATATCGCTCCAAGGCGATTACAACCAGAAAGATAGCCGAGGCAACTGCCCCAACCCAGGCCACATTTCCACCTGTCAGCAATTTGCATAGCACCAAACCAGTCATGCCGTCTGGATGGTGATCAGAGGTGAGCTTGAAGTAACCTTTGGGCGCAATAAACGCTGCGTACACGATATCCGCTATAGCCAGGTTTACAAGAAGATAATTGATGGGAGTCCTGCGATTAAAACAAAAATACAACAACAACAAACATTATATGGAGGAACTGAATGTCATTTTAGTGCAAAGCGTTTCCTGTTAGGCAACAGTCTGTGCGTTGAAGTTCCCTGACCTTCCAGGAGAATGCACTTGTCCTTGGGGTAACTAAAAGACATGTTATCTGTTACATGCGGCCCTTCCTATGATCATCGTCATCCTGTGAACATCTACTTCGTCGATATTTTTTCCATCGCCTCGTTCCCCTGTCACCGACCTGCAGACTGTCCATTTATTATAGTTTAATAGGTAGTTGTTTTTACTTTTGCGTGGCAAAATCTTCATCCCCACCTTTCCTAAAGAGATTTCTATTAATGGTTTCATCATTTTTATGTGGCCATTTACCCCAAACAGGTGGCTATCATTCTTTGTTATACCCCGGGCTTGAAAATGCTGCCCGAGGGCAGCATTTTCAAGACCTCGGTCACAGTTTTTCACTATACGGACCTCCCAGCCGGTAAATAACATATATTTCTTTTAAATGCTAACAAAATGACAGAAATGAAAGAAGAGAGATCCTGGGAACGAGGATGGAAAGGCGCACGGTAATGTAAAACAACAAAGCGCAAGCAGCAAGCTGCGCTCACGCATCGACCGTTTATTCACCGACATTTTGCTGTCTTAAAAACTCTATAGAACATCTGGTATCTCAGTTGACTGCTACAGATGGTATAAATAGCAACCTCCTCAACCTCCTGATTAAAAATTCATCCGCTTCAAGTTTATTTCAATTTTAGTTTCCCCTCTGTATTCCCATCTACAAACTGAATAAAGAGCACTGCAACAAACAGGAAGTTGTCCGCCAATTCTACCATCTTAAAGCGTGGTATCCTCTCTTTACTTTTTATTTCCCCTGATATTTTACCGTACCTAAATTCGCAATTAGCCAATCAGAAGTCATGTCTACTGTCCTGATATCCTGCAATATTAAGTCACTGACTGAATACGGATACGATATCATGGCCACTTGACCGAATTTGGGTATGTTAAATACCTAATCGTACCTTTTAAGTACACTTCGGTGGCATATAAGGCCCCTTTGGTCTCGCCATGGGTATTTTAGCTCGACCAAACTCGCTTGATATGCCGCCGAAGCGTATCAAAAAAGTACGATTAAGTATATTTATCCTTGTGGTACCTCATATCACGATTTCTCTTTATGATAGTACAAACGAGAGCATTTCCCATGACATCTACAATGGCAAGTATGGTGATAGCGGTTGTTATGGCGACACCAAACGTCATGATTGATGAGTTTCTATGGTTGTACCGTAACCTGGATAAAAAGAAACATAATTTAAAGGAGCGCAGTCACGGTTTCCGCATATTGAAAAGTTTAGCCCCAATTTTTCGAATTCATCGTTTGTAATCCGTGTTAATCTTCTCCATCCTTAGCCATCCTTGTTCCTTTATGGTTTATCATTATCTCTTTGGTGTTTTTCTATCTTATTAAACTGTTATTTTCAGGTTTCCTACCATTTAAAGGTAATTTTGTATGAGGCCAAAATAACTCAAAATACCGTGACTGAGCCCCTTTAACGCCTATAGGTAATTAAGGATAGTGGTTAAGGATAAGGAGTAAAGTGAAAGCAACACTTAGTAATCGTTAGTAATTTGATGTAGCTTCCATGCAATTCGTTAAAAGTGACACTTGATATTGATACCTTACAGGCATTTTTGGATAATCAATTATATATACATTTTTTCGAAATAAATATAAACTGAGCTATCAGCAAGGTGCTCGTTTTTATAACTTCATATTCGAGTAATTAATTATTTATAATTTCTGTTATGCCTGAGGTTTCAAAAAGTCTCTAAAAAACTATTCACGATCAACTTTACGAATACGTTATTCTAAAATAAACTGCTATCGGTCTGCCAGTCAGGTTTATGTTTTTTCATAGTACCTTAACAGCTCCACTTGAAGTCGATAAGTGCAACTTCACTTGTAGTTATCGAATTAGGAAAGCTTTTTGGTAGAATTGATTGTGAGATAAGTTTTGCGTTAGTGAGGTGATCAAAATGCCCTAACCACCTGGAATAACCAGTGAAGTACCGTTTTCTTCGTAAATGTCCCTTCTGGCTGAGCTGATTTGAGATGATTTTCCAAAGTTATATCGAAAACGACGACGTGAGTTGAACAAAGCTCGTCAATATCAGAACTAAATTTTAGAAGCATGCTATTTCATATGAGCTGACTAAATTTCCGCTTCAAAATGCATTCGTATAGTTAGTGCAGAATAATCATAACGTTGTTTAACTATATATGGAATTGGTGTCAGTATTATATATTTGTTTTGCTTTGTCTCCACGTGAGCGCAATTCAGCCTGCTAATGTAGCGGGTTGGACATATCTAGCAGGTCAATATATCAACTGATTCAAACGTATATTTGAACGATATTTCAGGTGACAACTGATATGTGCAATTCTCACTTTTAATTAGTAGGATTGTTAATGGTGGCTACTTCCGTTAAACTCTGAGCTGAATGGTGCCTGCAAGTTAAATGGTATAATTATAAAAGAACTCGTCTCGTGCAATTAAAAAACAAACAAAGAAACACATTAAGGTGTAGTATATTACTCAAAAATGCATTTTTTGAGCCTGTACAAAAGTTTCCTGCGTATTTTTCCGCCAAACTCTGGAAAGGAAATTAAAGCTTAATCTTGTTTCATATTTCTAGATAACAGGCTAACATGAATTTAAATGGTTACTCTCTGTGGTCGCGGACAAGTGGACTGTTGAATACCTTCCCGTCCCCGCCTTTAGTTAACATTCAAATATCGCCTATCGAGCTAGCTTGTCCGAATTGAAAAGGAGTCATGATAAAACATACTCAAGCTCAACGAAGAAATTAAATATTTCTGAAACCCATAGGCGTCCATATCCATACAGTGGACTAATTAAGGTTTCTGCAACCGTGAGTCTAAAACAACAGATTTTATGCGGAAAAGACGGTTCTATTCTTAAGTCTAAAAAAATTGAACGAGTACGAACTGAATAAAAACACACCTACTTCGCTCAGGTTTTGTTTTCTTGTTTCTCGCGAAGTTTCCAGGCCGATTTATGGTGATTAAGGTGGTTAGTTGGCTCGATTTCGAATTCCGCTTTTTACTCGAGTCCGTCTACCTGAGTTCGAGGGACAAATGCGGGCTCCTTTTTCAAACAGCGGCTAGTTATAGGGCACAAGTGGTAGAGGAAAAACCAAAGGACAAAATTTTGGTAGAATTTTCCATTTTGAAATGGCTAAAATTGATCCAGTCTGGTTTTCTTTGTTTACTCTTTTGTTGGAAAGGAATGTTATAATATTAATTGCAACATTTTAGAAAACTATGCTTCTGGGGTTTAACTTATCATATTTCGATCTTTTAATATTTAATTCAAGAGTAGAAATTTCCTTGTTTTGACGCCGTCTTCCAGACACGTTAAGCATTGCCACTGGTATGGTCACTAAAGAGCTATTTCTGCTAAATTATTGATTTGACGAGTTTCACCAACAGGAAATTTTTAATTATCTTTGAGACAATAAAAACTAAAAATATATTTGAGTTGAAGAAGTAGCTAGAGGAAGGGGACCGGAACTAGTCGAGGAAGGGTTTAAAAGAAATTCACAGTGGTAAGAATCAAGAGTATCAATGTCAACTGAGTCTACTCTATTAACAACTGGAGAAGAGAGGTCGAGAGAGATTGCTTTCCAAGAGGGGATCGAGAAACTGAAAATATTTCTTCGATTTTAAATTCTAAATTAATTTAGTTGATTTTCATGTCAATAGGGCCAAACTTGCTGGAACTGCCAATAGGCCATTTCCGATTTACTCTGTGCTTCTGTTTCAAAACAAGTCTTCGTTCAAAGCCTTCAGGAAAATGAGTTTGATTTGCATGAAAATGAACGAGTGGGCGGAACACATTTTCATATGAATGGTTTCGCAAGACTCGTTTTGACACAGAGGCAACTCGGAAGTGGCCCATTGTCGCCAGCGGTCTTATTGAATGGACTTACACAGTGTTTTCAGGATTTCAGGTTTGATTTGTTTACAATATCTGTTTTCAGCTCTCTCTCCAAAGCAATGATTGAAAGTAACAACAAACAACAGCAACGACAAAGATCAACAATTGATTTGATATAATATCGAGGCCAATCACAAATTACCTTCGATTAATTGAATACAGAGCAAAAAGAAAAACACAACGATTGAGTGGTATTCATTCTTTGATTTATTATCTTTATTCGTTTGAACAAGATTATTATATTTACCAAGATTTCAAATCACACTTTTGTTGTTAGAATACAATAATTTACCTTCATCAGGTTAATGATACACGTATATAGCTTACAGGATATCTCAGAAAATTAACCACTTGAGGAACCTAAGCCCTTGTCAAGTTCTAAGATATTAACATCCTATCATAATTGGATCAACAGACACTCAAATACAATATGTCTACAGGGTCTGAACATCATCATATTCAATTACCCGTTTCTATAATGTGGACTGACTACTGGTGATGATCTCGTTAATTTTCTCACTCAGTACACGTCCCAAAAATGAACTTTTTCATTTGTTCAGTTTTCTTCAGTTATAGTTTTCAAGTACATATTTCCAACAAGTAACATGGTTATACATAGCAGCAGCAGGGATCTGTGTTATAAATTTGTAATCCGATCCTAATTTCGTCTGAGAGCGAAATGTTTTAATCTATGAAACGTTTTTTGTACCAAGACGTGACAAACACAGGATATATACAGTTATACTAATTTTGTAAGCATAAAGCACACAGCTGTCAGTGAAGGAGCAAATACACCTTATTCCAAAATGGCCGCCATTTTAGTGTTTTTTGTTTACTTGCAAATTAGCCCTTCTTGCCTCGTTTAAGGGAAAATATTCTTTTGAATTTCGAGTTTAAGAACAAGGCAACAAGGGCTAATTTGCAAGAAAAGAAAAGAATACTTAAATGGCGGCCATTTTGCAATAAGGTGTATGAATGAAGCAATCAATAATTCCAAAAAATATCGTGTTCATTGTACAAAACGCCATCGAACGAACTGTGCCTTACTCTCCACTATACTATGCCTGAATACGATTCGGAACACCATATTCTAACACGCATTGTCTTTTAATTAAGTGCTCCTGTAGGGTTTTTCTAAGAACTAACGAGTGATAATATTCTCTTTAACTACACTAAATGACTACAGCTACATGGCTTCAATGAACACTGCCATCAGGCCATGGAACTTGTACCGCCTGTGTTGGTCGGCTGGGTGGTGTTATCTCCAAGCTCGTAGTCGTGATAATCAGACGGATGGACCTTGGCTTTGGTGCAATCCCTGCAGCATAACATTACCTTCATCTTCTCCCTGAACTGGTGGTTTAACAGCGCGAATACAAACGGGTTGATGGCAGAATTTACCAAGACCATTGTGTTAGCAACAACGGTTGGTAAGGCACCAACGGTGTAGGAAGAAAAGAACTTGAAGATGTGCACGATTTGGTTGACTCCCCAGCAGAAACCAAATATGGCGGTGACAACCACGACCATCAAGGTGACACGCCTTCGGACCTTCATGACGCCCTGCGTACAAAAGATAAAATCGATTAAGATTCAGGTAGTAGTATCTGGCTTAAAAAAGCTATTCTAACGTCATTTTTCAGTTACAAGGTTCATACCATCAAGCTAATATATCCAGGGTACAATAGAACCCTACATGTACACCCAACCAGTATAAATGATGCAAGTATAATTCATCCATATGGCATTTGTGTACCGTTTGTGTTTGTGGAGAAAGAGCGTACAATTTGTAATAAGCCCCGGAGTTATTCTATTTTTTTAATAGTATGTTTGCTTGTTTTCGCCGACGAGTAGTATTACAGAGTACTATTTGTACCTTTTGTTGGATGTTAAGCTGACGTTCGTCCTTACGCTGGAACCACAAGGTGTACACGACTCTGGAGTACAACGCAATCATCAGAACCAAGGAAACACCTACCACCACCGACAAAATCATGATGAAAGCCTCCATCCAAATCTCTGGCCAGGTAGGTATGCATAAGACTCTTCCATTTTTCACCTTCGTGTTCTTCGCAAGGAAGAGTGGGATATTGACGATTCCGGCGAAGATCCAGCTACTAGGAATAATCATCTGGAATTCAAAATTTTAAAACTTTAATATTAATCCAGGAAAACATGTGTCAGCGGATAATTAATTTTAAAAAGGGAATGATCATCTCTGAAAAACTCATCTGAAATCATAAATTGTAAAACTTCTATGTGATATTGATTCATGGGAACTTGAAAACACGGCTACTGACTGTCATAGATGTTGTTTTTTTCTCGTCTTGTGGTCGGAACAGAAAGCATTTTAGATATCATAATCAGTTATGAAAACAGCAACTTTGTGTGGCTGTATTACTTTGTCCACATAGTTTTCCTGAGCTAGAAATTTGGAACGTCCTCATGAGTTTGGATTTCATTTACCACGACTTAGATTTAAGTTTGTCTGAACTTAAGAACTTATAAAAGCTCACATTTAAGGGGGTCTTTGACTTTTTACGAAAAAAAAAAAATGACATTTGAAATTTGGCCCTGTCTTGAAATTCTCGATAGTAACTTCGAGCAGTCTTTAAAAGTCGGTTTAAATCTCCTTTGCATTACAGTGAAAATTTGTGCCTGGTGTAAACAGGCCTTTTGCAACAGTTGGTCACATAACCGATAGTTCGAAACACTTAGCTACAGCTATATGAACTTCAGAACTGGATACAGCATGCTCTCAATATCCACAAGACCAATTTTTAGAGAAATGCCATGCAAGGTTGAGATTTAATGGCGACTTAAATAATGCAAAAATAAGAAGGTTTTGTATGGAAGCGAGGCAGATTTCCCCTCCAGAAACCATTTCCGTTATTAACCACTGGAAAAGGAAGCTGCTGGTAATTTGAAATAGAACGAGGGATAGAATATGAGGAAAAATGGAAAATTCTAGGCTCTTAAACCGAAAGGCAAAATTACAAGGATTTGTATGGAAAGCACGTGACTGGAGGCCAAAGTGTCTCCTTCCATTACAAATCCTTCCAAATTCTAAAGTCCCTGAAAATTCCCTGTTGAAGGATATGAACCCCAGTGTTTGCGTGTAAGCTTATTTGTAAGTGTTTTGTCCATTTCTGATAACATTAGGCCTTACCAATGATTAAGGGTGCATTCTTTTTGGGGTAATCTGGATCAGGATCAGTGATCCAAGATCACTCAGATCATGGTACAGCAAAGGAGTCGGTGAATCTACTCTGGTCACGGAGTCTTCGGTTCCTTCGATGCACCATGACTCAACTGATCTTAGATCACTGATTCTGATCCAGATCACCCCCAAGGAACGCACCCTGAATCAGTGTGTTATTGAAAAGCACGTCACGTGACCAAATGTTGTAAAAGGTCTATTGGAAACAATAAGCAAAATCGGCATCATCATTCATCGCTGATTAAATGTATATCGTCCAATTTATACCTCCAAACTCAGAGCGCTGAAACTATTTATGTCTCTTCAAACATGAACTCACCTTCAGTTTAGCAGTGGACAGTTTCCATTTGTGACCATGCGGATACATCACTGCATAATATCGTTCAAAGGCGATTACAACCAGAAAGATAGCCGAGGCAACCGCCCCAACCCAGGCGACATTTCCACCTGTCAGCAATTTGCATAACACCAAACCAGTCATGCCGTCTGGATGATGAACAGAGGTGAGCTTGAAGTAACCTTTGGGCGCAATAAACGCTGTGTACACGATATCCGCTACAGCCAGGTGGACAAGAAGATAATTGATGGGAGTCCTGTGGAATTGGAAACCATTTTTTTAAATTCTGGAAATGGAAATGGCAGAAATAGAAAGGCATATGATAATGCATGCTAGTCGTGCAACAAGTGAAAACTGTTTCTTTAAGTTGCCATTTAAAACCATGTATAGAACTACCATCGATGACAGAAATTTTGTTGATATAAAAAGCAAAAATCCTCTTGATGGTCAGTTAACCGATGAAGACGCAAGAAAAATATATCCTGCATCGGCGATAGTCTAGTTTCTTCCACGCGTAGAAATACAGATAAAACTCTTTTAGTAGAACTTCAATAGTTTCTAGCTAGGAACTCTACTGATGTTAACTTTTTCAGTCACAACATACCTCATATCTCGATTTCTCTTTATTATCGCACAAACGAGGGTGTTCCCCAGAATGTCGATAATGGCTAGTACGGTGATAACCGCTGTTATGGCAAGACCAGTTGTCATGGCTGAAGAGTGTCTCTGATACTTGGGAGACTTTGATAACGAGAAAGGTAATTGACAAGGTAAACGCCTTCCTGCACCTAAGTAAGGATTGGGATAAGGAACAAGTCATAATCCGTACCTAATCGCTATATTGTGTATTGGTCTTTTACGGTCCACTGATATATACATACTAGATAGCGTATCAACATCATGACAACGAAATTATTTTTAAAGTTGGCATTCACTTGTGATAACACACTGCTTGTGGCTAGTCTGACGAAGCGCTTTGGTTTCGCCGCGGCCAAGAGACTCGACAAATTCGTTGAGCATTGCCCTCAAAATCTCTTTCGCTAACAAACGCAATGCTCAACGAGTTTTCCTGTCAGAAAAGTCACTAAAGAGTCCCTGAGACGAAAGCGTTGCATGAGACTAGCCACGAAAAATGTATTATCACAAAATAATTTTATAGATAATAAAAACCTGATTCTGATTACCATAGGAGGTTTTTATGATGCAGCGCTCTCTACAAACACACTTTAGGTAACCCCACGCATTCTGAACGTGAAATTGCAACAAAAAGAGTCCAATGAGAGTTAAAATTTGGAAAGTTGAAATGGGGAAGTCAAACGCCAAAATCACAACAGTTTTGTCTTCATTGAATAACTTGTTTTTATTTAAACAAAGTAACAATGGGGGGACACTTTAAAATTTCAGTCACTGACGTTTGCTAACGAGGCACTTGGCCCTGAGACGTTCATGTTCAAACTGAATAGACATGACGGATTTCTTGTTTCCTGTAATTCCTCGCATTTCACATGTGCTACACTGCTTTTTGTTCTTTGACGAGCGACACGCTTTTACAGTTGGCAGCTACTAATCGGTCCAGATATCGTTTTCCACTCTCAGCTTTCGACTAACTTTAAGCCTGTCTTCAAGTTTGGATGGCTAACCAGGCTGCTGCTCAACTGCAGGTTCCGTGGTATGACAAGAGAGAATATACTAGGAGTAAGTGGCTACCTCCAATTCTTTTAACATTGCATGGCCTTGACAATTAGCCAGTTTGCATCTACACTACTTTGTAGAGATGTAGACACTATGCAAGTTTAATATTTTACTAAAAAAAAAAAACATCACAAGGAAACTCAGCCAAGATCGATCAATTCAGAGTCCAATTCGGTAACCAAATGGCCATTGCGTCTCTCAAGGAACTGCTAAGCGTGTAAAATGAAATCATTGTATGTAAACTGATTCTGTTGTCGTGTTTGCAATTATTATGAACGAGGAATATGTCCTACAGCGAGGAGTTACTGCAAGCATTCGGGAATACAGGTGTTGATAGTGTCATAGTATCCAAAGAGGTTTCCATGTCAAAGTAATCAGTTATTTTCCTACCTTGTGCACCAACAATGTTGAATTCAAAAGAGGCAGTACGTCTTAATAGAATTTATAGTCTTGAGTCAACATAAAAACTATATTCCGCGCCGACATCATTCAATTAACCTTCTTCCACGTCGCGTCTTCCTATTTTCGTTTTTATCATGATTTTCTCTTTTTTTTTTGCTTTTTGTTTTGCAGTTATCTCAATCTGTTTTCGGCAGTGATGCACTAGACTAACCGCACAATTTCTGGTAGTTTTACTCACAGTGCTGTCGATCAAACATGTTTGATCTGTTAATCTTTTAAGTTTAGAAGAAAAAATACAGTTTATCATATTGTACGTTGAGGAGGAAAAATATGGCTCGATACTTACTAGACTCTAGACTCACAAATGAGAGTGAACATGCCGTCCGCTTAAAAAAACTAATGTCGTGTACATGACGGCTCTTTCGTTTGCAACAAAAATTGAAAAAGCAAAAGAGCAACGAGAAATGACCGTAATGCCATAATTCGCGACCTACTACTAAATATTTCCATTATTTAGGATTTTTTTTTTTACTATGGTTACCTGCAGTTTCCCAAGACTTAGCGCTTTCTAAGCAACATTTCGTCCGTACGTAGGCGCAATATGAAATGGCAAAAGAGAAGATTGTCTTGAAATTAAATGAGTCTCACAATATCTTGAAGATTAGGTTCGAAATGAGAACTGAACCGTGTCAACAAACATACATTGGTTTTATTTCATATCCGGTGTCAGAAAATTAGGTGATTATTGCAGATATATTATCTTACTAGATCTGTCGTTGTTTCTCAAATGTTGCTCGATGTTTGATCCACTTTTTCAGGCTAATTCCATAATTGTAAGCAAATTTTGTCTCTGAACCAATTGCCCAAGAGGTGTCCCACTAGCCCTTCCTTCAATGAAGTTGTCTGGCCGTTTTAGTAAACTGGCTACTTGGAAACAAACAGACAAACATTTTAAAACTGCAACATTTGATTTAAGCGTACTGTTTGAGCTTAACGCCTTGTACGACAAAAAGCAAGGCAAAACTTCAAATCATTGTCTTCAGGGGGAAATAAAGAGATCTGAAGTTTGACACAGCTAATGGACAGTTAGTTCCAGACAAAATATAACTTAGGGGGTTACTAAACGTTTCGACTTTTTCTGAAATTTTAATAATATGCCATAGTGCTTGGAACATTATGTTTCTATGGCAACCGTACTTTGATAGGTATGTTTCATTTTCAAACTTGGAATTTTCTTGTTCTGATTAACAACCTTTGAGTTTCATACAGTTATTTTTACATTTTTTGGACTTTTTGGGCATGATTGTTTTGACCATGGTTTGTGATCTGTTATCTGTTTAGATATAGTGACGTTATTAACACGTTTTATGACGTCATCATCACATGTTGTTCATCTCAAAGTGAACACGTTTTGACGTACTGTTTACCCTCTAATTTTTCATTATAATTGTACGCAAACCCCAGTCGTAGAGGATTAAAAAAAGTACTTTCTGAATAGGATCAGAGCTATAGCAGCGACACATGTAGCGTATCAAAATGAGTCGCTAAGGAACCTGGCTGCATTTAGTCTCGTAATATCAAAATAGATAGTTATTTGTTAAGAACTCGTGTTTGTCTAAAAAGAACCCAGATGAAACGAAAGACGTCAGAAAACAAACATTAATATTAGAAAGTTAATGTAATGTTTGTTGAGCAGCAGCCGCAGCAGTAGATTTCTTTCCACAAATCCTCCAAATTTAATAATCTTTTTCACAAAAAATAAGTATATTTTTTAATTCAACGAAAGGGTAACTTACAACTGAGAGAATTGTCAGAGACGTTATCCAGGGACGTCTCAGCAAAGTTTTAGATACGTGTAAACGATGACACACAAAAAAACATCTACCCATGCCATGCCAGATCAATAGAGCCTTTTCACAATTAGAAGAACCGCCTGTCCCCGAAGTGCTAGGGTTATTCAGTGCTGTTACCTCTATATCACAAAGCAAATGAAGATGAGTAAGCCGTGTATTACACTGTGATAAAACACGACGGGCATTTGAGAACTCGAACGTTCTCAAATGTCCAGAGTGTTTTATCACAATGTAATACACGGCTTACGCTTCTTTATTTGCCAAATAAACCGAAGAATTGAAGAGAAATGGCAAAAAAGTAACGCGTCGTTTGGCTGTGTGCTTTTTGATTCTTTTTAGCTGTGTGCTGCGCTGCGTCATGACAAAATTAAACATGACAACATAACGTCCATCTGCCACGCGCAGTTTTAAATTATTTTGCCAGTTATGTTAACAACTGTTCCTTCCCAAAGGAAAGAGGACTGGTGTTCTAATTGTAATTAAAATTTCGGTATTTTTGTAGAAAACAGTGTTGACTTATACATATATACCCCGAGGGCAGTTCTGAAAATGTCGACAAATCGCTGACAGAAGCTAAATTTCGAACTATAATAATAATTTCTTTTAGTTACCCTTCACTCTTATGTTACCCAGAACACCCTTTGATGAATTTTCATTGAAAATGATTAAATACCACATTTTTTCTTAAATTACTTAATTCCATTTTATTGCGTTTTAAGTTACACTCTTACATGCTATGCCGTCTCCATCGAGTCCTCTACAAAAGGCAGGATTTTTAGGTAACATTTGAGCTATATTCAGCGCACTAGTGTGGCTAGACATCTGCGATTATGCCTTACACAATTAGCCAAAGAATCACTCGGAACAAAAGACAGATACTGACAAACCAAAACAACAAATTTGCTCTGATTACTTCCATATATACGCCTCTCCCGAAGAGAAAAGAAAACAGACAAAACGAGATCTTCTGACTTCTAATTAAACTGAATAGTCCCGCAATGTCTTTACAGTTTGTCGAAACCGGTTTTCAAATTTTCCAAAGGGCCAATATGTACCACGTCCTGATTGATTGACAACCCATTAGGAACTCCCATGGGAATTATACAGCATCATCAGCAGAACTAGAAGATATACCTAGCAAACTTTATGTATATATTAACCAAAAACAGGCTCAACCCTTCCACTGAATTTCTGTGGAGTATAGCAATTTCCAAGGCTTTACAAAAAGGCAATCTTGATTTAAACAGTTAATAACGACTTGGAAAGAGCAGATGTTAATTATATCTTCAAAACCTGCATAAGGACTCAGTTGTGAAATATTAAAAAGCAATTTAACTACTCGATCACGTACGGGTCCCCTACACGTTACCACTAACTCCGCTTGATTGTCCAGAATTATTCTTCACTTATTTAATGCACTCCACTACGAAGACAATCTTCTCATTAGCCGACAAATTTTCAGTCAATGAATGGTGTGCTGGGTACTTTGCATCTGGTACACAACTCAGTTCTCTATTTGTTTTGCTTTGTAATCCAAGAATGGCATATGCTTTTTATTTATCTCATAATGCTTTATTCAGACTTGCTAAAAGTTTTATCATCGCAGTATACTAATACTTTACTAATGAATTAAGATATTAAGCCATTACTGTCAAACCTATGAGAATTGAAAGTTATAGAGCAGATGTCAATTTTCTTTTCACATCACTCGTTAAGAACATTTTTTTCTTTGATCATGCAGCTTTGACACGCATATACCTTTTATTAATTTTCCACGATTGTTCAACTGAAGACAGATTCTTATCATTAGTATCAGTAGATCCCTCAAAAAAAAGAGAAGAAAAACAGACTTTTTCTCTCCATTAGCCGCGATTCTGGACTTGGAGTTCCATGCAATGACGTAGCGGCATTATCTGCCACAGTACTTGTCCAGCTGACCTCCTCAAATTACACCTCAACTGCTTTCTCCTACCTGGCGAATTCATGAATCGAGCGAAGTTGTCTATATGTTTACCCTGTCACAAAGGTTCCCTTGGAGTTCGACTGACCTATTCACTCTTGAGTTCCGTCTAGATTATTTAATCGCACAGCCTCTCTTTATCTCCGGAATATTTGTCGCTGATTATGCTTTGCCGATTAACCCTACGGATGCAGCTTAAGCCTCAATTTGCAAAGGCTTCAATTTCATTTGTAACTTTCCAAGTTTGAGCTCCTAATATGAGGAACGTGATGTAGGTGTGCTTTAAGGACATCTAAATTATGTTCTAAATACTGGCTACGCGATGCTTTGCTTAATGGCTCACTGCTTTATTTTTTATGTGTCATAACCATAAAATTATAATCGTTTTGAATTTAATATTTTATTCACACCTGTCCTGGTATATTGCTAAAAACAAACTGAACCTGGTGAAGTCAATACCAACCAATACGTTGAATTTACGACAATCTTTAACCAATTCTGTCAAATCCATTAAAACTGAAATTGAGATCGTTCTGGAAGATGTTTAGCACTTTTCCTCCAGATCTTACAATTCTGTAATACACTCCAGATTATCTTGGAAATTTACTTGTTTCATGCAATATTTATGCTTAAATAATCCCTTTCTCGGAACTTTGATAATTATTTTAAGTAATAAATATTTCCTTCACGTATTTGTTTCTTTTCGCTAACCTACACAAAGTTCAAAAAGAACTTTATTATGATTAAAACTATATCCTGGGTGAGAAACATTCTGTTTGGGTTTTTAATAGATGAAAGCATTTTCATGACTTTTTTCTCTATGCATGCATGGGGATGTATATACATCATACAACGTCCACAGGAGTAACATAACTTTAAAATTAAAAACGTAACGCACAACACGGGAGCTACCTCGTGAGAAATGGAAAACGGCCACAATACACATATTTTTCACTCAAGAAATCGTTGTAGGGAGCAGTTATAGTTATATTTACTTATTTATTTTAAAATAAGAGTGATTTCAAAAGCGTTCGAGGTGAAACGGCCTGATTTATTATGCGTGTACTTTCATTTCATCCATATCGTGGGGCAAAGACCACATGCAGGCCCTTGTACAGAACCCACTATCTGATCCTGATTTAATTTCTGATTTTTTGGAAACCGCTGGGTTTCATAAAAAACATGGCTTTTTAAATTCAATTCAAGATCTCTATATTTTAAGAAATTTCTCGTGTCAGGAAACACTGACTACTCGACTTTCTACTCGTTCAGAAGAAACTAAAAAAGAAAAATTGAAAATTAAAGGGGAAGAAGATGAATACCTTTAACTGACTCAAGATCTCAAAACGTTTTCTTCTAAAAATAATAACAAAATAAATAGCTGAATAGATATGTTAGCAAGTCATGGGCGAGATGAACGAAACTTCTGTTGAGGGATTGAATTACTACCGACAAGAATGTGTTTTTTTTAACGCTAAAACCATAGTTACATGTATGCTTCACCAAACATCGCGAATGCAATCCACTTTGCTGATAAAAGTTCTTTCTTACAAGTTCATGGTCTTCGTTAACATGGTCAAATAAGTAAGCGAATTCTCTTTACTCTAACAGACCAAGATGCTAAATATTAAAATTCTTCTGATCATTAAAAGCCAATTCCACCAAATGTATTAAAATCGACAGTACATGCATGGGAAGAAATCAAAGAAGGACAAGAAACGATCCGTACCTTGAGAAGTTGAAGGAGTATTTGATATGGCTAATTGTGTCAAATCCGGAAAATGCCTCGGGAGAAAATACAACAGTTTATGCAAGTTTTTCTGTTTGCAAGTCTGCTTTTAGCATAACAAAAGAGTCACTCAATCACAGATGTCTCATAAGCTGTAAGGAAATCAAATGCGACATTGTAATTATGGAAAATTTTGACACTAATTCTAATAAAACTTTAATAAAATGTCAAATTATTTGTCGAGGGATAACCCTCTACTATTACAGAACACCTACCTAAAAAAGATATTACAAAACCTAAGAATCATTTAAAATTAGCTGGTTATTTACAAAAATTTGAAATTTTCATACGTAATATTAATTGCAATAACTAATCTTACGCCCACAACATCGCAATTGTAATTGGAAACTCACTTGAAAATTATGAAAGAGGTACAGCTAAACCCCGTTACCTTGAACTCTTAGGTGAAACGAAAAATAATTCGAGATGTCGGGGGTTCGACAGTGATTAAAAAGCTAAACCCAAGGGAAAGATTTTTATGTTATTGACTTCTTTAGTTTCAACACGATCGCGAATTGCTACGGAGGACAACGAAATCTGCGAATGTACCAAAACTGTGGATATTACCTGGTACACTGGAGAACTGAAAGAGAAATTACGCATGCAGTTCAGTGAGCTTCACGCTGCGCTTGGTAGTGATCTAACTTAACATGTCAAGCAACCTGCCAACTCTCACTTGTCAAAAGGGAGTAATTTAGAATCAGTTTTGTTCACCACTAGGTCACTTCCTTCCCAAAAATTGAGAAAACAATCACGTCCATGCGGTGGTCAGGAAAGATAATGAAATTCGGTTCAAGAAACGGAAGTTTGTCTAGAACTTAACAAAGTTTGTTAGGTTTTGCGTTAGGCCTTTCCTAAAGATTTCATCTAACTTAAACACCAAACGTTTATTCAGCGTGTAATTATAAAGTTGAGAGGACTCTCAAATATGCCAAAATACGATCCCTGGAACATTGCTATTCCACTGGATATTTTTTTAATATATTGCAAAGCATTGCGGGTGGTGGTGAAATAAAATGGACTCTACTGTTAATGCTGTTTCTGTCAGTTATAACTTGCTCGTACCTGGTTCAATTCAATACCAAGTTAATGGCACTAGTTATTTTTTTCAAGTCGTGGTTTTGAAAGGCGGTAAACATATCAAATACACTCTTTTTCTCTCTAAGAATATATGTTATAAGGATGTCAAGGCTGAAATTTGGGAGATTTTAAGAATATTTTAAAAATGTAATTAACCCAAGGCTGAGATTTTGAAAATAATATAATTTTGCGCTTGAAAATTTGTAAAAACAATACAATTATATTATATTATTATTATTCCTTTAATTATATTATTCCTTTCTGTAAACGGCAAAACTAGCCAAAAAACAACAAAAGCAGCACTGACATGATGTTCGATGGGAATATAACATTTCTCCAAGAAGTTATGTGTCATATCAGACTTTATTATATGGCTGTGTCTCACAAGGACTGGGAACTACCGAATTCACGAATTTGATTGGCTGAAATCGATATTGACCGCGGTCTAGATTTTCCCATCTAGACCGGCACCTAGACCGATTTCATTTTGCGTTGAAAAAGTAGCAAACTAAAATACAAAAATGTGAACTATTTTCTTTTATTTTCTCCTCAATCATTTATGGAAGTGCCAAAAAGCCTGATGACAGAAAAAAAAAATAGTAAAGAGAACGAGCAAATTTCAGCAGGTTTAAGTTAAGTTCATCGCCGTTCGCAAGCAAAATGTCAGCAAACCAGTTACATTAAACGAATTAAAGTTTTTTTCTTTGCCATATAATAAACATCTTATTAACCGAGCTAAGTCGGTCTGTATGGGAGAATCTTGACCTCGGTCTTGTGTACAGACCTCACTGCGTTCGGTCTGTACTCATCACATCGGTCAAGATTCTCCCATACAGACCGACTTAGCTCGGCTAATAAGAGCTAATTATTGCCTGCAGTCTGGCTCCAAAACTACTTCAAAGCCATCAAAGTCATGATACGTTATAATCTAGGAATATTCACAAGAATAATTCAGCCTAAAATAAGGACATTCAGTCTGGGTCGAAAAACAACATTCTTATGCAAAAAAAATAGTGTAAACAAGCTAGGTTGTGACTTTTTTTGATCGATGAAGAAAAACTATTATATTTTATTTCAGAAACAACCAGTGTCTGGAATTCAAGTTTGGGAATCCGATTTGTTCAATGCCCCAAATGCACGTTCGCTTGGGACAAATTTGATTTCTCACAAGTCACTAACCTTCAATGAGTTGAAACTGGTAAAGTAAAAGTTAATTTCCCTTCAAATTCAATGAAAGATACAGGAAATTTTCCCCTAATTGTATTTATCACCGCTGCCCCGGAGGAATTCAACCCAACACAAAAGTAGTTGAGACGGAGGACCATCAATATAGAACTAATTACAGTGAGCTTTGAATGCAACTTAGCAAGCGTCCTGGTACCCCGCTGTCCATCAACTGGTGTTAGAATTTTATAATATTGTCGGTATTACGTTACGTTTATGTAAATTCAGCATTGAACGAGAAAAGGGAAGGAAAGAGCAAAACTGCTTAACTCCCCGACATATTAAATACTTTGTCTCGGGTTCTAATTCGACGGGTGAATTTTCCTTTTTTCTTAAATTTAAAAAAATTGAAATGAAACCAAAGTTTTATCCAGTTTAGTAAAAGGCTTTTTGGGTGAACCCCACCGTGTTGGCGAATTTTAAGGTTTTATAATGTTTTCAGCCGTTCGCTCTCAATATTCCAAGAATTGTATGGCATGAACGCGATTTTCGATTACCAAATAATCACCGCACCTACAAATTGAGGCTAGGCCATCCTTGAATCATATTCACGGTCTTTGCAAACAGTATCGAAAAGTATACATGTAGGTAAACAGAGACTACATGTCTGGGTTTTTATCGCCGTAAAACTTGATAAATGAAAATAATACGTTTTATTGCGCAAATGACTAAGTACTCGTGGCTTGGTCCCCTATTTTTTTTAGAAAACTCTAAAGTGTCTCATGCTTCGAGTAATAACGCTAGCTTTATCTTTCCTGACCAGCAAGGAATATTTTTATTGTAGAATCAAGTATGTATTTAGGTTTCTGGCACATTGACGCCATTGTTAAACACTTCTACTGATCAGCTGTACTTTTGAGAATATTCATTCAAACAAAATCACACATTGATTTACGAGCGCAGACTAATTGTTTCTCAAGGACTATCTTCAAAAGCGCTTCGCAAACCAAAACAAAAAAACTTGAAACGTTCGTCAAAAGATTTTTCTTCTCTTTTATTCTTTGATTAATAAAAAGATATTCTCAGGACGTAAAACAACGAAGCAAATGGCTGTGACGTCACCTGATCGAAGTTAGAAATTAAAAAAAAAATCACCTGGGCACTAAGTGGCTTCAAATCAAGACTAGCAATAAAAGAAAACATTTTGATGACTTTAAAAGCGTAGTGAGCCTTATCCGCTGAGATAAACATGAGAGTAGGCGGAATTCATAAACATTCAAGGTCCATTGCACCAATCCGAGAGGCTACACATTTAAGACCAAAAAAACCCCACCAACCTTGAACTTTGTTTATGAATTACTCAATATTGTAATTTGAATTTGAGACCACGGAATCTTGAGAAAACCTTTCCACGTGTAAATGCAAAAAATTGTCACAATTTTGCGACTGTTACAGCAGTGCCATTAATTGTTTTAACCAATTCAGGTTGAAATCAGTTTTTGCAAGGAAAAGCAAGCTTTGCCTTCAGAAAATCTGCGCATAGTCACTACTAGATTACTAAATTTCTTCCAGATACTCATAATAGACTGTGCGGCGCCCCAATGTTTATTAAATATTACCTTAAAGACTTCTTTCGCAAAAACAATATGGCCTGTTTATTTCCCATGCCTTTCTGTATGAAGTTGTTGTCAATCAAGGCAGTTTTCGTCAAGATTTACCTATATACAGACAAGTTCTGCTCATGAGGAGCCCGACTTCGTGCATGTGAAGACAACTAAAACGAACAAATATCCACCTCTTTCAGCACAATTCAAATGCCTTGTAATTGGGTCATAGGTAAAGCTCGTTGAAGTCTTCACCTTAAATGCTCACTTGCACTTATGCTAAAAACCTGAGCTAAATTACGGCAAAGTTAATACATTGATAATTTGAAAGTGAAGAATGATCATCGCAGTAAATTTTCCAATTTAAGCAATTGGAAAGAAGAAGCCTGAAAAAATCAGGGCTTCAACGGGATTCGAACCCGTGACCTCCGCGATACCGGTGCGATGCTCTACCAACTGAGCTATGAAGCCACACATTGGAAGCGAGGTCAATTAATTGAGTTCATATCTTCCCGTGAGGAGTGAAATGATGCGAAAGGAGTGAAATAATTCATATTTGAACTGCGGTTGTAGATGAAAGAACGATCATCGCAGTAAATCTTCCAATTTAAAACATTCCACATATTGAATTATATTTCATTGAGCCAGACGGAACTCGTAGCCAGATTTTAGACGCAAGCAAATACTGAATACCCAATCAAAACAAGACGAACTCACCTGAGAGCTCTAACGAAGAGAATAACTGTAAAATTATTTTAAAACCATAAAATGCACATCAGAATTAAGCTGTGCTGTTGTGATGGGAGATTTGACTTAACAACTTGTGAACATTCCTCAGCGCTGACCAAGACTTTGGACTGTCTGAAAACAAGCGATACCTTCCGAAACTGTTAGCACAAGTTAACAAGGAAAGCTTCTTCTTCGTGTGAAAAGTTGCACGAAAGCCATGTTTGGGTTTTCACACTTATTTTGAGGGCACAGGCGAAAAACAAAGAAAGAACCCATACGACTGCAAGTTATTGACGTGCGGGTGGCGTAGATGTCAAGTTCGAACAATCCAGTTTGTCAGGAATTGAAATTACACGTAATGTAATTTGACAACCATCTAAAAACAGCCAATCGGAAACTGGAATAATTTATTTGGCTTTGCTCCAACTTCGACACAAAACGTTTATTCATGATTAGTGTCTAATAATAAAGTTGGCATGAATATTGGCTGAGCCTCAAATATGACAAAATGCAATCCGTGGAACATTGTTATCTCACTGGATTTTTTAAAGATTTATTGCAAAGCACTGTTGGTAATGGTGAACTAAAATGGACTCTACTGAGAATGCTGTTTCGGTCAGTCGGTTACTACTTGCTTGTGGAATTGTATCAATTCAATAGCAAATTGCATCAGTTAGTTTTTTGCTCAAGCGGTGCTTTTGAAAGGTGGTACACGTATCAAAGACACTATGTTATAAGGATATCGAGGCTGAAATTTTTTGAAATTTTAAGAATTGACCCGAGGCTGAGATTTTGAAAAGAATGTAATTTTGCCTGTGTAAAATTTGTAACTACAATACAATTATGTCTTTAACTAAATCGTATAGAATTCTTCCTTTCTCTAAACGGCAAAATAGACCAAAAAACAACAAAAACAGCACTGGCAAAATGTTCGACGCTAATAACATTTCTGCGAGAAGTTATGTGCGTCATATCAGGCTTTATCGCCTGCAGTCTGACTTCAAACTTATTCAACGCCATCAAAGTCAATAAAGCAGAAATGTCATACGTTATAATCTAAGAAAATTCACAAAGATATATTAAGCCTAAAATCAGTAGAAAAATAAGAATATTCAGCTTGCGCCGGAAAGCAATATTCTTATATAAAAAAGAGTGTAAATTGGGTTGTAACTTTTCTTGATCGATCAAGCATAAAAAGCATTATATTTTATTTGAAACAACAGATGTTGCAGAGTCACAGATTCGAATCAAGTTAGGAAATCTGATTTGTTCAATGCCCCACGATCGCGTGGGGCAAATTTTAATTATTCGCAAGTCACTAACCCTCAATGATTTGACACTGGTAGGGTAAAAGCTAATTTCCCTTCAAGTTAGAAGAAGGGTACAGGAAAAATTGTATTTATCGTTGCTGCCGCGGAGGACTTGAACCCAACACAGAAGTAGTTGAGCAGGAGGGACATCAAAATAAAACTAATTACAGTGAGTTTTGAATACAACTTAGCAAACGCCATGGTACCCCGCTGCCCTGTCAACTGGTGTTGGAACTTTACAATGTTGTCGGTATTACGTAATGTTTATGGAAATTCTGCATTGAACGGGAAACAAGAAACTGCTTACCTCCCAGGCACATTAAATACGTTGTCTCGGGCTATAATTCGAAGAGTGAAGTTTCAGTTTTTCTTAGATTGAAAAAAATTAAAATGAATTCAAAGTTTTTTTTTATCTAGTTTGAAAAAAAGGTTTGTTCGGGCCCTTCCCATTACGCTGATGGAATTTGAAAAAAAGGAGGTTTCACTCTGAAAAGGCATCCAATGCTTTCCGTCTACACTTCGCCGGGGGAATTTAAAAACACAAAAATCACGTACCGCCCACTTTGGATTTGTGTTTGAGGAAAATTTGGTTGGGGAAATCACATCGTTTTCGAAAAGCTCCGTTTTCAAAATGGTCGCCAGTTATGAAGACCGTTTTCGAAAAGCTCCGTTTTCGTGATGGATTAGTGTGGACAGTAGGCCCAACCGTAAAAATAAAACTGCGTTTTCAAACTTCTCCGGCGTAGAGTGAACGTGGCCTCAACATTCCCTGAATTGTATTGTACGACGCGATCACGAGCTCCGATTACTGAATAATCACCCTACCTACAATAACAATCGAGGCTGCGTTATCTTTGACTCATATTCACGATCTCTCCAAACAGCATCGAAAAGTATACATATAGGTAAACAGAGACTACATGTCTGGGTTTTTATCACCGTGTAACTTGATAAATGAAAATAATACGTCTTATTACTCGGATGACTAAGTACTCGTGGCATGGTCCTTCTGATTCATATATTTTTTAGAAAATTCAGTTACTCTCAACGTGTCCCTTGCGTCGAGCAATAATGCTGGGTTTAACTCTCCTGGCCAGCAAGGCATATTTTTATTGTAGAACCAAGAATGTAATCAGGTTTCTTGCACATCGACGCCATTGTCAAACACTTCTACTGATTCAGCTGTACTTTTGAGAGTATTCATTGAAACAAAATCACTCATAAATTTACGAGCGCAGACTAATTGTTTCGCAAGGACTGCCTTCAAAATTGCTTCGCAAACCAAAACAAAGTTTGAAACGTTCGTCAAAAGATTTATTCTTCTCTTTCATTCTTCGATTAGTAAAAAGATGTACTTAGGACATGAAACAACAAAGCAAATGGCGGTGACATCAACTGGACGATCTCGTGGGCACTGAGTGGCTTCAAACCAAGACCAGCAAAAAAAAAAAAAAAAGAAAGAAAAACGTTTGGATGACTTTAAAAGCGTAGTGAGCCTTATCCTAAGATAAACATTAGAATAGATGGAATTAATAAGCATTCAAGGTCCACTGCACCAATCCCAGAAGCCTCATATTTGAGACAAAAAAAAAAACCCACCAATCTTACACTTTGTTTATGAATTACTCAATATTGTAATTTGAATTTGAGACTACGGAGCCATGAGAAAACTTTTCCATGTGTAAATGAGAAATATTGTTACGATTTTGCGACTCTTACAGTAGTGCTATAACTTGCCATTAATTGTTTTAACTAATTCAGGTTGAAAGTTTTTGCAGGGAAAGGCAAGCTTTGCCTTCGGAAAATTTGCACATAGTCACTAAAAGCCGAGGTTACTGAATTTCTTCTCTTAACAGACTGTGCGGCGCTCCAATGTTTATTAAATATTACCTTTAAGACTTCTTTCGCAAACACAATATGGCCTGTTTATTTCCCATGGCTTTCTATATGGAGTTGTTGTCAATCAAGGCAGTTCTTGTCAAAATGAAACTATATACAGACAAGTTCGAAATTGTTCTCTTCAAAATTTACTTTATACAGACAAGTTCGAAATTGACCTTTTTGACGGAATTGCGCCTGTTGAGAAAAACCCATTTTAGTTTAGAACGCGTTTAGATATTTGTTCGTTTTAGTTGTCTTAACATGCACGAAGTCGGACTCCTCTGAGCAGAACTCTGCTCAGAGGAGCCCGACGTGGTGCATGTAAAGACAACTAAATATAAAACGAACAAATATCTACCTCTTTCAGTACAAATGCGTTGTAATTCTTGGACTCGTAAAGCTCGTTGAATTCTCAACCTTACTTGCATTTATGCTGAAAACCTGAGCTAAAAACGACAAAGTTAATACACTGATAATTTGCCCATTAGTGATCCACGTTCATCGGGCTAAAATTGCAACTGTGACGCACATATTGAAGTATATTTCATTGAAACCTTCCGAGAGCCAGAAAGAACCCGTAACCAGATTTTAGACGAAAGCAAATACTGAATACCCAATCAAAAGAAGACGAACTTACCTGAGAGCTCTAACGAAGAGAATAACTGTAATTTTTTTAAAATCATAAACTTCACATCAGAATTGAGCTGTGTTGAGTGTTGGACAGATTTCACTTAACAACTAGTGCCCATTCCTCAGCGCTGACCAAGACTTTGGACTGTCTGAACACAAGAGATATCTTCCGAAACTGTTAACACAAGTTAACAAGGAATGCTTCTTCGCGTAAAAAAGTACACGAAAGCCATGTTTGGGTTTTCACTCTTATTTTGAGAGCCCAGGCAAAAACAAAGAAAGAACCCATTTAACTACAGGTTATTGACGTGCGGGTTGCGTAGATGTCAAGTTCGAACAATCCAGTTTGTCAGGAGTTGAGATTGCACGATTGTTATTTGACAACCATACAAATACAGCCAATAAGATACGGGAATAGTTTATTTGGCTCGATAATTCTTAAACAGCTGCCAACTGACGAAAGTGATAACGTCAGAGGAAAGCTCAGATAAAATTTCCTATGCATACATTCTCGATTTTGTCTAAGGAACAATATAGGTGTGCTGAAGTAGTTAACTTATATGTCTCCTCGATTCGTCCAATGCACCACGTTTAGTTAGGTGGTCGGACTACTTTTGAGAAAAAAAGAGTGAGAGAGAAAAATAAAATTACCGTGCAGAGCCAGTCTTGTAAATTAAATGTATATGGACTAACTGTGTATATTATTAGATTTTTTTTAACATTTGAATTTTCTTTCATTTTTGCCCGTTAAAGACAACGGCTGGGTGTCTTGGAAGATAATAATAATATGTTTTCATTCTCCCTCCCCCCCCCCCCTCCACCTCCCCCCAAAAATATATAATTTAGCTTGATAATATTTCAGCAGAGTACCCTGGTTTAACATTCTTATCCAGGTCGCTTTAACTTGCTTGCGTCCGTTGTTGTCATTTCCAAATTAGCTGCATGGTGTTGGCATTGCAATGGTACCCTGTCACCGAAATATTGTGGAAATGTTCACGTTTGCTCGATAAGAAACACAAATAGAGATACGAGGCGCGTTAAAACTAAACAACATTTGTGTTTGTAGACACGGATAACGTTTTTACCAACAGTTTACATAAATGATTACAGCACTTGCAAAAATTAAATTTCGGACGAAAATTTGTGTCCGAAACTAAAACCGTCCGAAATTTTAACTAATGTATTATAATGTATTTTAAGTATGTACTAAAGATAAAGCATGAGGCAGAAAATTTTCCCATTTTTTTTAAAAAAAGCAGTCACCACCTTACTAAAAATTACACGTGATCAGAATGTTTTTCGCTCAAGGAGATACCAGCAAATGGCTCGATTGAACGATCTTTTTTTTCGTTTTGAGGATAATCCTTTAAGCTGTGTAAGGCTGCTAAAGCACTTGTCACTACAAGTCGAATACTTTACATCTTTTCGACAGACGTAGATTTTCTTCATGTCCCACGCTCATTATGCATGCTTGTTTTAAAACGCGTTTGACACAAAATCGAAAGATTTATTATCCGACTGAGAAAATTACTTCATTGTGATTGGCTGAGAGAGCAGGCCAATCACAGCCACGCGAGGAAATTACGAGAATATCCGATTTGTTTCATTGTTTTCGAATATTGCTCGTAGCGTAAACCCATAGGCTTATATCTACTATTAATCAAAAAGGCCATCTCTGACATATTTTTAAGATCTTTTTTTTTCGTTTCGCTTTTCTCATGGATTCTCTTTTTCACGAAAAGAGATTCCCTTAGCAATTACCGTATATCTTTAATACGTTTTGTAAATTCTTAATAGCACCCGTCGTTCACACGATAAGTAATGTTCATTTTGTCCTTGCATTTGATAAGTTTTTTTTACGAACTCTTCTGTCATCATTTCTCATTTGCTATGGATTACATTACCTACTTATATTACTATATCTAACAAATGTGTTTGTCATAGTGTCGGTTATACGTCGTGATCATGACAAAAGCACGGGATTCTCAGTGTCATAGTATTCTAACTTATATTATAAAGCTGTTTATAATTTTATAACGCTTTCGAGAAAGTTCATCCTACAGAAGCGTAAAAGAGTAGATCATAACGAGGGATCATCCAGCGACGGAAACAGAAGTCACGAGTAACTCTATTCATGTAATCCTCGTCTATCGCGCTGAACCATCCTGACGTTCGATGAAGCAACGAAAAATTCATAGCCTATTTATAGCGCATTATTAAGTTACGTTTTTGTATAACAGTCTTTCTCAACACAACAATCTTCTCAAGTTGACTATTTTGTTCAGAGGAAATGCAATTAAGTTAGACAGCTGTTTGAAACAAATATTGCTTTGTCTTTTGAGATCAATTAATTTTTCCATATATACAGGGAATCATGAAAGTTCGACTGCGTGTCACGTCATGGTAATTGTTCTCAGTGTCATATCTGGAATAAGCTGGGGTATTTTAATGTATTTTATTTTTTGGAGTGATTTTACTTATGACAGAATAACATCTGCTGAGTGAACTACTCAATTACTCGCATCAATAACAGAATGCGGGGTAAAAAAAGTTCTGCAAGAAATCCTTTTTTGGTCAAAAACTCTGATATATATTTCCAATCAAACTGAAACAACAGGAGAACAGCACGGAGAAAGTTCTTCATGTTATTGCATCGGGAGTAAATCAGATCTAATTTGAAATAGTAGAGGGCTTTAATTAGGCCACCACGCTCCATTTACCATTAATACTAGTCAGAGTTGTGGATATCTCAGTTTTGAAACAATTCTCTTTGAGACAGCTGCCGACTACCACTGGGCGGGAGCAAGAGGAACTGAACAAGTGACAATAAAAAAGTGGTTGAATAATAATTTTCTGTAATGTTAACCTTTCCACCTCCAAGCTAACAGAGGTTACCGAACTTCTTTTGAGAAACACAGAAATATGTATATGCACTTCATCAGTTCCAGACAAACCAGTATTTAAATAACAGTCGCTTCATTAAAAAATACTAAATTGTAACGGAACAAGACTATTGCCAACTCCAGCTACTGTTTATTGACACAGTTTTGTCCCACGTATGAACATAACCTTAATTGACAAAATAATACAAAACACGTTCAATTATCTGAGGCACCCTCCTAAGATTTCAAAGTTCCCTTATCAGTTTATCACAACATATTCTCTTTATTAAAAAGTAGCGTTTTTACAAGTTAAGGTAGGTAGAAAACCTAAATAAATGGATAAATGTGGTGGCAAATTCCATCATATAAGCCTTTTCTAAATCAGTATTCTGATCTTGAGTCATTCTACTTTAAAATTCTGCATTTCCCTGTTCAAAATGTAGAAAGCTGCAGACAAATTGCGTTGCAGACAATTTGCAGTTCAGGCTATTCTGAATCAAAACAACGTTCAGTTTTTCCCAGGATTTGATGAAGTCATTAAAGTTTTCAAATATACAATCTAGATAAGTCTTTGAAAAAGTTAACAAAAAGTAGATCTATCTACGAGCTATCTTAACGCAAGATCATTAACTGATAACATTTCTAAAACCTATTTTTGTTGCTCTGAGTCAACAGAGGGTGGAAACAGCGAAAGGAAAATCCACATAAGTGATCATGATTGATTTGGGAGTCGCGTAGGTTTTCTAATTTCCGTTGTCCAATTTGAAAAGAATATCCAATTAGTGATGAATTTTATTTATGAAACGAATGTCTTTGAAACACCTACTGAGTAAAAAGGAAAATGGTCGCGTATTCATTTCAGTTCTGTCAGATGATGTTTCGTTTTCGAACTTATAAACTTGTGCTCCTTGCAAAGTTAGGTAAGTTAACCATGTCAACTGAATACTTTTGAATTTATTTATGCAGTGCATCAAGTTTAAGTAAACCACTGCATGGTTCCATTTACTACACTACGGCTTAGTAGTTTCACTGGAGACTGTCTATAGCCAACTGCTGTTAACTGTTGACGCACGGCTGCGACATACCTGTCAAAGGATTGTCAGATCCCATTGAATCATTTGACGCGTAAATGTATCGGTTTACTCAAATTTGCTCAGTTTGCCGGCAAACGACAACTTCTCTCCGTCAGTAAGTTTCTGCATCCGCAAAATCTTTCCTTTCTTTGGAACTTGAAGATACAATGTAAGTAGAAAACCTTGGTAACAGGAGAAATAAGTAGGTGAATATCATATTCAGAATTTTTGGTCATCCTCCTACTCCAGATGAAAAAAATAAATCCTTTCCGAGTTAGTTTCAGGAATATTTCTGTCATCGCTTTTGTGTATTTTGAAGTCGTTATCAAAGATGATTCCTTGAAAATATCGAGAACCGAAAGCCGGATTCGAACTCTTTTTTTTTTTTTTTTTCATTTTATCTCTTTCATCTTAACGAATTATATTCGAAAATGCCATCAAACGCTCCTGTTCCATTTCAATTCTTTTACACTTAAGATAGCTTTTAAAATTCGCTAAATGACGTCCCGGTCAAAAGGCAGCCCCTTTTAACGAATTATTTGGGAAAACTGCATCAAAGAATCCGGTTTTATTTCAGATTTTTTAGACTTAAGATTCTCCTACACGTCTAGTCACTGTGATGAATGCAATGTTAAAATATATCTGAGTAGTCATACTTAACAATATTTGGGAATACTCTTCTCATTGTTTGTTATATTTAGAGTCTCTTGATTTTTATTGTGCAACCAATTCTCATTGCATAGCTTTCTCACTTTTAAAGAGGTTTAGTTTTTGACAACAGACTTTTGCATCTTGTAACTTTGAAGGCAAATGTTGACTAACTTTTATTTTAACCTGTCAAATGCGGTCTGGAATAATATTTGAAAGTAAACTTTACTTCATAAAAGCGGTGTGTTTAATTTCTTTGAATACAATGGAGGTTTTAATTTTGTTTTGTTTTGTTTCTCTCTCATTAAATAAAGAAACATTTCTTTACATTTAAATTAAAAAGAAAGAAATCTGTGTGGTATTAAAATCGTTTACAATATATTTTCGATAAAAAAGGATTTCTGTTTTTGGCTGAACCGGTTCACTCAAAACCGAACTATGAACTAGTAGACATTAATATGCTTGGGAGCAGAATACCAAAACACCTGATGTTTTCGGCCGTGAAAATATTCATGGTTTTCTATGGTCATTGTATTTGCTTTGTCCGGAATCTTAACGGAATTGAGGTGATGAAGATATTTCTAGTTGAAAAAAGCTCCTGGACTAGAGTCGATTTCCTAGTCAGCTTTTGTCACAGTTCCCGGATTGTTTGACACTTCTGAAAAAATGACGAAGCGGTGGTTGACATTTCAAGCTAATAACTGGATGCCTGAATAAACTAAAGCTGGCTTATCAGAGTAATAAAACAAACCAAGAGATGGGCAACGATTTACGGAAATAATTTGAAATTCATAACACATAACAGTTGAAATTTGAGAAAGGTTTATATTCCACACACGCTCCTCGCTTGATATTAACCTGCCATGACAACTTTAACTGTCAATTGGCGGGACGCTACACGTTCTAACCGAGTAGGCAATTTATTCCAGTCATGATTTATTCCATCAATTTAAAGGAACAGATATTAGTCAAGGAAGATTGCTCTTAAACGAAGGTAATTTGCAAACGATTGGCGTAGGCCCGTGAAAAAAGCACACATAAATATATATATTATTCAGTTGAGTTATGGTTCTTCGGGGCAGTTAACGTATCGGTCCTCATGACTTTACCACGTTTATTGTATGAATATTGACTACCACTTCTTTACACGGCATCGGAGAGACCACAGCTAACTGCTCTTTGTTGACATCTTCTGTCCTTTTTATCCCCACTTTTCAAATATTGTCAGCCCCTGAAGAAAGCCTCGCAAACGATATCAATCTTTGCCAATTCTATTCAGAGGAATTTCAGGGTAAGTCGACAAATTAACAGTTTGTATAATGTGATCGGATGCGGATAAATCTGAAAAGATCTGTTATTGGTATCCTCCCCCCTATCCTGTTGCTATAGAAAATTAACGTAAGAATTACGTGGTGATTTGCATTATTCAGGTCTGGCTGTCAAAATAAGGTTTTAAAATATATCATGTTTACTCGGTAATAGGAAATCCATGGATAGGAGGAAATTTCGATTTTTGCTTATTTGCTTGCCTAAGCCTTTAGTGTACTATGTTGTAAAAGTTACCTGCTTGCATTAAACTCTTTCTTCGGTTGCTACCACAATAGATGAAAGTTTAGGTCCCTTGATCCCTTCCTATATCCAGTAGCGTTTGAGCATACCCACAACAAGCAATACCCAGCATTAAAGGTAAGATATTGTTTAAATGCGTTTCAATTTATTACAGGTGGCATGTAAAAAGCTTCTTTCGCTTACGACTCATTTGGTCGAACACAAGGTCAGGGCGCGCTCTGGACTTTTACTTTAAGTAACCACGACGGTGACGCCGAGGACAACGTCGATTAAAAAATGATTTTATATTTTACCTACGAATGTCGCGATACTCTGAAGTCCTTTAATTTGTTTATCACTGTCAAAACTATTACGAAACTGAATCTTGGACCCAGAGATAAATTTGAACTGATAAACTTTTAAAAAATTACACTTCGTGGTTCACGTTCTTGGGGCAACGCAGAACCTGGTGATTTCGCGTTGTTGTTTTGCAAAGGACTGCAAAGAAATGTACACAGTCATTGTACTGAGGGAGGCGCGGTGGCCTCATGGTTAGTGTTCGGGTTGAGCCCTGGCCAGGGACACTGTCTTGTGTTCTTCAGCAAGACACTTAAACTCTCACAGTGCCTCTCTCTCCACCCAGGAGTATAAATGGGTACCGGCGAATTGTTGGGAAACCTAACGGATTGCGGGGGAGTGACCTGTGATGGACTAGCGTCCGGTCCAGGGGGAGTAGAAATACTCCTAGCCGCTTCATGCTACAAAAACCGTGATAAGCTCCGGCAGCTACATGTATGAGCCAGTCGGTTCCAAGGCTTCACTTTTTTACTTACAGCCATTGTTCTGCTCATTAAACCTTTTGTTTAGTGACGATCGTTGCCATTGCCGTCGTGATTTTCTTAAACTCCCCACTGCTGATTCGAAGCAGCGCATTCTCAAGGATTTCGAAACTCGTAAACTTGGCGGCAAAAGAGCCATTATTTCGTTTGTCCTATGCCAGTTCTTGTTTGCGTTGTTTTCTTTCCCAAGATTCTACATTGTGTTGTGTAGGCTACAGTCTTTTGTTAGAAACTTAAAAACGTCAGAATACAAAGAACGAAGTCGTTTTAAAGGTTTTTTTTTTTTATACATTTCCGCCAGAATCCAACTAAATGCATCTCGGTAGTAATTAGCCACTCTCTAAAGAACCGCTAGTTAGAATTTCGGAAAACAACAGGAAACGAAGCAAATTGTTGATATTGCAACTATCCCTCAACAAAGTATAACACTTTAGCAAAGACTAATAGCAGCATTCATTTTCTATCATTAACGATCCAAATAATGGTTTTAAGAACGATTTAACTTATCGGCTTTCCTGTGTTTGCTAAAGATCCTTATATCTCATCTTCAGTACTGTATCAGGTAGACCAATTATTGACATAAACGTCCCAATAGGTTGGTAATTTTCACCGTAACGAGTCTATTGCTAAATGCGTTGGTTGCCATATTTTTGTCTTTTGTACGACCATACACGCAACTTTTGAAAATATCTCGTAAATTATACTATTCTGTCTCTTACTTCCGCGATCGCAAACATTATACTTTCTTCTTCAGAAAAAAAGCAGAACAAAAAAACTTGAATTCATTTCAAATGCAAGGTAAGTAAAATGCCGGAATTGAAGACTTAAGTAGTGAAATATCAAATTGGGTCAGCTAATATTATAACGAATTCAGGTAACATTACTGCTGATTCTGTTTTACAAGAAGGAAAATAAAAACGTTTTCTACTACGCATTTCTGCTAGTGTTTATCCTTACCTTATTGAGATATCTGAAAGTATCGAAGATATCCATAAACAGGAACTGGTAGACTTCGAATTAGATTCGGAATATTACGAATGCACTATTATCCGCAATGTCATTAATAAAGGATGTGGTTTTCTTTCAAATCTTCGTTGAATACCATCGTATGGACAAACCAAACACCTCTTAATAAACCCTCTATACGGTTGGCTTGGCATCTGTGAACTAAATTCGTATCGCCTTTGCTTTGTTTTATGTAGCTGTTGTCTTCAACGGCAGAATTCAGCGTCTTAATTCGAAAACAGATATTCACGTGCCACAGCGATGAGTGTGGTAGAAACAATATCACATGAACGCTTACTTTTTTCAATTAATCGTCTGCAAAATATTGCGTAAATGGTTTTAGCTGTGAAAATATGCTGTGAGGGCTACATTTTCACCTTTGAGCTAATTTTTATAAGTAGTGTTTATTAACTAATTTTTGTTCTCGATTATTTCAGCAAAAGAACAATGAGTTTTTTTTATTAAATGATCCATTGGTGCTTGGCTCTTTAAAAATTTATATGTACAAAGTACCTAAATGTCTAAACAGGTCATAGCAATCGCTCTGGATTCTTTAATTTAGTAAAACTTAGTTTTTTTATTTAGAACATTATAGTATCAAGTATATATCTGACCGAATTCGCAAAAAACATACCCGCATTGACTCAAAGACAGTCCGACCCCCTCACCACCCCTGGCTAGGAGATTGGCCCTTCACGCATGCTCGTTGCATGGACCAGTCCAGCAGGGTGCCATGTCAACGCAGAAGCCTCAAACAAGGCTAAACAACTGAGTAAAATACCCAGAAATACAGTCAATATCAAGGTTATTTAACACTGAAAACTCAAAGTCTAGATTTCAGGGGGGTCAGTATAAGACACCCTCCCCTCCCCCCTGCTTTTGACAGCTGGCTGCCAGCAAACCACCAGCAGATAGGCCAGTGCCTGGGCCATGTGCCCGGCCTGGCTGTGAAGGAGCCCCCCTGGGTTTAAGGTCGCTAGCCTAGCCTGGATTCGAATCCAGAAGAAAAGCTAGCTATTGAGCACTTTGTAGTAGATGAGAATTTCACTCCATTTTTTGGTTATATATATATATAATAAGGAATTCCACTCGAAAAAAAGAATAAACTACAATTAGCGCAAAAATAACTTGCAAATTTGGCGGTTATCTTAGTTCAGGTGTTCAAAGGCCCTGACCTTGGATCTTGTTAGCTTTGTTAGCGCTAGGTTTTCTCAGGGGCCCCCATCGGGGAATTTATTACATTATTGTTGTTTAAAGGCCCTGTTTAGGGCGCAAGTTGTGCCTTGCCGCGGCATAGTTTCAAGGGCTTTGTTTGGGGATTTTGGGACCGCCTTTTTTGAACATTGAATATTTTACACGCGGGTCCCTTCACACTTTCGGCTGACTCGACGAATCGCGTTACTTTTTTGATATTAATCTTATTTGTATTATATTCGATTATTTATTCTTATTTGGTTTGTGTCTTTTGAGTTTTGTACCGCATTGTCATAGTATCTCGCTTAGTAATCACCGATTGTTTATCATTGGTTAATTTTTTCGTTTTCATGTGTTACCACGCCCTGTTATGTAATCATCTTTGTAATATGATGTCATTTTTTATACTGTAAACTTATTTAAGGTTATTGTAATTTATTATTCACTTGCACTGCAACTGATGAAGGTCTTTGACCGAAACGTTTATTTTTATTAAAATTTTAAACTTTTTTTTAGACTTCTTAGATTTTTTACTGTATATATATATTTTTTCGCTCGAAGTTGTCCGTCCTCGTTTTCCACAATTGCCTATATATATATATATATATATATATATATATATATATATATATATATATATATATATATATATAGAAGGTTAAAAAATTGTGAGGACGGACAACTTCTGACGTGAAAAAGATTAAAAATTTAATAAAAAACGTTTCGGTCAGAGACCTTCTTCAGTTATTAAAACTTTTAAAAATTGTAATAAGTTGTAATAACTGAAGAAGGTCTCTGACCGAAACGTTTTTTATTAAATTTTTAATCTTTTTCACGTCAGAAGTTGTCCGTCCTCAAAATGTTTTAACTTTCTACGTTCGTTTATGCTGCGAGGTTTGGACTGTGAATCTTTACTGATCCTCCTGACGCTGTGACACCTTTGTTGGCCTGAGAGTTCTGGTAACGATTTTATCTAACTATCTATCTATCTATCTATCTATCTATCTATCTATCTATATAGATAGATAGATAGATAGATAGATAGATAGATAGATATAAAACCCTTATTTCTCTAGAATTTAACAAGAAGACAGTGACATGGCAGAAATTTGAAAACGTAGCTCTATTTCTACAGTTACGCCCATCTTTTTGATAACGTTCTTCAAACCGGAGGAATGCGAAGACGCCGAGTTTTCGTTTTCTTCTGGCGGAAAACATTTGAAAATGGAGCCTCTCGACAACGCTGACATCACCATAATCACGTGATTTCTCACGTGATTTCACGAATTTTCCGGTAACACCGGTGAGTGTTGCGTTTTCAAATTTCTCCGCCGTAATGTGGACGGTAGACATCTGAAGCGTTTTCAGAGTGAAACCTCGGTTTTCAAATTTCCCCCGCGAAGTATGGACGCTGCCTTTACCTGAAGTTTGAAAAATATTATGGTAGTTTTAGAAGAGGCATATTGAAAATACTTTATGTTATAATATAATATGTCAAATTTTTCTCGCATTTTGATTGGTCCACGCGTATGATCTATTGAAAGACAGGAAAACGCCGTTTCCTAGCGTGGAAACTAAAACGTTTTTTGCTACAACGTTTAAAAAAACTTTGGTGAAAGTCGTGTTATTTTAAGATGTCAAATTTTTTAATATAACGTGAGGAAATGATTTGCTTTCACCAAATAACATGTCAGGTACGATATAATTTTGAGGGTTGGCTAAAATATATTCCTGTTCTTTTTTTTTTTTTAATTATTCTACAGCTTCCTAACGTAAGGTAGGGATTTTTTAGATAACACTAAACCAATATTACCCCAAGGTGGAGATGATAACAAATCGTTATTTGAAGGAAACTTAGCAAGAATTCTACTAAAAAAGATTAGATAATTCGTTCACGATTTCTCTAATCGAGGGGATAGTTGATGAGGCCAATCACCCCATAGAAACTGAGAGCGAATACGCTAATTGTTAACTATTGAAAAACTTCATTAATAAACCATGTGGATCACATCTGCTCGAAACAAATCGGACGAACTCCCATCTCTCCATATCAGTTGGCGACGAGCTCGCTGATATCTTGGTTGAATACACGAGGCTGCAACGTAAACTTCAGTTGAAAACTACAGCAGCCCCTTGCTTGCAGTGTGCTCTTCTCAACCACAGCACATCCTTTCATTTTCTTTTTATTAACAATTTAAATAATATTTTTAAGAGCGAGGTAACGCAGCGGCCTCCTTGTATTTGCTAACCTCGCAAAATTAACTGCTTTGAAAAAAAAGGAAAAACCGATCCAACCATATCAGCTTCAAAACCATATCAGAAAGGACATTTATTGACATAAGTTAACACCGTGCCGTGACTACAGCTAATTGCTTTGGATGACATTTTGTTGTTCTTTGCATGGCCGTACACGCAACATTTCAAACTATTGTCAGATACGTTACGTTTAACTTTTTGAGGAAGCCTCCTAAATTTTAAAAATCCACTTTTTTCTGCAATTGCAAACAATTTACTCTCTCCGTCCGGGTCAGGAAAAATGCTTCCTCAAAAAATCTTGAATTCATTTGAAATTCAAGGTAAGGAAAATATCTTCAAATTTGGTCAGCTAATATTGTAACGAAGTGAGGTTACATTATTGCTTATTCTGCTTTACAAAAAGAAGATAAGCCAACAGGTTCCTACTACTATTTCTTTTTTTATATATTTTACTATTTTTTTTAATTCTCGTCAGCTGGGCAACATTTCGTTTTTGCCTTTGTGACCAAGAATCAACCAGTAAGAGCGCGCCTTTTATTCTGTTTAACTCCAGCGAGGCAACTAAAAAAAAAAGGCCAACGAACATCAACAATAGAAAAAAGACGTTCCGATGTTATCTTGACATCATCACCAAGTTAGAAAATAATGAAAATAACGGTAATTTTATGTTTATATTTGTACAGGCGAGTCGTGAATAGTTTCATGCGTGATTTCAATAACAATAGATCAGAATAAAAAGTAAGGGTTACGGGTGCTAACTACAAAATATAGAGAAATGTCCTTTTTATTGCTGTGTTGTAATTAGCATCCGTAACGCTTAATTTACAAAACTTATCGATGCTTTTTTCAAACCTGGTAATAATGTCACATGACATCTAAACGTCATTTTAGCTTTGATATTCATGGTAAAATGTTTTCTCTTTTTTAATCTTCGCTGATAGACTAAAATTTGCGCAGAAATGGCAAACGACGAAATAGTTTAAGTTACATACGATCTACGAGCAACAGAACGGTTAGGACCAATAGAAATCACCTGCGCACATGTCTCTGGACATGTTTATTTCACCCCTTGTTTTATATCATTCACGATTTATATTAGTACCACTTACGTCATACGCTAAAATTGAAATTTACTCGTTTTGTTAAAGTAGTTAATTTAATTCGTGTGCTTCTCAATAAATTTGAATGCAGTTTCCAGTAAAACTTCGAACAAGTTATTTACACAACATATTAAAAAAAACCTTTGTGAAAATCGTACCTTTTAGTTAACGTGCCAAAATTTCAAATATAACGTGAGACATATATTTGCTTTCAAAAAATTAAGATGTGTGTATGACTGACTTTTTGTTATTTTGTCTACATCTTGATCTACATCTGCATTTATAATCTGCAAAAAGGATTGCTTTAAAGCAAATATCTAAATATATAATCACCCGTATGCTGTTAAACCATCTGCAGTTTCAATCTCGTTGGCATTGCTTCAAAGATATTATTTTTTATGGGGTTGGCTAAAATAATCACATTTTTGAAATTCAGCTACTAAAGGTAAGGACCAGTTTTTGTAGTCATTTAGACTTCTGGTATAGTCGAGGGTTTGACGGCCAGGTTTAATATTTAGCATAGTGGTCGGTATTGTCCTTTTAAAAGCTTTGTTATTTTCACGGGATGAAAATACGGTCGCCGGACTTGCAACTTATGAAATAATGTCACGTTAAGGTCTTTGAGATGTTTTGTGAAGTTCTAAACTGCTTTTCCCAAGTGGGTATTTAAAAATCGAATCGCCAAAAACAACAGCTAAAATCCCGATCTTTTTTTCTTTGTTTTATTTTTTTGACTTATATTATGTAATTTAATTTTATATGATTTATCTTTATATGAACTATGGACTATTTTGTGGAAATAACATCATATGCCTTATATTTTTTTATGTTATCAAAATTTCTTTCAACAAAATTAACAAACCGAGTCCGTCGACATGTTCAACACATTGTCTTTTATAAGAAGTGTCTTAGAGCTTGCTGTACACTTAATTTTCATTGCATATGGTTGGGCTTTGAAAGTGTTACCATCGAGTCGAAAATTTAACACTTAAATCTCCAGCGTCTTAGCCAGAGGTCAAATATTGTCAAACTAATTTTTCAAATGCAGCCTGCGGTCTTAATTTTGGTTTTAAACGCGTCAGTTGAATCTACAGCAGAGTAACAATTCTTGTCCGTAGAACTGTTTTACTAGGGGACTTCAACGCCAAGGGTTATTTCTCGTTCTACTCACTTTATGTTCCATGCGGTCAATATCAATTAAGTTTTGGGAGCTGTTTGCTCACACCAAACTTTTATAACTGTTAAAAGAACAGGAGGACCCGATCTGATCGTAGTAAGGCCTTCTAGTAATCCTCCCGATTTTTTAAAAAGAAGAGAATTGCCACCTCGCAACTTTTGTGATATAAAACATTTAATGTCTAGGTGTTGTTTTCGGATTGATAAAAATGCCATTTTAAAGCATTTGAGAAAGAAAACGTTGTTGGTTGCGTTGAAAAAAAACAAAACAAAAAGAATGCTATCAACAGAGGACTAAAAATCGTTTTTGAAAGGCTCAATTCTTTCAGCCTGAATATATTTACGTCTGGTACACAAAGCTCTTTTTCAGTGACAGAAATCAAACCTTTGTTTCCTTACAAATTAAAAGAGTGATGAAACTGAAAGAATTTATATTTGGAGGATTAGTTTTGCTTACGACGTAGCCGAGAATTATTGACAAATTGATCAAGGCCCACATTTTATTAACGTTTATAAGGCCAAACGACCCTTTCCAGCCTATTTACTCCCAGCGTTTCTAACAAAAAAAAACTAACGAAAAAAAAATAACATTCGAGCTCAGTTAACCCCCCATGCTCGATTGCGTGCGGCAATCAAGCATAAGCAAACATTTAACTTTGTGGAATTTTCATTTTGCCAAATCAGGTTTGATTTTGTTCCTATCTCTAGAAAAGGAACCGTAAGTTCAGTTTTCTTTCTAAGCGTATCTATAACAAAATTCTCAATCGTGATTGGTTCTCCGCGCGCCCATTTGTCACGTAATCGGCGTGCGATCACGTGGGTGTTTAATTGCAGGCATCCAAGTTGAATTTTTCTTAATTGGATACCTGTAATTGGATACCCACGTGATTCGCACGTCAATTATGCTCGCTTTAATGGCTTCCTTCGCACTGTTTCCTACAGTTTTCAAAAGTTCTCAAAAGACATTTTAATTCCGAAATTTGTAATAGATACGATTAATTAGTAATTGGACCTCGTGTCTTACAATTCAGGGAGTAATCCTACTCGTAATTTCAAATCGGCCTTGGATTTTGAAATCACTCGAGCAATTACTCCCTGAATTGTACTCCAATCGGTACAAATACTATTACTTAGCACTTGCTATACGACGCGACCCATTTCACTGTAACTCTGCCAGATATTTTAACTGCGTAATACTCGACAATCCAGGTCAACGAGGGCTAATTATTGTCCGCGGTTTTCTCTTGCCTTGTTTCTTATACAGGTGACGTAACCAACACTGAACCTTTCAGTCATGTCTGAATCAGCTGGTATAACCACAGTTCTCGTCATACTTGTCATTGTAGATGTCATTGGAAACTCTATTGTTTGTTTGGTCATCAAAAGAAATAGGGACATGAGGTAGGCACTGAGTCGACTTCTTGTACGTAACCGACTATTTTTTTTTGCGACCCCTCTCTCTCGCTTGTTTCCTTATGGTTACTGCAATGTCCAACTGAAATTAAAAACAAAGTTACCTCAACTTGGAGGTTTGTGTATAGCGACCCTGCAAGAGACACACAATTTTGCAGCGGGTTCTACTTTGTCCAAATTTTGCGATTTTGTTTTTGTTTTTTTCATGACCAAAAAAGTCCACCAAAGGAATTAAAAAATATAAAAATAAGGGCAAATAAAATGAAAGAAGAAGAATAAAAAAAAATGACGACGAATCAACCACGTCAGAACCAAATGCTACTGTAACAGAGTAAAAATTGAATCAACATCCTGAGTGACATGTTTACCAACTGCAATGCCATAGTTTACGTGACACTTTCTGGCATATTCCGATCATGTCTTACCAAGAATACACAGAGAGAATAAGCCAACCTCTCCCTACAAAACAGGGAGTACAGCTAACTCACAAAATTAAGCTTAGCCTTCCATAGAACGTTTTCAATGACGTGGTCAGCAGCTATGTAAATCAAAGTGTTCACGTAAGAAGAGAGTTCAACTGTAGGACACCAATATGGAAGCCTTGACGTCATATAAAATACTCTACATTTTATCCCTTTCAATTTTTTATCTCTGTTTATACAATACTTTTAATTCCAAAGGAATCCCATGAATTATCTGCTCATAAACCTGGCTATAGCGGATATCATCTACGCAGTGTTCATAACCCCGAGAGTTTTCTACAAACTCCCCTTCACCTACCACCCTGACGGGGTGTTTGGTGTAGTGTTATGCAAATCCGTGACAGGCGGAGTCTTCGCGTGGACTGGGTCAGCTTCTGCAATCGTCACGTTGATTGCAATCGCCATTGAACGATATTATGCAGTAATGTATCCCCGTGGTAACAAGTGGAATCTTACAAAGCGTAAACTGAAGGTGAGTTTAGATGACAAACTTCAATGAAACCATCGATAGTGAATCATTACCAACACGCACTTTCAAAGTTCAGGGTTATTGCTGAACACTCCTTGCTGGAATTTTTCTGTATAAAGGATTCTACTAAGGGAATCTTAATAGCAATGAAACTATGTACTACTGTGGAAGGTAATCAGGCAGTTAATTTGGTTTTTGGTAATGGTTTTACTACGGTTTGAGATTGTCTGAGTAGTCTAATTGCTAACTCACTGGTTTGGATTTGGTTTTACGGAAACACAGAAAATAAGGTTTACGTCACATGTTCGAACTTCACCCCCAAGCCTTGTTTGACGGAAATGTCTCAAACCTCTGGCACCTTTACGTTGTTTCCAAGCGAGGATTGTTTTTTTTTTCTTTGTTACAATATTTTTTTATCTTTTTGTTTTATCCTTGCTGCTTTGGGAATTTGTTGATGATAACATTTACATGCTGTGCAGCCTCTCCTTACGGACACCTGATCTCCCTGATCTCTACCTCTATAATACTGACATTCGGCTCCGGCCCTCTGCTGTCCGTATTAGGGACGTTCCTGTCGTTCGTTTTCCCAGCGTGCTTAAAAAAGTGCAGGTGGTAGTTCATTAGGAAATCCAGACATACACAATCCAAATGAATTAACAATCAAAAGTTGAAGCAAACACAAGCAGCTGACGAGCGAAACCCGGGAAACGTGTAGTCACGATTGGTTTGGTTTTACTTCTGATTGGAAGGCAAAGTAGCGCGAGTTAAGTTAATCGCTTAGCGTAGTAATGAAAAACCATAGGAAGAGTTACATTCGACTCTTAATAGAACACAGTTCCATTTAACAAATTGACGCCAGGTTTTCATGCGTCTGTCCTGTTATTGATCATGAATTTCGTCAAAACATTGTCAAAGTAGCCGTGGATCCATTAGGCGATAGCCGATTGGATCCACGGTCTGCTCTGACAATATTTTGACGAAATTCATTGTCAATAACAGGACAGACGCATTAAAAACTGACGTCAATCATTTCTTTGTTACAATAACAAATTGTCAAATTGTCCGCTCTCGCTCGTTACGTCAACATCGCATAAATGATAAATTCATGAGGTCTCTCCGCTTATTGGCAATGAAAATTAGCCAATGAGTGCGCGATAATTTCTGACGTTGTTGTAAAATATGAGATTTATACTTGACAATTTCAGGTGATCATTCCCGTCACTTGGATCTGCGCCATAATATTAAATCTTCCGCTGATGATTGTGAAGGACGTGATAGAGACAAAGAGCGGAAACTCTTGCGTGTCCATCTGGCCAGAGGACTGGATAGGCAAGGCGTACAGTGTAGCGTGGTTTGTTGGAGTTTTTATTCCCTTGATAGTGATGATTGGGCTGTATTCCAGAGTCGTGTACGCTTTGTGGTTCAAACGAAATAACGGAAGCCAGCTCACCCAACAACAGAAAGTGAGTCTGATCTGGGGGAAGTCCCTTATAAAAAGATCGGGGATACTTCATCTAAAACCCCATTGCCTTAGATTTAGATTTAGTTTGTCTTAGAGTTGGTTCCCCGTTGTTCGCCTTCCTGTATGTCAGTTTTACATCTTGAGAATTTTCATGTTCATTTGGCAACTATTTCAACGTTTTAAAATGCCTTAATTTTTCTCATGGACCCTCAAACCTTTTTTTTGCCGCAAAATCCATTTAAAGCCAAGTTTTGTGACGCAAAATTCCTTCCGCTCAAGGATTATAATGGAATTTTCTGATGTTTGTATTTCTTTTTCCCTCTTGCAGTCCGTTGATGGTTTCTGCAGTTATTACAGTACATTAGCTAGTACTTTCGCTAAGTCGATTGTGTTTTTGTGTGTTTTTTTCTACCTAAACACAAAAGTAATAGCTTGTAACAGCTGGTACCGGACCATCCAAATTAAAGTAGCTTTGTTGATTAGATTTTATATTACTAGTCAATCGGATTTGGTTCCTCTAAATTAGCCTCAGTGTTGATCATATGCCATCTTGATCAGATTTTATTTCTCCATCCACAGGGCGTCATGAAGGTGCGGAAGCGTGTCACCTTGATGGTCGTAGCTGTCACTGCCATATTTGGAGTCTGTTGGGGCACAGGCCAACTTGTTTACGTCCTACTGTACTTTATATCCGACGTCATTGGCGCCGTCTTGCTCGCAATTTCTGAAGTCATGATTCTGTTCAATTCTGCTGTCAACCCGTTTGTGTACCCTCTGTTGAACCACCAGTTCAGGGAGAAGATCAAGAGAATGATTTGTTGTTTTTTAGCGGTCAGGGTTCATCCCGAACCTCAGGACACGCAGCTTGCGGAGACCACCACTCAACCGATCGTGGGAACAAGTTCCAAGCAGTGATGTGTTAGTTTTAATCTAACTTTTTGGGCTGTTCGAATTTAGAACTAAGAACGGATAGAATTTAAATGAATTTAGATGACATTTATCCTAAAATTAGTGGACTTCCACTTTCAAAACATTATAAGAATAACAAGAGCGCCTACGCAAATTTCCAAATTTGCTAAAATAAGTACAGGGAAATCCTTCGTAAGCGGACACTCTCGGGACGCGAAGAAGTTTTTTTCATCTTGGAGCTGGCGCCTTATGAGAATAGTTCTCGAAAGCGGCCACTAGAGATGTAAGGGAAAGATGACCACTTATGGGAACTTGCCCAGCTTACAATAAATATTGGGAATGCTTAATACCACCAAATTATAAATATTATTTTTTTGTTTTATTGCCTTATGCAATGCCGCGATAATGGCGATAACTGAATATACCCACCGCTGTATACTGTAGTATTAGGACTGGCCCTTAGTGATTAAAAAACAAATCATAGTTGCAGCTAGCATTAACATATTAGCATTAACAGTCTCACTACAACGAAAAAGCAGTAACACATCTTTCAAGGTCAGGCTCTATTTCTTTTAAGCGTCCGTTTACGGCAGCG